>NC_064626.1:251129958-251443840 GCF_023864275.1 Schistocerca cancellata
CCACAGTTACATCATATGCATGTTACAAGGCTGCAATGTATCACAAACATACATTATTTGTGGGCCCGTATTATGAGACCTGTTTCCTCCATATTGACTTCTCCGGGGTTAGTCCGCTTGTGCTCTCAGTGCCTCATATAAGAATCTGGCCCTTCTTGTACTTCTCACTTCTTCTACTGCCGGTTTGGAACAGTTTCTTGCATACACTTTTGTGGATTACACTGTCATTTCTTTCACGGATTTCACTGTCATTACATTGAACATTTTGTTTATGTTCAATCACTGGGTTAGCATTAATACACGAGTTTGGGACTTGGCGTTTTTTGAAATTATCACTGACAATTTTTTTACAGTTTGAACGGTTGTTTTTAGTTTGCACGGGTTTCAATGCTGCAACTTCCGCCATTGGTATTTCGTCATGAATCTGATACCTGTTTTGAGTTATGATAATCAGAAAGCATTCCTCGGTTTTTGATTTAGGCCTGCTATCATTCAACAGGTACTGTCAATCAATTTTGTTTACCTTTTTATGTAGTAATGTAATCTCAGCAATTAAACACTGAATTTCACTTATTAAATCTTCCACTAATGCTGAGAATTGGCACTTACAGTCACACGTCGAAAATGAAATGAATTGTATATAGAATATATACAAGGATATTGGACATGGTTAAGTCTTTACAACATAAAATAAATTTTGTATTGCATTCCTGAGGACTAGATATTTAAGTAATTTAGCAAAGAATCATGTATACAACAAACATTAGAGACAACATGCAAAGTAGAATATTCATATTGCATATTTATTTTTGTCGTTTGGTTTCTAGGTACTTCATCACACTTTAAAAGCAATGATCAATTAAATATGCCTTTAGTTCAGCCTTAATACTACTGAGTTTACTTACAGATTTAATATGGTTAGGCAGGTTATTGTAAATTTTTATCCCAATTTGTAGAGTGCCTTTTTGGCACAATGATGTTCTCACATGTTTCAGATGAAGATCAGACTTTTGTATTGTATATCTTCATTTTTTAATAAGATACCTGGGTGTCTATCAATATATTGTTTTATGAAGACTGATGTTTCGTAGATAAAAAGAGGAAGAATTGACATTTTTTAAAAATATGGATCTGCATGATTTCCTATTTTTTACCTCTTCAATAATTCTTAATATTCTCTATTGCATACCGAGAGAGGTGGCGCAGTGGTTAGACATTGGACTCGCATTCGGGAGGACAACGGTTCAATCCCGTGTCCGGCCATCCTGATTTAGGTTTTCTGTGATTTCCCTAAATCACTCCAGGCAAATGCCAGATGGTTCCTCTGAAAGGGCACGGCTGACTTCCTTCCCCATCCTTCCCTAATCCAATGAGACCGATGACCACGCTGTCTGGTCTCCTTCCCCAAAACAACCAACTAATCTCTTTTGCATCCTGAAAAGTTTAGAACTTGTTATTGCACTGCCCCAGAAGAGTATGCCATATTTAATTTCAAAATGTACATAGGAGTAGTATCCATTTAACAGGCTGGCTTTGCTGCAACAACTTTTTAAGATCCTTATCATGTAGCAGATTTTGCTTAGTTTTCTTTGCAGATATTCAATGAGAACCTCCCATTTTGTGCTGTTCTGGAGCCAGAGTCGCAGAAATTTCGTGCTGTCAACACTTTCAAGAACTCTGTCTCTTAGTTCTGTGCCTTCCTTTTAGATTGCAGAAGTTTAGTGCTACTGTCTTTTCTTTATTTATAATTAGCTTGTTATATCTGAACCACTGTTCTATACTGTTCATTGTTTGGATATCAGAGTCTTTTAGTTCTTCTTCTATTTTCCCACTAATAAGGAAGCTTGTATCATCTGTAAACTGGAGGGTAGTTTGGCAATACTTATTGTATATAAGATCATTGAGATACAGGAGAAACAGAATGGGTCCTGATACTGATCCTTGAGGGACCTCGTATTTCACATTTTCTTATCCTGAATAGTAGTAGTTGATTTTGTTATGGTCAGTATGTTGCACTTCATCTATCTGTTTGTGGCCACTAGGTATGTCCTGAGCCACTCACTGGATATACCTCTAATTCCTAACTGGTCAAGCTTGTAGGGCAGTATGGTCAAAGCTTGTAGGGCAGTATGGTCAATGATGTCAAAAGCTATGGATAAATCAAGACATATGTCTGTGACAAATTCACTCACATCCAGTTCAGCATAGATTTCATTAAGAAATTCAAATATTGCCCTCTCAGTTGAATAGCCTTTCCTGAAACCATGCTATGAAGGAGATTTTATTTTATATGTATTTAGGAAATCTTATATTTTATGTGTATTTAGGAAATCAGACAATCTTTTATAAAAAAAATTTCTAAAATTTTTGAAAATACAGGCAGTAAGGTTTCTGGAGGTACGTGGCACAACATTTCTATGCAAATGTCACACAGTTCCCATAAATTACAGGAGGCTGGTTTGCGGGTGTTGAGTTGGCTGCCGATAATATCCCACATGTGTTCCATTAGGTTCAACTCAGGTAAGTATGGTGACCGAAGCATCTGCATGTCTTCATTATCATGCTCCTGAAACTGTTGTATATGATTCTAGGCTTGTGACACAGACAGTAATCCTGCTGGCAGATGCTGTTGTCATTGTGGAAGATACTAAGCATGAAGAGATTCAGCTGGTCTGCAGTAATGTTCATGTCATGGTGCTTTCAGTTATTATCACAGGTCCCAAAGAAGCCCTGGTGAATGTAGCCCGCACAAGAATATTTTCCCCACTGGCTTGCTTCCATGTCAGGGTGCATGTTTCAAAACAGCCATTTGCCCGGATGATGGCATATCTGGGCACAACCATCAACCTGGTGCAACAAGAAATGTGGTTCATTTGAGCAGGACTCATATTTAATTTGTTCCACAGCCCAAACTTGATGAGTTCATGCCCGTTGGAAAAATAAGTGACAATGTCACTGGATCAACAAGGGAATACCTATTGATAGCTTTGTGCATAGCCCCAAGTGCAACAATGTTCACTGAACGATGTGCTCCAAATTATTTGTGCTTACACCAGCAGTGCACTGTTATCAGCAGATCTGCCACAGATTTCTGCCTATCCTGTTTTACAGAATGAGCAAGCCTCCAACCTCCATATTCTGTGAAGAGGCATGGAGGCCCAGTACCTCAGGTTTGAGGTGTGGGCCAGTAGTTGCAGGAAATGATGGGGAGTGAGTAACAGGTCACCAGCATTGTGAAGCCTAGTGCAGGGTTGGCTCAGGTGACTGACAGCATAGGGGAGTTATGTAGGAATTTTACGGAGGAGGATCAGGTAGTGATTGTGGGTGGAACAGGGAACAGTCTTGATAGGGGCAGGGAATATGATGTAGGTGGTGACCTGGTAAAGATAGCTACTCAAACTGGTGGCACTAATGTTCATTTCATGCAACTGCTTCCGCGTCATGATCAGCCTCATCTTAATGTGGCTGTTAGGTGCATTAACATGGGGCTGGGGAGGGTGCTGATGGCACAGCACATGGGTCACATTGCAGTGGTGCCAGTTGGATCTATTAGTAGATCGGGTTGCACCTCAATAGGTATGGGAAGCAGAGGCGGCCAAAGCTTATAGGTTACAGTGTAGTGCTGCCAAAGCTTATAGGTTACAATGTAGTGGGTGGTGGTGAGATAACTCATGGAAAAATTCCTGTAATAGTTGGTGTTAGAGCTGCACCTTTCTTAGACTGAAGTATACCTCCTTAAAGGAAGTCCCTTTACGGGTTCACCTTCAGAGGACATCATGTTTCCAAGTAGAGAAGGAATTAGTATATTTCATCAAAATATTAGAGGTATTAGAGATAAAGTTAGTGAACTGCTTATAGATGTTGACTCTGAAATTATTGGTATGTCAGAGCACAACTTAAATACTTACATAATTTGGCAATTCAGAGGCTTCCTTTACCAGGATACAGATTCGCCAGCTGTTTTTCAAGGAGTTCCATGCGGGGTGGGGGAGTGGCTATGTACATAAAAAACAGTATTCCATTTGAGTCCATAGACATATCATGGCACTGCACTGAACAGATATTTGAATGGTGTGCAGGGGCAGTTGAATTTAGTGAGACTAAACTTCTAATTTTTGTTGTTTATAGGTCCCCTAACTGTGACTTCAGAGCACTTCTGCTCAAGCTAGAGAGGGCTCTTGATTCACCTTGTAGAAAGTACCAAAAATTACTTATATGTGGTGACTTCAATATAAATTTTGTATATGGTGGAGCAAGAAAAAGGATGTTGGTAGATCTCCTAAATTCAGATGATCTGATACAGACTTTTTTTTTTGCACCTAGGGTGCAGGGGAACAGTAACACAGCCATAGACAATATTTTTATTCATTATTCATTACTATATGGGCATTCTGTTAGTAAAAGGGTGAATGGCCTTTCAAACCATGATGCACAAATTTTAACACTAAAAGGCTTTTGTACTCAGACAAATGTCATATATAATTACAAACTATATAGGAAACCTAATCCAATGCCATTAGAGAGTTTTTTAACCTTGTCATGGGAACAAGAGTGGCACAATGTTTATAGTGCTGATAACATAGGTGATAAATATAATGCTTTCCTTAACAATATTTCTCAAGCTCTTTGAGGAGTTGCTTTCCATTAGAACATTCTAAACAGGGTACTAGCAGTAATAGGCCAGCCCGGGTGGATGACTAGTGGGATAAGAATATCATGTAGAACAAAGCGGGAATTATATCAAAATGTTAGAAGTAGTCACAATCAAGCTTCAGTAGCCCATTACAAATAGTATTGTAAGGTACTTAAACATGTTATTAGGAAGGCAAAGAGTATGAGGTATGCAAATAGAATAGCTAATACACAGCATAAAATTAAAACAATAGATTCAGATTCTTTGTTGCCGTTGACCACATATAGCCAGTTGTGAAGAAAGTGCCTGGTCAGCAGGACAAGGTTGACGATCTAAAGTCAGTTCATAGTAAAAATATTTCTCTTACTGATATATCAAATACAGTTACAGTCTTTAACAGTCATTTTCTGAGCAATTCTGGTGAATTAAATAAAAATTTTGTTTCTACAGGGAATCATATAACTTTCCTGGCAAATGCCTTTCCAAGATGGATGTCTGAAATACTCCTTGCGATACACACGGGGGTGGGGATTGAGTCAATAATTAAATAACTGAAGACTAAGGACTCTCATGGATATGATGGAGTGCCTAGCACAATATTAAAGTACTGTGCTGCACATGTTAGCCCTGCATTTAGCCATATTTGTAATTTTTCTTTTGTGAATGGTCAGTTTCCTGAATGATTAAAGTACTCAATAGAAAAGCCACTTTACAAAAAGGGAGAAAGGGATAATACAGATAATTTTAGACCTATTTCTCTGCCATCAGTGTTTGCTAAAGTTATTGAAAAAACTGTGTACGTAAGGATAATTGATCATTTTATATGACACAATTTGCTATCAAATGTACAGTTTGGCTTTAGAAGTCATTTAACAACTGAAAATGCTATATTCTCTTTTCTCTGTGAGGTACTGGATGGGTTAAACAAAAGGTTTCGAACACTAGGCATATTTTTTTTGATTTAAATAAGATGTTTGATTGTGTTGATCACAAAATACTGCTCCAGAAGTTGACCATTACAGAATACGGGGAGAATCTCACAATTGGTTCACCTCTTACTTTAGCAACAGACAGCAAAAGGTCATTATTCACAGTATTGAGAGATGCTGTGATGTGGGGTCTGAGTGGGGTATGGTCAAGTGGGGGGTGCCCCAAGGATCAGTGTTGGGGACACTCCTGTTCCTTATTTACATAAACGATATGCCCTCTAGTATTACAAGTAACTCTAAAATATTTCTGTTTGCTGATGACACTAGCTTGGTAGTAAAGATGTTGTGTGCAACATTGGCTCTGTTTCAAATAGTGCAGTTTATGACCTAAGTTCATGGCTTGTAGAAAATAAACAAATGCTATAAACAAATGCTAAATGACAGTAAGATTCGGTTTTTACAGTTTCTAACACACAATTCAACAAAACCTGATGTTTTAATGTCACAGAATGGTCTTATGATTAGTGAAACTGAGCAGTTCAAATTTCTAGGTGTTCAGATAGATAGTAAACTGTCCTGGAAAGCCCACGTTCGGGATTTTGTTCAAAGACTTAATGCTGCCATTTTTACTATTTGAACAGTATCTGAAGTGAGTAATCATCTGACATGAAAATTAGCCTCCTTATTTTCATTAGCTTATGTTGTATAGTATTATATTTTGGGGTAACTCTTCCCATTCTAAAAGGATATTTTTGGCTCAGAAATGGGCGGTTCAGGCAATAAGTGGCATAAGTTCACGAACCTCTTGTCGATCCCTGTTCACAAGTCTGGGTATTTTGACATTGGTCTCTCAATATATATATTATTTACTGTCATTTCTTATTAACAATATTCCCAAGAATAAGCAGCTTTCACTCAGTTAATACTCGGCAGAAATCAAACCTACATTTGGATCGGACTTCCTTAACTCTTGTGCTGAAAGGTGTGTAGTATACTGCTGCATCCATTTTCAATAAGCTACCACTCGAATTCAAAAATATTAGCAGTAATCCATGCACTTTCAAATCGAAACTGAAGAGTTTCCTCATAGGTGTAGAGGAATTCCTTGAAAAATTAAGCTGATTCTTGTTGTATTGTTGATTGCGTTTACTTAAACTTATGGATTGTCTTTTTTGGGGTTCATAAACATTTTATTTTTATCTGTTATTACTTTTATGTAGTAATTTCATGTACTGACACATTCCATGACCTTGGAGATTTGCTCCTCAATTTGGTCCTATGGAACTTGAAGTGTAAATAAAAATAAAAAAGGTTTCACCGTACTTCAGCCAGTTTCCACAGATGCACAAGATGGTAGCACATGAACTACTGACCAGCTTTCCCATTTCCAAGATGCTCAGTACTAGAAATCAGTCTATAACAATCTTCTTAGATCCAATTATCTTAGCCCTCAAACTTTAAGCTCATCACTTTCTTGTCACATACAGCCATGAAGGTCCATACAAAGTGCAATGGGGCAAGAGACAGTGACTGACATTGGGCACTGTGAGTTTCCACTGTGTTCATAGAGTTTATAAGACTTGTTGATATTCAAGAGCCATTTGTCACAGTGCTATGATGACAAAGGAGAGCATTCTATGAAAGTTAACAGTTGGAACATAATTTCTACTGGATAAACCTGGAATAAGCCAGAATAGTGCCAGCAGGAATAATTCCAAGCTACTAGTTTCATAAGTTTTCTAGCAATTTGCCCAAGCCAATGTTATCAGATAATATGATACCTTTAAACAAACTGGTGAGAAGCTCCAAAAACAAAAATAATATGAGGAAGAAGTAATGAATTCATTAAACATGTACTTGCAACCATGTGTGCAATTGTCACTGCAGACAATTCATTATCACACTTCACTGATTTCCCTTTTGCTACAAGTAAGACCAGTCTTGCTTGTGGACACTTGCACTTGAGCAACAAGTGAACTTGATGCATGTGCTGACCACCTCTACATCTATTCTTTATCAACGTGTCTTACGTCAATGGATTTCCCTATGTGTGGCATGAGTCATTGTTAGAATGAAATCCCATTCATTTCTGCACCTCTTATATACAGGGTGAGTCAAAAATGACTTAATCACATTGAAATGATATAGATATTTATTGAGATAACTTACAGAATTGGTAGATGTGTCATTTTGTATAGCAAACCACCTCAAGTTTGATTCACTTAGGGTATCAGAACCCATTCCGCCAACAGGAGCGCCAGAATAGTGCATACTTAAAATGGCTACTTTCACTGGTGTGGGGATGTTCACTGCATGTTTTGGTGTTGTATACCTGGATATGCTTGAAAACTTTGTAGTTCCACAGATCAGTGAAGGTGACAGAGATGGGATGGTTCATTACCAACACTTCCTCATGGAAGTTCAAGGCTTCCCTGATAATCGCTTCCCATGTTGGTGGATTGTCCATGAAGGGCCAATTACATGGCCATGTCATTCCCAAGACTTGGCATCATTGGATTTCTTTCTCTGGGGTTTCATTAAAGACTGTGTATGTTCCACCCCTACCAAATAATTTAGCTGACCATAAAAATCGAAACTAAGCTGTCATTGCACACGTTATGCCCTATTTGCTGCAACAAGTGTGGGAATAAATTGATTAATAATGGGATGTTGCCACATCACAAATGGTAGTCACATTGAATCAGAATTACACTTGACTCTTTTATGTGGAATTTTAGGTGGTTGTTTGCTACAAAATGACGAATCTCTCAATAAATTTTTATATCGTTCCAAAGTTGTTAAGTCCTTTTTGACTCACCCTGTCCTTTCCTTACCGTGTCAAATGCTCTCAACAACATCAGGTGGCACTCACTGTAATGAGAAAGAAATATAGCAAATTAAAAAAAGGTATGATAGCAGGAAGTTAAAAATTAATTTTATAGATAAAGTGCAAGTTCGAGTCAGCAAAGGAGAAGCCTTTGAAAAATGATTACCAGAAGAAAAGAGCTTAACAAGAAAAGAATATTGGAATTGGTGCTGAAAGGGTAGTAGAAAGGAGAGTTGTAAGGACAAGAGATTTGAAAATTCAAAATACTTTGTTAAGGATGTGTTCGTTGTAGAATATATGCAAATATGAATAGATTGGCACAAAGTAGGAAGAGGTAGACTATCACAGGAGATTAGATAAAAGCTAGTTAGTTAAAATTATAATAAAGAGCTTTATTTAAACTTAAGAGAATAAAATAGATACTTGTTACAGTAACATAATCTTAATGAGAAACTGAAAAGTGTAACTAGGGACAAACAAAATAAATCTTAGTTTTAGTCAGCAATAAAATCAGAAGAAAATGCTATTTTTTTCTAAGATTCTGTTTTTTTACATGTTTTGTCTGCTTTTTTTTTACTCGAATAAACTCCTTGCTACGCAAGTCCATACTTTTATTTTTTTATTTTTGTTTTTTATTTCACAGTCAGTGATGATGAATGCATGCAAAGCTACCTTTCACTCCAGTGTGTGGCTGAAACAATCCTGTCCCTTGTTAATGCAAGATAATGCTGCAGCTGCGTGAGGATGTGAGAGGAATCCCGTGTTGAATTTATTCACTTAAACTGAAGTGATTTCAGTTAAGGGCTATCACCAACAGCAGAAACTCATGTATCAAAAATATTCTTTTGTGCAGCAATAAAAACTTTATTGTCGAATAAATAAACAAACTACCACTCTCCAAAATGTTCTGTTGATTCCTCATTACCTAGTAATTACTTTGAATCCAAATAACTTTACCTATTTTCAGTATTGTATATCAGACATACTAAAATACTTATTCAGTGTAATGTGGCATGCGTATAACAGTTATGTCGATATTTCAATGACTATGATGGCTGGTTGTGAAAATTAGTGTGATGTTTGTTTACTTATGGGCACTTATGTAGGACCTGCTGAAGTAGGTATAACAAATACTGATTTAGTGTTATCATATCACAATGCTCTTGTCTTCAAAATTCGGTCAATGCCATTGAAAGAAACAGATACGCACTTAATACATATTTTATTTTTATTTATTTATTTATTTATTTATTTATTTATTTTTTTTTTGTTTCTACAGGAAATTGTAAAAATCTCTGTAAATATCCTAAGCAATGAGTCCAGAGTAAAAGTGCTGTCCCTTACAAATATCAATGATGCATATAATTCCTTCTCCTCAATCTCCCTGAGGTATTTCAAGAGGTGTTTTACAAAGAAGCTGTCATGAATCAGATCCTGTGATAATGCAAAGGCAAGTTCCTCCTCACATCTGGCTTTAAAAATTCTTCCAAAACTCTAAAAATACTAAATTTTAAAATGCAAACATGAACAAATGTAAAGTTTATAGAATATATTACGAGCTACAAGAAGGTAGATTGTAAAAGTAATACCTAAGCCAAAATTTCTGACTAATGGTCACTTAATAACTCAGTCTGAAAACAAGCTGAAATCAATTTAGGTAAATGTGAAGACTGAGAAGGGAAGACATGTGGTGAACATATCATCATTCTCAAAAATTCAGACAATATTAATACTAAAACAGAACATTTCATTAGTCCAACAAATTGAGAAAAACCAGTGTCCAGAAGCTGCCTGCAGCAAGGGAATAGATCTAATGAGCAAACATAAAATATTAAAAGCAAAATTAACCGAAGATATTGGTAGGAATAGATGAGGTAACTACATAGAAAACTTGCCTTTAGTGAAAAGTTGAAAAAATCTTAAGTGAAACCATTGTTTAAAAACAAGTATCAGGTAGTAAACCATTGACCAGTCTCACTCCACTGGGCATTCTCCAACATATTAGCAGACTGAGAAAGCACTGAATCAACAAAAACTTTTAAATGACCATAAGTTCCTAAACCTCCCCCCATGAACCATAGACCTTGCCGTTGGTGGGGAGGCTTGTGTGTCTCAATGATAAAATACCACAACGGAGGGGTATCTGTTGAGAGGCCAGACAAACGTGTGGTTCCTGAAGAGGGACAGCAGCCTTTTCAGTAGTTGCAGGGGCAACAGTCTGGATGATTGACTGATCTGGCCTTGTAACATTAACCAAAACGGCCTTGCTGTTGTGGTACTGCGAACGGCTGAAAGCAAGGGGAAACTACAGCCGTAATTTTTCCCGAGGGCATGCAGCTTTACTGTAGCATGGAGAGCTGCATCACACCAGTCTCTGGACTGAAGACCACAACAACAAACAACAAGTTCCTAAACAATAATCAGGATGGCTTTCAGGCAGGTAAAACACAGAAACAGCAGTAATGTGCTACACTGAACTAATAATCAAAAATCTGAAAAAAAGCAGTAGTGTAGTAGCAGTTAATTTAGATCTCTCCAAAGCATTGTATACTAGGAGTCATAGCATCAATTTCAAAAAATTGGAAGCACTAGGTATCCAATGGTCTTGCAAGAAATCTGATCCAAAATCAGTTTACTTTCAAATACAAAAAATTGGAAATAGAAGTACCATAAGACAGTACTAGACTCCATGTCATTACTTATAGTATAAATGATACACGCATCCCAGATAGGGCAGCCAGTGTCATGCTAATCATAGATGATGCTAATGTGATAAAGTACACCACAGAAACTGTTGCTTACACTACTCCAAGTGTGTCCACTCTCGGTTTAATGCAAACAGGCTTATGTTTAAAGCAGCTCAAACAAATTGCATGCAATTTTGGAAAATAAGTTAAAATGTAAATCTAGATCTGGTCTTGGGTGACAAAGCCATAACGGAGTAATAGCTATGATTCTTGTTGTTGAAAACTTAAAATTTTAATGACTGTGTAATGAAACATGCACTGAAACTCAATTCTGTCAGTTTTGCTCTCAGATTTATCGCAGGTGATTATACCTCAAGAAGTGTCAGGATGGCACAATGATATTTTTCAGTTACTTGCAACATATGGATAATATTTTGGGGTTCCACTACTTGCCAGTTGGTATTTTTGTTTGTTTGTTTGTTATAGAAGAGGGCTATCTGGATAATAATACACAGTCCTGCACAGACAATGCAAACTGTGGTACAGATTGCGTAACTATACACTCTACAGTTACTGAAGTGTGAGATTAAACCTCTTAAATACAAAAAAATTCACAGAATTTCAGAGTTAAACTATGAAATAACACAGGAAAGGCTAAATACTTAATTACATATAATAATATTGTATTTTTGTATCATGTGAAATTGTCTTTGGTGAAGTTGACAGTATTTTTGAAATAAAATGAAGGTTATTTATTTAATGAACAATAAATTACAATTCAGTATCACATAAATCAAATTTGGAAAATAAACAAGTTCAAGTGACATTTGTAATAAAATTACACAAAAAAGTGATGTCAAATTACATTTCTCATAGACATAAATTCTTAAATCTTGGTTTCTTATAAAGTGACCTAGGGGTTGAGATGACACATCTTAAGTGGTGAAATGGCTACATGCAGGAGTGAGATGGCAACAGGGTCAAGTTGAGATTTTTCAGGTCTCTGTGGTTGGAAGTAGTACAAAATGACTTGGATGTCAGGCTAAGGAGGTAGATATTGTGGCAATAAGAAAATGGGTCAATGGGTTGGCTTTTGGTCTGCTTTTAATGCTCCTTCAAATGTTTTCACTCGAACATGCTACAAAATACAGACATTGGGTTATCATTTGGGTCCCATATGTGTAAAACATAGACAAGGCTTGAAACCTCACACACTTACTAAAAATGTCACCACACCAGCCTAACACTCAATTTGGAATAGGAGACACACAGTGAAGCATGGTATTTGAGACCACATATCATGAAAGGAGCCAGTTTCTATCACTCTAATCTAACCCTTAGGTTCAGCCACATGTCACAATGCAAGTGACAAACAGATAAAGGTACATATGGGCAAATGTACAAAGGAAACCACTAATCACAGTCCAGAGGTACACACAGGTAAAGTTTACAAGTTATTTTTTAGTGTAAAAGCTTAATTGGGTGCAATTCTGACATAGTTTCTGCTGCCAACTGATGATCATCCAAGATACTGGTTTCAATGGATGTCAAGGTCAAACTTTGCTGCTGGCTGGAACTCTGCTGTGCTTGTCATTCAGTGGCCTGGTTGCTTACAGACAGTGTGCGACTGGATCACTGTCTGTGTCCAATTCACAGTCAGTGAGCTTAAAATCAGCAGTTTTTTAATGTGTATGATCTCACATTGAATTGGCAAAAGCGACTGGCACTGCATGTTTCCATCTAAGTTACTAGATCAACTTCTAACTTACATTTTATTTTTTATTTTTCTGTTAACCTTTCATGATATGATCATTACAATGTACACAACATCAGGGCCACTTTAACATCTGAGACACAAGCAGCTGCTTGGGGTGCCAAACTGAGAGGGCTGCAAACTTTGTATATAGGGTGAAAAACAATTAGTAGCAAAAACTGACATGGGTAAAAATATGTGATAATATTTGTAGAAGAAACAGTATTCCAGTGAACATGGCATGGCAACTGAACCATTTGGGAGGTAATTGCGAATGTGTGCTTACAAACAGTCACTGACTTGAATGTGAAATATTGTACTAGGTTAGTATATATGTATTTTAAATTCAAACTTTTTGCTTATATCCTAATATACTTGGGCTCAAATTTCACCCAAGGCCTACCTTGACAAGAAACAAAATACTACTTCAGCACATTACATGTTAACAGTTACTGGTCTCTAATACCTCTTAAAATAAGAATTCCTCACATCGTCCTCACATCTGGAGGCTCTACTGCACTCATCTGTACAGTGAGTTATGAATTCTTTCAAACAGCCCCCAGATTACCTCATAAATATTGACAAGACTGTACAATTTGCTGCTCCAGTTCTTCAACAGTATCAGTGGGAGTCCTCTAAACTTCACTTTGGAGATGACCCCAGATAGAAAAATCCAAAGGAAAGTGTCTAGTGAGCGTGGAGGCCAAGGTAAAGGCTGTGTTTGACCTATCCATCTTTGACCATATTGATGCCTTAGATGTTATATGAGTAGCAAAATGTTCCTATGCCCCATCATGCATGTACCACATTCACCAGCAATGCACAAGGTAAGATAGGCCAGAGGTGAAATTTGAGCACAATTAGATGGGGACTTAGTCAAAAAGTTTCCATTTCAAATACATTTATACTAACTAGGACAATATTTCATATTGAAATGATTGGTGGCTCATAACCACACGAGTAGTTACCTAGTAAAGATCATGTTTTTTGGCCCACATTTACTGGAATATTTTTTCTTCAGCTAACTATATACCTTCATAGTGCTAAGTTTCCTATCAAATGTGATACACTATAAATTTTTGAAGGTCTCAGGAATTATCTTAAATGTAAGTGAACTGTTTCCTCTCTTAATACTGAGTACTGGAATAATATTTTTAAAAAAATTTGCTGTTACAGAGAAATGTGTGCCCTACTGCGCTTTTGGCTTGTGGCCTTTATTGCTTCAGTTGTTGTAACGTAAAGCCTTAAATTGAAATTGGCACAAATAATTATTCTACATCTATTTTTGCAATTACTTTCATGTAACTTACAGACAATAACTTACTCGTTACTTGCTAACAGTCTCATCTGCTGTGTAGCCTCATGTTTTTACTTATCAGTGAGCTACAACTCTGACATTTAAATCTGTTGTCCTGAATGTTGATACTTCACATACCATATATATCAACAAAGCACTCCCTTTCTCCAAAGTTTCAAAATTAACTCCCTTTTGAAGACAGCTCACACATCCACTGTGATTTGTACTTGTTCAGCAGTATTCATTACAAATGGTGTATTGGTTGAGACAGTAAAAGTCTGTCTCCACCTACTTCAAGCAGTGTTCTACAAGTCAGGCAACATCTATAACAAAGTATTTCATAAGGTCTTTGTGCATTCAATTTATTGAATAAAGATAGCATATTCCAATGTTCTTGAGATTCTCCACAATATCCAGTTTACAGCTACAGATTCCACATTACAATGAAGAATGTTAAAACTGCTCAGATTTCTGTACAGAAACTGCACCTGGTACTTCAACATTATCAGTTTTACAACTGTGACTTCTTCTCCAAAGATACATCCTGAAAAAAGTGGTCAACTTTTTACGATAAGATACCACTGTTCTTTCCTAATATGCATAAGTTAAGATGAATTTAGGTAGATGTAAATCACTTGTAATTGGTGCTGCTGTTGGTTCTGCTACTGATAAAGTTGTGGTATTACTACCAACATAAAAGTGTTCTCTGAAGTGGATGCATAGATCTGCCTGTGTAGTCCATGCACAATTTCAGACAGGTCCCATATTTTATCTTACACCTAGTTGATTTGGAGCATTTATTACAAATTACTCTTTTCTTATGCTGTATTTTATAACACTGTATGATGTGTGATGTAGTTTTCATTAATAACAAAATATGTCTTAAAAATCCCCTCAAAGTATTTGCAAAAGTATGTATACACCTTAGATGATTGTTCTTGTACGTAAAATTGTAATGTAATGTGATATAAGCATAGAACATATGATGTAAATAATTACTGTAATTTGCTAATTATTAGACATATATTGTATACTCTTCTATGCCCGTTACTCATTTTTTGAGTTTATCCATGCAATACGAAGCATCTTAACATTGCCTGTGAATATAATAACCATCACAATTGCATTTACAATGCCAAAGTTAACTGTCAATGTGGAAGACTACTCCCATTTTATATAAGTGGAGTGTTTGATTTTTCAGTGGACAAAGAGGGCCACATATTGCAATTAATGACTGTGACCATGATTTAAGATTTGAAAAGAGTTGCAAATTTTATTGATAAAATGATACATTATTCAAGGCTGTGGTAAGATTCAATGAAGGTCAAATAAGCAAGTATGTTTTTAAATCTGGTAGGGATTAAGACAGAGTAGAGGAAGGATAGAGCAAAATACAATGTTAGATACAAAGTGGAAAGGACATAAGGGGTCATGTGTCATTACCAATAACCATGACCTTGAAGGTAATAATTGACAGTACCTTCTATAAAATGCCTTTGGGAATACTGACCCCATCATAATACTAGCCTCTTGTTCTCCACAAAACTGGACACTTACCATAACAGTCCTGACCCAGCATTGGCTGGAAATTGGCACTGTAAAGAAATGAAGGAAAGGATGGATATTTAGTGAGATGTAACTGACTACATACGAGTACGTGTGGAGTGTGAACACGACGCGAGAATTCCATACACAGTCAGATGTTTACAGTGCCTAGAGAAAGGAGGTATTGAATAGGCAGACTTTAATTGCGAGAGTCTTTTTGTTGTGCCTATCTGCAACTCAGCATCTCCACTACATGGTGATGGCAACTTTTCTTCTTATAATACTGATACATTCCATCCAGGATTTTCTATTGTTTGATATTATGCTAGAAAGGAGTTTTAGCTGGTAGGTATTACAGGCGATTTTTTTTACACATATAGTTGATGTGCTCCTTCCATGTAAGATGTTCATCTATTATAATACCCAGGAATTTATGTATATCAGTTGTTTTACCTGAATATTCTGGTTCAGTATCCACTTGCCTTGCTTTATAATTGAGCAAACCTCCATCAGAATTCACATGAATGCAGAATCTCACGGCGATAACATTGAATAAAATGTTCTCAATTTTCCAACTGCGTCAATTGCTTAAAACTACATGAGCTTTTGGCCAAGCACTCCTTGGCCATTGTCAATATCAATAAAAAAAGTGATAAAAACTTTCTTGAGACTGGTGAATTGACTGGGAGGCTGAATAAAAATATAAATTGAAAGTAAAAATACGTATGGTGGTCACAGGATCCTTTTCCTCTTGAGTTTTATCATGTACACCATCACACTTTGCAAACACTGAAAGGGGCAAAGATGGCGTCTAAAATCTAATAAGTACAAAGAACATAACAAAACAAAACACTATTTTGGAACAAGTCTCAACATACTAACCCTCTGTCTGCTTGAGAGAGATAGGTAGAGAGAGAGAGAGAGAGAGAGAGAGAGAGAGAGAGAGAGAGAGAGAGAGAGGGAGGGAGGGAGGGAGAGATAGTTTATATTATTAAGAGTATATCCATCTGAATGAATTGTTTAAATAATAATCCATGTGTTACTTCAACCTCTGGTTACACACAGCAGGTAATAGGTATAAGCTTAACCAGTGCTTTTTTTCTGGAAAAAAAGGTACCAATACACACAAAGAAGATGCTATTCCAGCAACTTCCACAATTTTAACATATCATCTGATGTACACTCATCATTTCTAAAGTGGTTCTTGCTTTTGCTATAAACTGCAGAATGATCACCATGGAGCAGCCACGAATCTACATACTTGTTTGGTTTCACGATCCAAAACAGGGAAGGGGAAATCAGTTAGTCATGCCAGAAGTACCCTCCACCACAGACAACGAGGTGGTTTGCAGAGTATGACATAGATGTAGGTGACTGAGAGGACGCCCTGCCATCCTGATGAACAGCAGTGCAGAAATTGTTTATACATGCATAGCTTACCTAGATAAAGTAACTATAAAACAATGGAAAATCCAGGATGGAATAACAACAATATTATGAAAAGGATAGATTAGTATAACAACAAACATAATTAGTTTTTGACAGTATAATGTAATTGGATAGATACAATAAAAGATACTCACCAAGTGGCGGCAGGAGAACACACACACATAAAAGAATTTTATACTTATGCAAGCTCTCAGAGCCAGTGGCTCCTTCTTCCAGCAGAAGGGTTGAAGGGGAAGGAAGTGGGAGGAAGGAAAAGGACTGGAGAGGTTTAGGAAAATGTGTAGGATTCACAAAAATCACGTAAACCACTGGTATGGGAAGACTTACCAGACAGGTTTAGAAGGAAAGATTGATCATTGGGGACTGCACCAGACGAGATTTCAAAACCTGAGAGCTTAAAGGCAGAAAACAGGGTAATATGCAAGAGAGATATTCCTGCTCAAACATCATGCACGAGTTGATGAGAGTGAAAAGCTAACTGCGTGGTACGTAACAGAGTTGGGAGAGAGACAGCAAAAAAAAAAAAAAAAAAAAAAAAAAAAAAAAAAAAAAAAAAAAAAAAAAAAAAAAAAAAAAAAAATAGACAGATCAGAAAATGAAAGATGTAGAAACTAAAACGGAGTGAAGAAAGGAGTATTTACTGTGAAGAAATGCTGAGACAGAAGAAATTAAAGTAAATTAAGATTCTTCCCCTGGATACAAACTCCGCAGGTGAAAACTAGCACAACACGTTCTCATTTCTCACTGGTAATGTGGCCTTAATTTACATTAATTCCTTCCATATCAGCATTTCTTCACAGTAATTACTTTTTTCTTCACTACATTTTAGTTTTCTACGTTTTTCATTTTTTGAACTGTCTGTTTCTCACCATCCCCCTCCTACCTCTGTTACGTATCATGCTCTTAGCTTTCAACTGTTATTAACTCGTGCATGATGTTTCAGCAATAATCTCTGTCTTCCATATTACCCTGTCTTCCCTATAAGCTCTCAGGTTTTTAAATCTCATCCAGTGCAGCCCCAAAAATCATATTTTCCTCATCCCATATGGTAAGTCTCCCCTGACTTGCAGTTCTGGGCAACTTTGCCGCAAGCTGAACCTTTTCCTACACCTCTCCAGTCCTTTTCCTGTACCACTCATCCTTTCCATTCAACGCTTCTGCCAGAAGAAGGAGCAACTGGCTCTGAAAGCTTGCATAAGTATAACCTTTTTTATGTGTGTGTTCTCCTGTTGCCACTTGGTACAAAAAGATAGATTGCTACTCACCATACAGTGAAAATGTTAAGTCACAGACAGGTACAACAAAAAGACTATTAAACATGTAAGCTTTTGGCCGCAAGACCTTCTTCTGAAACAGACAATTTACACACATTCACAAAAGCAGAGCTGCATTTGCATAAATCTGTGTTTGTGTGTTGCCTTTTCAAAAACAGACCATCTGGCTGAAAGCTTACATGTTTAGTAGTCTTTTTGTTGTGTCTGTTTGCGACTCAACGTCTCCACTATATGGTGAGTACAAGTCTATCC
The DNA here is from genome assembly GCF_023864275.1 of Schistocerca cancellata. Lineage (NCBI taxonomy): Eukaryota > Metazoa > Arthropoda > Insecta > Orthoptera > Acrididae > Schistocerca > Schistocerca cancellata. The sequence continues at coordinate 251,148,605 of NC_064626.1, forward strand.
TTTTCATAGTATTGTCATTAAAGTAATTACAAGATTCATTTGAGAGAAACCCATTTCATGTTTCAAGGAAGATATTGCAGTTGTGCCCAAAGTGTGTTTCAGAGGAAGCAGTATATCTGGGAATTTATTTTTTTTAAGATATTCATGAAAACTATCCACTGCTTCTCTTTCATTTAAGCAAAATTTGCAAGCTACCTTCCTAATTTTGGCTTTTTCAAATGGCTGATGTTTCCTAGGATTTTTTGGTCAATAATTGGAATCTAAAATCTTGATGCATTCAGACAAATCACCATCTTCTTGGAGTGGACTTTTCTAACACCTCCTTTCAGACTTTTTTAAAAATCAGATGGACTTATTGCAGGCTGCATCTTTCACTTCTGTGGGGTTCAGTCCTTTTGAACTTCATGGTCTCCTTACTTTGGTGAGATATAAAGTGGTATGGACCAGGAATTTGAATTGTTTCATCAAAACTTTGTAATGTCTCCAATATCCCCAGTGTACTTTGTACAAGTATATATTTCTCGCTCATAGATCTAGATTTAGTTTGTTAAGTTCTTGGAGACATAAGACCCAAATCAAGAACAAGCTCACATGATGTTATTTTTCTCAAAAGACCATAATAAAGACAGGGATCTGTTTTGTTAAGTCATGAACAAGAACTTCAAAGTCTTGCCACTCTGCAGAAACGGTGTGAAAACTAGATGCAACCCACTGAGTGCTTAAAATCCTGCCAATTTTAAGAAGTTGAAGTTCTAGAGTCACTAAACGAACCTGTAGTTCCCTAGCATTCTTTGATGAAGCATAATAAATATTTAAGGTTTCTCCGTAAAACTCTTGAAGTGGTTCTCTCCTGCCACACTGTTCACTATGTCACTAACAGACAATTCAAGGCAATGGTTATCACAATACCAGAAGTTAATGCTAAGAAACTCCTCTTGCATTAGCCTCCTTACATCTTACACACAGCAAATAGCACAGCTATACCATCACAAGTTACGGAAAATATATACTCCTTTAAGTAATCTACAGAATCTCTTAAATCCTCAAGATGACTAATTAAAGAATTTAAAATTCAATTTACTGTTACATCTCATAATTCAAATAAATCTAGGAAAAGACTCCTTGGAGGTGAAAATTCAGCGAAGACTACATGCATAATAACAATCAGTGTACATCTGTTACTCACACTTATCAATTCGTCAATAAGTAACAACACTTTGCTCTTGGACACACTATATTGTGTATCACTGTTCTCATTTAATTTGCAATGTGGCTCACATTGTAGAATGAAGAATACATTGTAGAATGAATCTGTAGAGTGAAGAATATATCCCACACATAAGCCATTAAGTTCCTATAAACTTATTTCATCTTCACAGATTTGTTAACTAACTTTCTTCTTTATTATGAGGCAAAGTATTTTTTTTAAACTCTCTCCAATGTTTTATTTTTCCTTTAGTTGTTATTTTTTGATATGCTTTGTGATCCACACTCTCTTTGTGATTGTGTATCTTTTTTATCAGTAAGATTTCCAAGATTCTCAAAAATGACTGGTTCTACCATTTGCCCATTTTACTGAAATTTTCATTCCCATTCATTTATTGCTGGCTAGTCTACCAATATCATGACACAATTCAGAGCCTAACATTTTATTATTGACATATGGTCACTCATTTCTCTTGCAAAAGTCAAATTTCTGCCACACTGACCAACATTCAGGCCCGTCTTAATCGGAATCTTTCTTGTTTTGACCATGTGGAGAGTCATTAATTTCTGTTTCTTTGGCCTTCTCTTTCTTACTAATTGGCATAAAGAACTACTTATTTTACTAGTTTTGAAGAATGATTGTGCTGATTTAAGTTAGATACTCAAAACTGAGGTGAACAGTTCCCAGACAACTGCCTACAACAGTGAAAATACCACAGAACAAGAAACACTGATATGCTAAAATGAACAGAGCACAACTTCCTGTTCCCTACAGCAACATATGAAACAAAAAAAGTGTGGTGCCAACTTATAAGGAATAAAACTGGAACTTTCATTTATGAATGCAATACCATCTATTAGGATATTTATAACACATTTTGCTCCAAACAGATTGAATACTTTTTAATGTGTAAGAAGAAAGGTACTGGTACTGCGAACCGCAAGAAGAAAAGTGCCGAGCTTAAATACCTATAACTGTGTCATATTCAAAATTGTGATCTCTTTCAACCATTGCTTAGATACTGCATGTTATAGATGTAACCTTAACAACCTACAGCTCTGTCATAATCAAAATTGTGCCCTCCTTCTCTCACTCCTTTCAACCCCTATATCTCAAACTCACCCTCTTCCCCTCGCCCCCCCCCCCCTCCCCCACCACAAACACACACACACTGTTGGCAACTTAATTGTTTCATATGTTGTTTACACTTAATGTTCCTAAAGTGCCATACTGACCCCCTAAATGCACGGAAGGTATTAAGCAATGTAAATGTGATGGAAAAGAATCTGTGCCCTTGGAGGCATTTACACTTATATTTCTGGTCATATATGTAACCAAAGATCTCCACAGTATTTTGAGACTTTTTCCAAAATAGTGCTTTGTTTTGTTATATGATCTTTGCAGTTATTAGATTCTAGATACCATCTTTGCTCCCGTTTTTGTTTACGGTGTGTGATGTATCACAATAGAAAAGGATCCCTTTATCACTGTAGGCATTTTTAATTTTACGTTTATATTATTGTTGAAACTTTCAATCAGAGCTCTACAAAACTATGAGCCATGTACTTCAATACTGTAGTGTTTTTTGTCTTATTCTACTAGACAGTGCCACAGGTCACCCCAAAGTCTTAACACCAAATGATGAAGGTTTAAATCTCTGAAATGTGTCATGGAAATAAACAAATTTTGACTGTTACCAGTAACAGTAAACTTACTGTTTAATTCGTTATCATTAATAATCATGATAAAGCATTACTAAAAGTGTCCACAGTTAAAGTAGGTCATGATTGTTAACTGTCACACCCACATAGAATGCTGTACAATGCCTACAGAAAAGTTAGTATATGACATGTTTGCTTTCACGTATGGGTCTACTTTTGATTGGAAAACAAACAACTATGGCTGGACTGCAATAGGAGGAGATGAGTGTGGTGTATTGGACCAGTCATGCACTTTGCTTGTCTACAGCACACACACACACACACAGAGAGAGAGAGAGAGAGAGCCGCCACCACCACCACAGCATCAGTTCCTCACAACTACCTCTCCAGTTCAACCTTCATTCTCACAACCACCCTATCCTAAATATCTGCTAGTCCCCACCCTCAGCTGTCACCTTACAACCTTACTTTCTGCCACATCCCTACCCCACTGTGATTTACTCCCTTTTCCTCCACATCTAACTCTCTCTCTCATTACTCTCCAGTCCTCAGTTTTGTGATCTGTATCACAATTAGGCTAATCTTAGTCATTTTATTGCTATTTAAAAGCCATCTGCTTCACAATACTTCCCTATCCTACCACTGCCTGACTTTTCCCTCCTGTTCCAGTTGCCATACTCGCTTGCCTATACAACAACTAACACAAATCTTGAAACACCGAACAAAGATAAACAGTTAATTTGTCAAAGAGTTAGCTAAAACAGATGTTTTAATTTTCTTTTTAATTTATATGAATTCTCAATTCCATCCATTATGTAAGATGAATATGAAAGTTGACTGTTTGTGTTTTTCTTATCTGTGTGTTACTGTCTATGTGATGTATCTTTATGTTCATATGTAGTTGTATGCAGGGATTTTTTTCAGGAAGAATGTGATGGTACACATATTCAAACATTTGAAGACTGTTTAAGAAAAAAATGGCAAATTTAACTTCTGACTTGAGATTTCATCAATCATCTGTCATCCATGTGCTGGTCACAACAGGTGAAAATTTTGAGTAATCTTCAATTTAAATTGTCCTACTGAAACAGTTTCTCTTCATCGGCAACTTGGCACCAAGCAGCAGAGTCAAAACATTAGTGCATATTGTTATACGCCTGGCTAAAGCTTCATAACTGCTGCCTTATTTAAAGAAATTTTACTTGTTTAGGCAAAAATAAGTCTTTTAGTGCTGTATGTTGGCTGTACAGTTAATTTAGGTTCTTACAATCACTGCTTTTGTCTGCTGTGATACCTGTGCCTTTCAATTTTCTTCAGTGTGTGATTTGTCATGTGGTTTGCATTGAAAATCAGCATGTCTTTCACTATTAGATTTTGAATTTCTTAATGGTGTATGTAGCTTTAAGAAAAGCAAATAAAGTATTAGACTGTGATGGGAATCTTTTTGCACACCTGAACAGAAACGATTTGATGGTACATACTCTAACAATCATAAAAAGAATCCATTCTTCTAAGCATGCAGGCTAGTGTTTGGCAGTGATTTAGGTTGTTACTTTGTGTATGTCATTAGGTCTGAATAATGAAGAAAATAACAAATTATTTTATATCCATCCAGGCATTGAACAAACTGAAAATTCATTATCTGAATGTAAACAACAGAGAAACACTAACAGTGTCTTGTGGTGATGCTAAAGAAGATCTTAACAAAGACAGGTTTGCCACAAATTTCCCCAAGTGAAATTCCCTGATATTTTCCTGATTTCCAGACAAGTTTTAGCATTTTTCCCTGACAAATTTTGAAATCTCAAGGGTAAGTTAAGACATAAGTTGACAATCTGTCTTCTTAGCTATGGTACAAGAAACAACAGTGCAAATGAGGAAATATCTAAAAAAATCTTGCAAGCAGATGGCATTTTTGGATTAGGCAAAAATCTTAAGTACTAACATCAACATCTTTTGTAATGAACTGTTTTTAGATGGAGAAAGCAAGCCAAATGGTATATCTTAATTTTATCCGTTGTTTTTCAGTGTTATGGTATATGTTTTTCATTAAGACCATTGACGCTATTTGATTTCAATAAAACGAAACACATTTGGTGACAAAAATATGGAGTCACAAGACAGGCTTAAAATACCTTCAATGATTTCAGAAATAACCTCAGAAAAAAAGTAGGCCTCTAAAAAGAAGTGTATAAAATAGGGAAGAATTGTGTAAAGCAACACTGTAGGTGACCACCAATAAAATGTTGGTTCTACTATGTTCATTATTGTCAGTTATTACCCACTGTGCTATATCTATTATTTTACTAGTATTTTGTGACTTTTCTTTCGAGAAATATGTGAGTATATTGAGTACAAACCGTCAGTGACTGACACAATTTTCTTCTTCTTATTGTCCACACATTCTAACATATAAATTAGTTTTGAAGTGCCAAAATGTACTAGAACAAATAAAATGTCTATAAAACTCAACACCGTACAATGTACTTGCAGTGAGACAGTCACAGTTCCTGAAATCCATAGCCCATGGCCTCTGGCCTGATGAGGAGCACCGCAATCCTAGGTCATGATAAACCATGAAAATCTGCTGCATTGCACCACATGCAAACAAACCTAGCCTGCGGGCAGATTGGTAAGACTAGATCCGATGGGCAGGGACAGCACAATAGCGGGAACCGAACGGCTTCAGATCAGCAGGCCCGATCCGTTATGGATACCCGTAGAAACAGCCCGCAGATTTGGCCTGCCACAGAAACCCACTTGTGTGGCCAGCTATTCACGAGCCACAAAAAATATGTTGATGAAATGGGACCACGCTGATCAATCCATGCAACAGATAACTTGTTCATATACTCTGAGAATCAATAATAATGAGGACAGGTAGCAACTCACGGTAAAGATGATTGCTAGTCACAGACAGGCACATAGAAAAGACAACCACACTCTCATAACTAAATTTTCAGCCATAGCTTTCGTCAGAAAACAATAGCACACACTCATTCACAGTCATTACTCACACACACATGACCGCTGTCTCTGGCCACTGTGTCTACAGTCTCTGAAAATCAAATCCAAACAAAACACTCCTTTCTCATGCCTGCCTGCCCCTCGTCAACAGCTAGAGACAAGAAATGGTGGCAGCACTGACTACAAGCTGAGAGGAGTGGTAGGAAGAAGAGAAGCAGTATTAATGAGGGAGCAGGGAAGTGGTGCATGTACTCAGCTGCACCCAGCCAGCGATGACAGCTCAGTAAACAAACCATTTCTTCCACTAGGACAAACCAGGATTTTTCCAGGTTTTTAAAATTTCCCTGATATTTCTCTTATGTGTTTGAAATTCCCTGATATTCCCCGATTTCCAGAACCTGTGGCAACCCTGAAAGAGCTTTCAATCACATGTAACAGTAGGATGGGAGACAATCTGGAATGCTGGGATTTGGAGAAAAATCAGAATTTCACAGTAAGTATGAATGGTTGGAGGTGGAAAATAAAATTGAAAAAAAAATTGTAAAGAAGTTGGTGAATTGGGAACTGAAAGGGCATCAAGTGGGATGAACGTTTCACAACAGTAGGTTTCAGTTTCTGTCTGTATGACTGGTGGAACTGAAAAGAAACCTCAGCAAATGCTTTCTCTCCACAAGAAAATATTTAAACACAAAGAGGTTCTCAGGGTGCAGTTAAAACATCAAAAACAAAACTGGAAACTTTGGAAACTGCATGCACTATGGCTTTCAAAAAATTAAAGGAAATAACTGCCAATGTATTTCAATCAGCATATAAAGTAGTTAAGAAAAATGAAGCCATCCACAGTTTTGAAACAGAAACTGATGTGCAGGAATGTCTTTCATATGGGTCACATTCTTCATTCAACAAATGCATCCATAAATACTGCTTCTCATATAACAACAGAAAGGAGATAGCAAACAAGATAGTGTATGGGGGCAGTAAAATTGCCATCCTTATTAAGGAAAGTATTACATTCACACAACTGTCATCAGTGTACCTGAGGACAACACTTTCAGATATGGATCAGTCAGCCTTTTTTTGTGTGTGTGGGTGTGAGGGGTGGGGAAAATTATTGAATTGCATGCTGTCACTGCTGAAGGTATATATTTGGGGAGCACTGGGGTTCACTAATGAGTTTCTGGAGCAGAATCTTGTTGCAGTCTCATCTGATGGGTCTACAGTAATGCTAAGAAAGAAGAAGGATGTAATTGCTTTAATAAAACAACTGTTTCCCAATTTTTTTCTAGCATTGTGCCAATCACATATTTCCATAGCTGATATTGTGAGTGAAGATTTCCCCTTATGCATAAACTATTTCAAATCTTTCCTTGATAAATTGTATACAATTCACCACCAGTCACCAAAAAATCCTGGACGAATGAAAGATAATGCAGAGGAACTTGAAACCAATTTACAACAAACTGAAAGAACTCTAGATACAAGATGGGTTGCTTATACCTTTAGAGCAGTCTCATGTGTGTGGAAAAATTTGGAAGTTGTAGTGGCACATTTCAAAAGTGTCAAAGAAGATCCCAAAAGAGACAAAACTGAGCAAGTCATGTAAGGAAGACTATGTAACTGCATAGCACATGTCAATTTTATATTAGACCTTGCACTGATGTGTGATGTTCTTCAGGACTTGACAGAACTTAGTGTTGACTTGCAAGGTCATGACTTAACAGTTTGTAAGTCCATAAGAAGATATGCCAGCAAATTAATGTGTTTTCTGAAAGAAAGACAAAACATGGCCTAAATTACACTGAAGCCTTTGATGTAGAAGCACTGTTAATGTTAAAAGGTGTGAATCTTGAAAAAGGAGCAAGAAATGAAAGGAATCATATTGATGCTGTGAAGTTTTGTGTGTGCCTGGGCAGGTGTATGGAGAACCACCTTTAAACATCTAAAGACATTGAAATCTCAGAACTGGCTACAGTTTTTGGGTCCGACTACTTTTAATCCTGATGTAGCTTATGGAAAAGCAGAAATAAGAAACTTATGTAAACATTTTAAGCTCCATGAAAGATATATCATAGTAGGTTTCTATGAATCTCTTACTGAGAAGTATACCCAATATCTTTCCTGCCCCTGGGTAACACTATGAGTAGCATCCCAATTTCAACAAATGAATGTGAAGAGGCTGTTCACAAATGAACTTGATCATGATTCCAAGTGCATCACTGTATCTGAATGCAGTAGCAAGTCTATGTTCATCAAATTGGTTGGTCCTCCACTAAGAATTTTCAAATCTGTGGATTACATGAATTCATGGTTCCTGAAAGGAAAGCATCTGGTGACTAACCTGAAAAGCAAAGAGAGAAAGTGCGAAGATGGCAGTGATCAGCCTCTTTTACCAGTGTGGAATTAATTGTAAGCAGGTCAGCAAAACGAGGCACTGACAAAGTGCTTATATTTGTGTGTTCACTTGATTTTAAAAAGTAATACAGTTAGAAATACTGAGTGCAGTTACCACCTGGACAGGCTGACCACGAATAAATTAACCCAGCACAACCTTTCAGTTAACACAATTTCAGAACCCTCAATTACACCAAAATAATTTCTCTGTCACTGACCTGTGATAGACCGAACCCCAGACCTCTAGATTATTGCCTATTAGTTCAATAATAGTATGTCTTTATTTAGTTCCGTGAAGCAGAACCAGACTCTGCATAATTGCCAAAAACTGTAAGATCATGATGTGCTGTCGACTACAACTGAGAGTACCCCTTAAAATTTTTTAGAAGAAAAAATTATTTGTACATAGCCATTAGTAATGTGTCACTAATATGCCAAGAATGCAGCTAGCTGATTATGCAATAATGCAGCGATTGTCAGGAAAGTTATGTAAAATTTTACTTTCAAACAGATGGAAAAAATCTTAACAAACTAATTGCGTCAGTTGAGAGGTGGATACCGAGAAACAGTGGGTGCTGACATGTTGTTGTTGTTGTGGTCTTCAGTCCTGAGACTGGTTTGATGCAGCTCTCCATGCTCCTCTATCCTGTGCAAGCTTCTTCATCTCCCAGTATCTACTGCAACCTACATCCTTCTGAATCTGCTTAGTGTATTCATCTCTTGGTCTCCCTCTACGATTTTTACCCTCCACACTGCCCTCCAATGCTAAATTTGTGATCCCTTGATGCCTCAAAACATGTCCTACCAACCGATCCCTTCTTCTAGTCAAGTTGTGCCACAAACTTCTCTTCTCCCCAATCCTATTCAATACCTCCTCATTAGTTACGTGATCTACCCACCTTATCTTCAGCATTCTTCTGTAGCACCACATTTCGAAAGCTTCTATTCTCTTCTTGTCCAAACTAGTTATCGTCCATGTTTCACTTCCATACATGGCTACACTCCATACAAATACTTTCAGAAACGACTTCCTGACACTTAAATCTATACTCGATGTTAACAAATTCCTCTTCTTGAGAAACGCTTTCCTTGCCATTGCCAGTCTACATTTTATATCCTCTCTACTTCGACCATCATCGGTTATTTTACTCCCTAAATAGCAAAACTCCTTTACTACTTTAAGTGTCTCATTTCCTAATCTAATTCCCTCAGCATCACCCGACTTAATTTGACTACATTCCATTATCCTCGTTTTGCTTTTGTTGATGTTCATCTTATATCCTCCTTTCAAGACACTGTCCATTCCGTTCAACTGCTCTTCCAAGTCCTTTGCTGTCTCTGACAGAATTACAATGTCATCGGCGAACCTCAAAGTTTTTACTTCTTCTCCATGAATTTTAATACCTACCCCGAATTTTTCTTTTGTTTCCTTTACTGCTTGCTCAATATACAGATTGAATAACATCGGGGAGAGGCTACAACCCTGTCTTACTCCTTTCCCAACCACTGCTTCCCTTTCATGCCCCTCGACTCTTATAACTGCCATCTGGTTTCTGTACAAACTGTAAATAGCCTTTCGCTCCCTGTATTTTACCCCTGCCACCTTCAGAATTTGAAAGAGAGTATTCCAGTTAACATTGTCAAAAGCTTTCTCTAAGTCTACAAATGCTAGAAACGTAGGTTTGCCTTTTCTTAATCTTTCTTCTAAGATAAGTCGTAAGGTCAGTATTGCCTCACGTGTTCCAACATTTCTACGGAATCCAAACTGATCTTCCCCGAGGTCGGCTTCTACCAGTTTTTCCATTCGTCTGTAAAGAATTCGCGTTAGTATTTTGCAGCTGTGACTTATTAAACTGATAGTTCGGTAATTTTCACATCTGTCAACACCTGCTTTCTTTGGGATTGGAATTATTATATTCTTCTTGAAGTCTGAGGGTATTTCGCCTGTCTCATACATCGTGCTCACTAGATGGTAGAGTTTTGTCATGACTGGCTCTCCCGAGGCCATCAGTAGTTCAAATGGAATGTTGTCTACTCCCGGGGCCTTGTTTCGACTCAGGTCTTTCAGTGCTCTGTCAAACTCTTCACGCAGTATCTTATCTCCCATTTCGTCTTCATCTACATCCTCTTCCATTTCCATAATATTGCCCTCAAGTACATCGCCCTTGTATAAACCCTCTATATACTCCTTCCACCTTTCTGCCTTCCCTTCTTTGCTTAGAATTGGGTTGTCATCTGAGCTCTTGATATTCATACAAGTGGTTCTCTTCTCTCCAAAGGTCTCTTTAATTTTCCTGTAGGCAGTATCTATCTTACCCCTAGTGAGACAAGCCTCTACATCCTTACATTTGTCCTCTAGCCATCCCTGCTTAGCCATTTTGCACTTCCTGTCGATATCATTTTTGAGACGTCTGTATTCCTTTTCGCCTGCTTCATTTCTTGCATTTTTGTATTTTCTCCTTTCATCAATTAAATTCAATATTTCTTCTGTTACCCAAGGATTTCTATTAGCCCTCGTCTTTTTACCTACTTGATCCTCTGCTGCCTTCACTACTTCATCCCTCAGAGCTACCCATTCTTCTTCTACTGTATTTCTTTCCCCCATTCCTGTCAATTGTTCCCTTATGCTCTCCCTGAAACTCTCTACAACCTCTGGTTCTTTCAGTGCTGACATAGAAAGCAAAATAATGAGAATACATATGATATATTAATAATTCTGGCTTACTTAACTTCAATTCAGCAACTGCTATTGCGTTCCAACAGTCCCTTGACACAAACAAGTTTGTCATAGATAATAACACAGAGAGGGGAGGCTAAATAGTAAGTTTTGAACACAATGAATGAATGCCGCTATCCAACTGGGCTGCCGTTGGTGCAGTGTCTTCTTAAATTGGCTCTGTGATGGTGCTGGCCTCGTGTGCTGCAAAGGGTGAGCCTTTGAGCCGACTGCAGATTGTCAGGGCTGTATGTGAGTTATTGCCAACCTCTTGACATTGACTGCCTGCATGGTGTCGATGGTGTACAACACTACAAAACTGATAAAATAAATAAAAAGGTTGTTTCAAATTGAAATTGCAGCTTTTAAACACATGGAATTTGAATCACATTAACATGTGAACTGTAATCTTCTTCAAACATTCTCACAAATAATGAAATTAATTCATGGGGAAACTAAAAACATTCTTGATATAAAAATCTTGTCTGCACTTTTCTTTTGAAATGCTTCTAAAGGTGAAAGACAAAAAACAGTTTATCAGTACAGTGAACACATGATTGATAATTCTGAAATGGATACCGAAGTACAGACTGTCAATTAGAATTTTGTCTTGACATTATAATAATTCAATGAAGGTTAAACATAGCTAGAGTAGTTTGCATTAGCATTACAATTAGCACTCGCAACAAATAAGAACTCTGCCCATACTACCTCATTCCAAATGTACAATGGCCCAAGAACAAAGCATTATAAATGCCCAAGTTCAGAAGTGCCAGTGTTTACAACTATAGGAGTCTGTGCAGCTTCAGTTTGGTATTTACATCATCAAATAGAAGCAATATAATAGTTAGGATACATTATATGTCAAGATTCATTGCAATTTAATTCATAATATCATTTCTATTCAGGTAGTGAAGGGAGACGAAAATTTAATAGTCATGGGTGACTGGGATTCGACAGTAGGAAAAGGAAGAGAAGGAAACGTAGTAGGTGAATATGGATTGGGGCTAACAAATGAAAGAGGAAGCTGCCTGGTAGAATTTTGCACAGAGCATAACTTAATCATAGCTAACACTTGGTTCAAGAATCATGAAAGAAGGTTGTATAAATGGAACACCCTGGAGATACTAGAAGGTTTCAGAAAGATTATATAATGGTATGACAGGGATTTAGGAACCAGGTTTTAAATTTTAAGACATTTCCAGGGGCAGATGTGGACTCTGACCGTAATCTATTGGTTATGAACTGTAGATTAAAACTGAAGAAACTGCAAAAAGGTGGGAATTTAAGGAGATGGGACCTGGATAAACTGAAAGAACCAGAGGTTGTACAGAGTTTCAGGGAGAGCATAAGGGAACAATTGACAAGAATGGGCGAAAGAAATACAGTAGAAGAAGAATGGGTAGCTTTGAGGAATGAAATAGTGAAGGCAGCAGAGGATCAAGTAGGTAAAAAGACGAGGGCTAGTAGAAATCCTTGGGTAACAGAAGAGATACTGAAATTAATTGATGAAAGGAGAAAATACAAAAATGCAGCAAATGAAGCAGGCAAAAAGGAATACAAACGTCTCAAAAATGAGATCGACAGGAAGTGCAAAATGGCTAAGCAGGGATGGCTAGAGGACAAATGTAAGGATGTAGAGGCTTATCTCACGAGGGGTAAGATAGATACTGCCTACAGGAAAATTAAAGAGACCTTTGGAGAAAAGAGAACCACTTGCATGAATATCAAGAGCTCAGATGGAAACCCAGTTCTAAGCAAAGAGGGGAAAGCAGAAAGGTGGAAGGAGTATATAGAGGGTCTATACAAGGGCGATGTTCTTGAGGGCAATATTATGGAAATGGAAGAGGATGTAGATGAAGATGAAATGGGATATATGATACTGTGTGAAGAGTTTGACAGATCACTGAAAGACCTGAGTCAAAACAAGGCCCCGGGAGTAGACAACATTCCATTAGAACTACTGACAGCCTTGGGAGAGCCAGTCCTGACAAAACTATACCATCTGGTGAGCAAGGTGCATCAGACAGGCGAAATTCCCTCAGACTTCAAGAAGAATATAATAATTCCAATCCCAAAGAAAGCAGGTGTTGACAGATGTGAAAATTACCGAACTATCAGTCTAATAAGTCACAGCTGCAAAATACTAACGCGAATTCTTCACAGACGAATGGCAAAACTGGTAGAAGCCGACCTCGGGGAAGATCAGTTTGGATTCCGTAGATATGTTGGAACACGTGAGGCAATACTGACCTTATGACTGATCTTAGAAGAAAGATTAAGGAAAGGCAAACCTATGTTTCTAGCATTTGTAAACTTAGAGAAAACTTTTGACAATGTTGACTGGAATACTCTCTTTTAAATTCTGGGCAGGGGTAAAATACAGGGAGCGAAAGGCTATTTACAATTTGTACAGAAACCAGATGCCAGTTATAAGAGTCGAGGGACATGAAAGGGAAGCAGTGGTTGGTAAGAGAGTGAGACAGGGTTGTAGCCTCTCCCCAATGCTATTCCTTCTGTATATTAAGCAAGCAGTAAAGGAAACAAAAGAAAAATTTGGAGTAGGTATTAAAATCCATGGAGAAGAAATAAAAACTTTGAGGTTCGTCGATGACATTGTAATTCTGTCAGAGACAGCAAAGGACTTGGAAGAGCAGTTGAACGGAATGGACAGTGTCTCGAAAGGAGGGTATAAGATGAACATCAACAAAAGCAAAATGAGAATAATGGAATGTAGTCGAATTAAGTCGGGTGATGCTGAGGGAATTAGATTAGGAAATGAGACACTTAAAGTAGTAAAGGAGTTTTGCTATTTGGGGAGCAAAATAACTGATGATGGTCGAAGTAGAGAGGATATAAAATGTAGACTGGCAATGGCAAAGAAAGTGTTTCTGAAGAAGAGAAATTTGTCAACATCAAGTATAGATTTAAGTGTTAGGAAGTCGTTCCTGAAAGTATTTGTATGGAGTGTAGCCATGTATGGAAGTGAAACATGGACAATAAATAGTTTAGACAAGAAGAGAATAGAAGCTTTCGAAATGTGGTGCTACAGAAGAATCCTGAAGATTAGATGGGTAGATCACATAACTAATGAGGAGGTATTGAATACAATTGGGGAGAAGAGGAGTTTGTGGTACAACTTGACTAGAAGAAGGGATTGGTTGGTAGGACATGTTCTGAAGCATCAAGGGATCACCAATTTAGTATTGGAGGGCAGCATGGAGGGTAAAAATCGTAGAGGGAGACCAAGAGTGGAATATACTAAGCAGATGCAGAAGGATGTAGGTTGCAGTAGGTACTGGGAGATGAAGAAGCTTGCACAGGATAGAGTAGCATGGAGAGCTGCATCAAACCAGTCTCAGGACTGAAGACCAGAACAACAACAACATCATTTCTTTTGAAAATTATTTTTTGAGCATGTAGAAAAAGTTGAAATATAAGAACTCCACATTGGAAGAATTATTATGCCAGTGAACATTTCACATCTGTTTCAATGGCTAAGTGGATAGGCTGATGGTTTACAAACATAAAAGACGAGTGTTCAAATCCAACTGGAGTCACTTGTGCAGCTAATATTTTAAACCTTAATTCCCTACAAATTGTGCAGTTGTAGAGTTTTCTAGGTTCCGCATACTTTTAAAAGATTCCATTTTATAACAGACTAAACTATAAACAGACAGACAAATAGTCATAGTAAAAATATCGAAAATGGATGTATGTATTTGTAATTACTTTGACCAGCACCTGGTGTGTCTATAGTTTTCAGCTAAGGGAAATGTATCACCTGCCTGGTATACATCGAAGGTCTGCTTCAAAATGGCCGACATGAATGTTCGAGACCAAATCGCTCCCATTGAAACTGGACTCACTAAGTCTGAGGCAGCACGTCGTTGTGGTGTTGATGCTCCACAGCAAGGAGATGGATTAGATTATTTAGAGATAATGGTGAGGTAGCAAGACGTCCAATACCTGGAAGACCATGAGTCTCTACATGGAGGCAGGGCAGCTCAGAATGCTTCTTTGTCTGTCATCCAGGAACTAAGGAGAACTTCACATTTCTTGGGCTCATCGAGAACTGCTCTCAGAAGATTAAAGGACTATGTTGTATTTTGAAAATAATATTGTTGGCCTAATAATTATGTAGGCTTTTTACAGAATAATGAAATAAAATAGCTTCAATGTCTTGTCCACATGCCATTGGCATCAAGAATACTTTGGATCCTTTGAGGCATAGAATTTACAAGTCTATGGGAAAAGTTCTCATCCATGGCAATTCTCTCCCATGAATAATAAACTAAAGCCCATAGGGCATTCACAATTTCCAAAATATGGGTATGGCCAATTGGTCTGCAGAATCTTCTTAACCCATTAGTATCCAATTAGTTTTAGTTAATATATATTCTGTAGTTTTGGAAAGCTGTGTCCTGGCAACCCAATTTATGGAAATATGAAGAAATTTTGTTCACTTGTTGCCTAAATGTGAAATTTTTGGTTGTCCTCATTTGAGGATGCTGGGTGCTTCGCAGTTATTTTGTCATTACACTGCTTACTAGGAAAAAGGACAAGGGATAAATAAACTGATAATAATATACTCAACATAACATTTCAAAACTATTATTTATTTTAAAATAAGTAACATTTAAAAGATTTAACAAAAAAATTCTCCAAAACTGAAATTTTATTAAGGCCTGATATGATATTTGGGAAAGCTTTCCATAGAGAGTGTAACATTACACTTGCCACAATATGTTCTCTGCTATCCTTTGCAGTTCTCATAATGGTATCATCTTAGCTGAACTCATTTCAAGATCTTTCTTCAGATATGTTCTCACAATCTGTCTTCCAAGTTCTTTCCTGAAAGAGAAGTTCCTTCATTGAATCTCTTGAAATCCAGGTATGCATTCAGAACAGTCATATTTGCTATCCTTGTAAAAAGGCACCAGTACCACTTTTCACCACGCACCGCAGTGGTATGTTTCTCTGGCAGCCAGTCATGAAGACTGACGCCTCCCGTGAAATTCTAGTATATATTCAATGCATGTGGTTGTGGAACACTGGCCTTTTCTTTTTGGGATGAATTCCAATGTTAGAGTTTGACAATTGGAAGCACAGTGTAACACACTTGTTGTCATTCCGTTTTATGATCGAAACTTCCTTCTGTCTCTCAAATCTGTATTTTGTATTTTTATAGGTGGACAGATAAGTATCACCCTTTACAGATGATTATTTTTATTGTTATGGGAAGTCAGATAAATATTAAGTTCCAACGAAGATTATTTTTACACTTGAAATTCATAAATCACAATTAGGCTGAAGGGTTGAAGAGGAAGGAAGAAGGGTGAAGGAAAAGAACTGGAGAGGTCTAGGAAAAGGGGTAGATTTTGATAAAGGCAACCAGAACTGCGGCTCAGGGGAGACTTACTGTACGGGATGAGAAGGAAAGACTGATTATTGGGGACTGCATTGGACAAGATTTGAAAACCTGAGAGCTTAAAAGTGGGAGACAGGGTAATATGCAAGACAGAGATTACTACTAAAACATTCACTCTTATTAACTCATGCATGATGTTTTAGTAGTAATCTCTGTCTTGCATCTTACCCTGTCTTCCACCTTTAAGCTCTCTGGTTTTCAAATCCTGTCCGACGCAGTCCCCAACAGTCAGTCTTTCCTTCTCATCCCGTACGGTAAGTCCCTCCTGAACTGCGGTTCTAGGTGACTTTCCCGAAATCTACCTCTTTTCCTAGACCTCTCCAGTCCTTTTCCTTCACCCTTCTTCCTCCCCCTTCAACCCTTCTGTCTGAAGAAGGAGCCACTGGCTCGGAAAGATTGCCAACCACAACAGTCTTTTATGTGTGTGTTCTGCCACCACTTGGTGAGTAGATTTTTTACCTACCAATTAAATAGTTTTATGAATAATTTATTGTTTTCATTGTTACAAATCATAATTAGTTATTTACTCAAGAGAATAACAAAAAAGGTAAAAAAGAAAATATAATTTAATAAAATATGTAAATAAAGCACAAAACATTTGTGACATGAGTAAAAAAAATAAAAAAATAAGACAGTGGTCAAATTCAATCTGACATATACTACAGCTACCACTGCAGTAAACTGACACATCACCACTGACCCGAAAATCTCTCTCTCTCTCTCTCTCTCTCTCTCTCTCTCTCTCTTCAGCATAACAGGTGAATAGGCCTACCACAGTTGAAGAATGAACATTAAACTGGAAACAACAGATACTGGATGGCACATACACTCACTCGTGTAAACCACATGTAAGGTCTTAGAAAAATATGCCAATCAACTGATACGTTTCTCTTAACTGAAAACTATAGAGACTCCAGGTGGTGGTCAAAGTAATTACAAATACATACATCCATTTGTCTGTTTGTTTCAAGATTAGACTATTATGAAATAGAACTTTTTAAAGAATGTGGAACCTAGAAAAACCTACAACTGCACAATTTGTAGCAAATTAAGGTTAAAATATTACCTGCACAAGTCTAAATTAAAAAAAAAAAATGACAAGTGACTCCAGCTGGATTTGAATGCTCATCCTCTATCTTCATAAACTTTAGCCTATCCACTCAGCCACTGAAACACATGTGAAACACTCATTGTTCTAGTAATTCTACCGACATACAGTTCTTATATTTCAACTAATTCTACATGCTCAAATGATGATTTTCAAAAGAAGTAATATGATGAGTTCAATTACACTGAATCTCAACATACACTGTATCGTAACTATTATACTGCTTCTATTTGATGATGTAAACACCAAACTGAAGCTCCACAGACCACTATAGTTGTGAACACTGGCATTTCTGTACTTGGGCACGTGCAATGCTCTGTTCTTGGACTTAAAATTATTCGGGCCAGGCAATCTTTTTGCCTCTCATTGCACATTCACACCAGAAAGCACCTCAAAAATCATTGTCTGTCTGCTGCGTCCACTGTCTGCACTGCTCATACTGCCTCCACTTACAAGACTCCTGCTCGCAGCAGAATGACAGTGATGCCATTTACTCGCAACACAATCTATGACAACCAAAGAATTACGTATCACTCATCTGTTTCTGTTCAGGTAGCCAAAGACACTCTTTTTGGCAAATGTAACAAAGAAAGGAGCCACTTCTTATAATGTAGAAACCCACCAAACAAGAACTTCACAGAATGTGTCTCGCCAAGAAATATAGCACTGAATATTCAAGAAACTTTTTCACAGTCAAACACAAAAGAAATCAAAGCACTAATATGTGAACATGTATAAAGTTACACACCCATGAATTACGGACTAGAGCAAAAAAGTCATTGTCTATGAAAGCAGAAGACATGTGAAACATAAAGAACACAAATAGTGGTAATGTAGCATCGACAGCTAAATAGCTATAAGTCATTAGTTATTGAACACAGAACTAAAAAATGTTCTGTTTGTGAGCAGTTTAACAAAACTAACTCCAAAAGTAAAAAGCTTACATAAAATTGTACACTGAGTACATTATTGCAAGTGTAAAATAATGACGCAATAAGTGGAACAACAATAAGAAACTGTAAATCTTGAGAGCTAAGCTGAATTACTTTGCACATCAACAATATGGTTAATAGTATAAAGTAAGTGTCTTAAAAGATATAAACAGACCCACTAAAAAAATGAAGCACAAAATACATACAGGACACAGTCATGTAATGGAAGGTGAAAATGTTTTGACTCATAAAAAATGTCACAAAAAGCACATATATCACTGAACTTTTGTAGAGGACATACAATTAGTTGATTCACGTAGTCACAATTGAACAGACAGATGGGAACGTGTGGAGTAAGGGGAAACTCGGGAGGGCAGAAGTGTTCAGGCAGTTCCTCCAGTGACAACCCAAAGATCCAAGGTGTATGTTTGGCTCTCCCACAACTCAATGTCACCTGCATTTCATATATGCTGACAACTTAGAACTGGTCCATTTTGTTTAAAGCACAGGTAGTGGGGTAAATTGGCAAGCCAACAGTAGAATGTGACACCTGATATGGTGCCCCAGCTAGGCGACTCTGATCGTCCATTAGATGTAGCAGAACTGGACATCGAGTTTCAGTGTCTATTACAGCCATACAAATGCTCTTCTCTTTGTAACATATGCATGCTCATCTCTATAAACCCATGCTTGTCCAGAATGCATAAAACATAAACCAATGGAAATTAGACACTACATTAATGTGTGTAAGTTTAATAACATACTAATGTAAATTTTTGTACATATAACATAATAATAGTGTGCCACGAAACGAAAATTACCAGCAATAAAATATACATATCAAGAATCTTTCTAGGGAGAAAGTAATTAGGAAAAATTGTATAAGCATTGTGCTGATCTGTATTAATATACTTGCTGTATTTTCAATTACTTGGAAATACCCCAAATTAGAACTATGTTGTTATGGTTACTTTTAAATTACCTTTCTATTCACTACTTCTACCTACCCAAATATACCAAACTACAATACATCTACAGTGCAAGCTAAGGGAAAAAGGAAACGGGATCATCATGGTTTTGGCATCTACTGGGTGTGTATATGTATTACAAGAATTAAAAAGAAAGGTACAATCAAGAGTCAGTCAAATGGTCCTTTCATTAGCCTATTAAAATCTTAGAGCCTATGTGTAATATAGTCTTATACTAGAAAAACATTTTAGATCATCAATATCTTTATAAAGGAACTTTTGATGTATGGTAGATCATGTCACAGTAGAATAACCTGAGATCAGCTTTGCCACACCAATTAATGACCAAGCAGAAAAACTTCCCTGAAAACTTTGTTTATATGAAAGGTTAGTATTACATACTGACCAGAAAAGCTTTTGGCCATTAAGGCCTTCGTCAACAATAGACAGCAACACATACTCACGCAAACGCAACTCACACACACGACTGCAGTCTCAGGCAACTGAAACCAGTTGCCTGAAACTGCAGTCATTAGTGTGAGTTGTGATTGCATGAATGTGTGTGTGTTTGTGTGTATCTGTCATCTATTGTTGACTAAGGCCTTAATGGCCGAAAGCTTTATTTGCGACTGTCTTTTTGTTGTGCCTATCTGCAACTCAGCATCTCCGCTATATGATGAGTAGCAACTTTCCTTTTCATAATATTGTTATAAAGAAAGAAAGTCTGTCATCAAAGCAAAAGTCTCATTCATATATATGTAATAAATATTTCACAAAAGGCTGTTATCTATGGTGCCCACAATGGTTTCTTAACTACCAATGAATGGTATTCCTCTCTAAGCTTCATTAATGCTTAGCCTGGGCTTCCCATTTTTACCAATAACCTACCAAATGAAATGATAATAACCATATAATACCTTCCAAGTCATCAACATACAATTCCATCTCTCTTGCTATGAAAAATATCAAAGCAGTAAACAATAAAGCCATTATACACCAACATCTCTGCTGTATCACATCTCTGCTCAAGAATCCTCTGTTGTTATTCTTCAATATTGCCACTTGCCCTCAACATTATATGTCTCATGTTGAACTCAGACTTTGCCAAAATTTATGATGAAAGTAAGAATAGCAGGCAAAACACATCAATTTACCTTTCCTTGTTTTCTGGTGTATTAATTAGTCAAATACATCATCCTGTTACCATGGACTTGTAAATGATTCACAATTGATACTATAAGGTGTATAATATAAAATTAGCTTCCCATTCTGAAACAGCTTACAGTAGTTCTAGTTCAAATCTCAATCTCTTAAACTGCAGAGAGTAAAGATGAAAGAGGAGAGAAATGAACTCCAAATAAGAAGTAAAGTTCCACCCTTCTGGGAGCATTCCATTCACCAGTTGGTACACCAACAAAAGAGCTGTTGAATCCCTATGTCAACACTACATCACCTTTAGCTGCACAAGCTTAGCAGCATTTGCGCTATGAAACTTTTACTCTGCTTAAACCTCACTTGTTTCCATTAGTCTCAAATTCCTAGTTTTATAAACACGTCACTGAACACAATCACCTACCAAGATTACATGTCTTAACCAAAACTGTACTTTTGTACAACAAATTTTTGTTAGTTCATCAGGACTGTATGGATTTGTCAGAAGCTGATACTTACACACCTTGTGAACGAAATAGTGCACAGGACTTAAAAAATCAGACTGCTCAAAGTTCTTAAACATAACACTGTGTCTGACGTAAGCTTGTGTAATCTCTGACCAATAAACTGACAAAAATGCATTATATAAATCACATAAGTTTGCCCTTGAGGTATTTGCACATGAATTCCAATTTACGACCAAATGACTATGTAGATAGATGAGAACAATCAAATTGGTGAAGGTGTTCCTTTGGCTGTATTTCGTTTCAAACCATTTTTAATTTCCTAACAATAAGACATAACCCATTGCTTCTTTGTATGTATGAATTCTCTCTACCACCACAAGTTGCATCCCAATCGTATTATCTTCGAAAAACATTAGGTTCTCGAGTAAGCTTCCCCCACATCATGAGTTTGCTTGTTCATCAGAATTTCCAATAACAGACCTATTAAGCCTATATCATCACCTCCCTGATCAAATTCCTTTCCAATACAAGAAAGCTGCTTATGTATTTTATTAACTTCTCATTTATGCTTCTGATTAATAGTCATTTCTTCTTCCTTGAAATACAGCAACGATTGAAATTCTTCAGAAGCAGTAAAAGGGGCTGATTGTCATAATAATTTTTATCAGAATTGGTGGACAGTTATGCCACATCTGTAGTCAGTTCCTCTACCTGTTTTGTAACTGCATTCAAATTTTCTTAAGTTTTAAGTGGCTGAGCTTCCAACTGTCATTTAAAAGATACTAATTGATGACTAATTCTTGTAACTGCACCTCACACTGAGTCCCTTGTTTCTTCAGCAGCAGAATTTCAGCAGTTTCCATACATTCAAGTTTGGACTTTATTTTATTTATCTCTGGCATGAGCTCGTCACGCACTTCTCATCTAATCTCACTTAACTTAAATTAAAGTTCATCTCTAGCTCTTTATTTTCCTCTTTAATCTCTTTGTTACATCTTCTAATCATTTCAAATTCTCTTCCTTTCTTTTAAAATTCTCTTCCCTGAGTATGTAAGTATACTCATCTTGACTTTAAGCATTGCTCTTTTCTAACCTCTTAACAATACCCTCCACGAATGTTGCCAGCATATTTTGCACAGAATAATTTTCCCCAGATACAGTATTGCTACTGAAGGAAAGAGAAGTTGGGTCAGTTTGCATTTGTGTTATGGGCGCATGACCTGAACCTTCAACCACTAAGCTAGAGTGCTGTGACTCATCACACCCTAAAGAATCATTCTCAAATACTGGATCTCCTGATACATTTTCTAGTCCACTTCTTATTACTGGAATTTCATTATCCCATTTATGTCTATCTCACACTTGAATGATTACTCTGAGCACGCCTTTCTTCACTCATCTTTTCATTAGAAGTAGTTTCCCTTTGTCCTCAAATTTTAGATTTAGTTCTAGTAGGTCCTGGCATCATACTTCAGATATAAAGAACAATGAATAAGAATCACAACTAACTGCACAATGTCTGAGAATCAACAAGGACACAGAAAATGTGTATTCATAAATTACCAAAGAAAATGCAGAAATATTCTACTGTTATATGTGTACATAAGCAATGGAATAGCTACACTTCAATAATACAAGTACAAACATCCACCATAAATCACTGCCTAAACTTGCAACCCAAAAGCCAAAAGTAGTGTTCAGTGGAAACAAAAGCTAATCTAAACATAATAATTGCAGCACAAAGGAAAAGAAATAATAACTACTATAATCGGTCACTCTAAATAAGTGCAGAATAAAAAAGTAACACGTCGAATGTAGAAAAACTTTTCCCAAGCAGAGCCTATCGTTCACATTGGTGTCACTTCAGAATTTTATACAGGGTCTAGGCAAATTAATGTGACCACCTGAAAAAGCCTGATTGACAACCTTTTACAGCATAGACGAGCAAAACGAGAGAGAGCAATGAGATTCTGAAAGGTCAGCCGTGGCCAGCTGCACTAAGTTTCTCAGTTAAGGATACATGGGTGGGAACAGCATGACTGAGGTGGCCCCGCAGATTCTCAATTGGGTTTAAATCCAGAGAGTTTGGTGGCCAGAGGAGTACAGTGAACTCACCATGGTGTGCTTTGAACCATGCATGCACAATGCGAGCTGAGTGATGCATTGCATTGTTCTGTTGGTAGATGCCATTGTGCTGAGGAAACAACAAACTGCATGTAAGCATGTGGATGTGGTCCCAAAGATAGATGCATAATTGTGTTGATCCATAGTGCCTTCCAGAATGAGTTCCTGCAAGGTCAAAGAATGATGTATTTACGTTTCTGCTGGTTAATAGTATACTAATAGCAACTGATACACCAGGAAGTAAAAGACGAAGAAGAAGAGCTGTAACAGATCACCCAGGGAATGCCATGAAAACGTTCCCCAGACCATAAAGCTCCCTCCTCTGGCCTGGACCCTTCCGGCAATTGTTGCAGGACTGCACATGTCACTGGCCAACTGTCCCATGGGGCATAAAACATGATTCATCTGAAAATGCCACCCAACGCCTTTCAGTGGACATCCAGTAGCAATAGTGGCGTGCAAATTCTAGGCTTTGTTACTGCTGAGTGGTGGTCAGCAGGGGTGCATGAATCAGACCCCTGCTGCAGAGGCCCATATGCAACAACATTTGTTGGCCAGTCATTGAGGAGACACTGTTAGTAGCCCCTTGGTTAACATGGATGGTCAGTTGCTCAACAGCTGCATGTCTATTCGCCCGTACACGTCTCTGAATCTCTTGTTCTCTCCTGGCATCTATGGCCTATGGTGTATCACAGCTGGCTCAGTGCTGGTTTTGGATAGTGCCAATTTGCCATGCATGGAATACTTTAATCACAGCGACATGTGAACAATTTGCAGACTTCGTCATTTTGAAATTGTTTCCACCCTTGGCCTGAAAGCCAATGCTCATGCCCTTTTGGATGTCAGGTAAATCACTAATCGCTCCCTTTCTACACTATGAAAACAACAGCACTTATCCCCCCCCCCTCCCCCCCCGAGGACATACTTTTTCTACTCTCCACTGTTAGTACTGCCACCAGGCATCTGAGAATGGTTACTGAATGTTGATGTCGAACTTAGGCAGTGGTCATATTAATGTCACTGGACCATGTACAATACAGATGCATCTACCTAACAGATAAAAGTGCACTAAACAGTTTTCCTTCTCAAAAGCATTGAATAAACAATCATTACACAGCAGCAGTTTTACACACTCAGTTACTTCTAAACAACCAATGAAAAGGATTTCAAATATTATTGTCTATATATACAATAATATAACTCTCAACAAACAGTATATCATGCATCCCAACTAGTAACACACATTGCTCTCCACTGCAGTTCAGTATTTCTTAGAGCTTTCCACAAGATTCATTGCCCAGCAAAAATGTATCTGTAATATGTACAAAAACCTGTTGTGTGCAATAAATTGCCAAAAAATACTAGAAAAAATTATTACACTATGTTGTCACATAAAAAGTGTCCATCTCACTCCATCTCACTTCCTAAACTGTGCAGCGTGCCAAATCACATATCATTATGTCATAAATCATAAAATGTATAGAAATAAAGATAAGAATACACAAATATTATTTTGTTGCAGATACAATTTCAGAGCAGAGTTTTTCATCCAACTGCTAAACTGAAAGCTATCAATAAGAACGGACTCTAGACGGGAAGGTCAACAGGTTAAAATTGCATTGTTGCGTGTTCTGCTATCTGTGGGTGACTTGCTATGTGGTGTAACTTCATGTTCCTATATAGTTGTATGTAACCATTGGTAACTGTCACAAATATTCTGTGATCTAGAAGTGCCATAACTATACTACTTGTGAATGCAAAAATTAACTACATCCATCAAAAAAAGTTTTGCATCACCCCAGTTCCCGGAACTCCTGAAGATGGACATTGACTGTATCACAGACACAGTCCCTTTGGCTGTTCAGATATGTCACTAAACCCACCCAAAGATGTAAACAACCACGCATAAACAATGCCTGTTAGATGGAGGGGGTCTGACAGCTGATCAGTTCCAATCATTCCACCAGGAAGGAGGTATACAGTTCGTGTTGTCTATAGTTCAACCATGCCTAGACCGTCAATACCGCAGTTTGATCACATCCTCATTGTTACTTTGTGCCAGGAAGGACTCTCAACATGGGAAGTGTCCAGGCATCTCAGAGTGAACCAAAGTAATGTTGTTCAGACATGGAGGAGATACAGAGAGACAGGAACTGTCGATGACATGCTACCTATGGATTATGGCTCGGAGGAACCCTGACACCAATGCCACCATGTTGAATAATACTTTCTGTGCAGCCACAGGACATCGTGTTACGACTCAAACTGTGTGCAATAGACTGCATGATGTGCAACTTCACTCCCGATGTCCATGGTGAGGTCCATCTTTGCAACCACAACACCATGCAGTGTGGTACAGATGGACCCAGTAACATGCCGAATGGACTGCTCAGGATTGACATCAAGTTCTCTTCATCTATGAGTGCTGCATATGTCTTCAACCAGACAGTCGTGAGAGACGTGTTTGGAGGCAACACGGTCAGGCTGAACACCTAAAACACACTGTCCAGCGAGTGCAGAAAGGTGAAGGTTTCCTGCTGTTTTGGAGTGGCATTAGGTGGGACTGACATACATCGCTAGTGGTCATGGAAGGCGCCATAATGGCTGTATGTTACGTGAATGCCATCCTCCGACCGATAGTGCAACCATATAGGCAGCATAATGGCGAGACATTCGTCTTCATGGATGACAATTCACGCCCCCATTGTGCACAACTTGTGAATGACTTCCTTCAGGACAACAACATCACTTGACTAGAGTGGCCAGCATGTTATCCAGACATGAACCCCTTTCAAACATGGCTGGGATGGATTGAAAAGGAATGTTTATGGACGTTGTGACCCACCAACCACTCTGAGTTATCTACACCAAGTCACCGTTGAGGAGTGGGACAATCTGGCCCAACAGTGCCTTGATGAACTTGTGGATAGTGTGCCACAACGAATACAGGTATGCATCAATGCAAGAGGACATGCTACAGGGTGTTTGAGGTACCGGTGTGTACAGCAATCTGGATCACCACCTCTGAAGGTCTCACTGTATCGTGGTACAACATGCAATGTGTGGTTTTTATGTGCAATAAAAAGGGCAGAAATGATGATTATGTTGATCTCTATTCCAATTTTCTGTACATGTTCTGGAACTCTCGGAACCAAGGTGATGCAAAATGTTTTTTGATGTGTGTATATAAATTTCCTCAAATATATGACATTTAATTACTCTAAACTGATCTTGACAAACTATAAATAATTGATATTGGAATGTAAAGAGTAACAATCTGTGATTTACTGAATAATTTCCTCATCAACAAACAAAAGTTAAAACTGTTAACTGTTTCATGTTAAATTTGTCTACTGTCCTACAAATGCAGCGTCCATATTGCATAAAAAAAATTGCTGTTCCTAATTAAAACACACAATAATGCATTTTGACCCTATGTTTTATTCTTACCTGCACAATGGACAATGGTGATCTGCTCTGCTTTAATTAGAAAGAAAACACTGAGCTACAAGTTCCTAAAAGGAATCACTGTGCGCCTGATAACCATAAGATTTACTTTAACTGCTTGTCAATAAGGATTTAGAATGCAGACAGCTGATCGTGCAAAGTATTAAGTTTTTGTTTCAAACAGACAGAGGAAAGCTCAACTAATTGATGGCAAATAAATAAAAATGTCGTTTCAAATTGTTGAAAGTATATTGCAACTTTTAAACAAACAGAATCTGGATCAGATTAACATAAGAACTATGATTTTTATCAAATATTGTCCCAAACAATTCATGCAGAAACTGGAGTACATTCCATACACAAAAATTCCTCTTAAGTTTTGTTCTGAAATGCTTCTAAAGGTGGGAGATGAAAAATAGTTTATCAGTGTGCTGAAGATTTGACTGATAATTCTGAAATGAATTTCAAAATACAGATTATCAATTAGAATTTTGTTTACATTACAATAATTTGTGGAAGATTAAATGTGCCACAAGCAGCTTCCATTAGCTTTGCAAGTAGCACTCACAATAAATATGAATTCTGCCTATATTACCTCATTCCCTATGTACAGTCACCCTGGAAAGCACCTCAAAAATTATCCCCTGTCTGCTATGTCCGCCATCTTGACTGCTCACTCTCAGACAATTTACAAGAGCCTCCTGGTTGCGGAAGAACAACAGTGACAGCATCTGCTCCTGATATAAACACTGGTAACCAAAGAGTTACATGTAACCCATGTGCCCAGGTACCCGAAGACGCTGTCTGTGGCAAATGTACAAATCATATAGTCACTTCTTATAATACAGAAACCTTAGAAATGCTTGTAAGACTCATGAACTACAATATACATGCTTGCCCTGAGCTGCAGACAAAAAAGCAAGATCTACATTTAAATTCTAAATCTCTCTTGTGGTATTTGCATAAACTGCAATTTTACTGAAACTGATTTTTGTTATCAAAAACAAATACCATTAAGATAAATTAATGGCAAGTGAGTAAAGCCATCTCAATATTTATGAAGGAGCTTCTCCGTGATGTGTGGCTATGTTGTAAGATTCCTACAGCTCACTTTTAATGAATGAATATTTTTGTAGGTCAAAAACATAAGATACTTTGGAACCAACTGAAACTTTCCACCTTTCTGAGTGCAGTTGAACGATAATATTTCAAACTGTTAATATGACCATTTACTACGGTGAACCTATTACTAAACGTATATGACTCTAATGTCACAATGCTTCAACTTCTCTAGTCAAAGGAAAGATTAGTTCACAGAAAATAACAATATCATTATTCTGCCTGCAGTTAAAAGCTTTTTGTACATATCCATTTTTACAGATGGGTTTCACTACTGGATATTTTAATCTGCCATTATATATGTTTTCAGCACACAGATGGATTATGAATGCAACCAATGGTTTGGTGTAGTTAAATCAGCACATTTTTGTACCTCATTTGAAACACTGCTGGAACAATAAAATCATCTGATCTACCTAATCAACTGATTTGTGTAATTCTATGTTTTAAACTGATGTCCATCAGTGGTCCATACACAATATTTATCACGTCAAATCTAATCTGGAAATAATGTTCGCCATATCTGTGGCATTAGATATGCCACACATGAGTCCTGGAGATCATGCCAAATGGCAAGCACCTTAAGGAAATCAGTCTTCATTGGCTGGGAACAGGTTCATCAAACACAGTGTTTTGGGCTATTGAATTGGCGAGAGCCAGCTTTCCTCCTTAATCCTATATGCCTGCTTCATTGTTCACCACAAGATGTGGCATTGAAACGTTGTGCATCACAGGAAATGGAGATCTTGGCTTAACTGTCTGAATTTCGAGGATGATGCAAAAAACACTCCGTACGCTCCAGGTTTGCCTTTGGGTAGTACTGACATCCAACTCATTAAGAGAAATTATAATTTCAGCCCTCCTAAAGAAGTACAGTCCAAGATATGAATAGATAATGATAAAAGAACACAAGCCAACTGCTGGAATGTGTTTTTAATTACAAAGAGAGAGGAAGGTACACTGAAAGAAGCTGATACCTTCCATTATTTATAAGGCTTCTTGCGCAGTACTGCAGGACTCCTGAAATCAGTGAAGGGTCTACAAAATGAGACACACAAAAATTAAACACTGCTGCACAATACAAGACACCTTGTTGAGTGAACAAACATGTCGGCAATGCACAACATTCCAAATTTTAGCAAAATGAACCTAAAACCAGTGTATTAGGGAAGAATGGGAGGCTGATGAACTGACTGATGTACATAAAATTATGAAAAAAGTCTTTGGGAAATTGCAAAAGATATACTTTTGATATACCTGTTCTTCCTGTATATATAACATCACAGTTTCTCTGCTTAAAACTCTCATCCTTCATGCTAAACCCTTTAATATGTTCTACAAGCAAGCATTTTGGACACATTACACTGCCTTGTAAGGGCCAGGAAACTCACAGATATAGTCCAAAACTGACGTTGAACTTGGTACCACAAGTACACCTCTGTCTTCCAGTGCAAACTATGATAGACATCATGCTGGCTGGAGTTGTGATAGTCCTGTATTTGGAGGAAAAGACGACTCAGGAAATTAAAGTGGCCACAGAGTGAAATGAAAAAGGGTTATAAGGCACAACACCCATATAGCTTTGCAACTTCATTTGTGACTACTGTGAAAATATGGAGCAAAAAGTTAGCATGATGAGACAGACAGAGATCAGTAATCAAAAAGAAATGCCCTTATAGAGATACAATAGCTACAAGCAGCTTCTATCCTCCACATAGCCAACAAAAGCCAAAGTTGTGATTAGTACACAGCTAACCATACCTACACAAAGAACAGACAGGGCCAAACCTACTATGTTTGCACAAAAGTTAAGTCTCCAGTCTCATCTTGGAAAGTTACATAAAGTACATTAATCAAAATACCTACAAGACCAAATCTAAAGCCATCAAATCACTCAACTCTAGCTGTATCTGACAGTTCTGATGAGACTGCTGAAGGAATTACAGACTATGAAGTTAGCTGGCAGAGCCCTTGAGCCCCCCACCCATTCAGCCAATCAGCTCAGGCTCTCTGACTTGGTCGAAGGGAAAATGGAAAGACAAAGACAAATCTCACCATTAAGACGGCTCCTGTATATTACAGCAGAACATAAAACTGGTTTAGGATACCAGAAACTGAAACTCATAGCACATGAAACACTTTAAACTTATTTATACATTTCTACTACAGGGCTATAATCTCCAATGCAATGATGACCTTAGGCAAAAGACCGTGGAAGCCTGGCTGAGACTGTAACAGATACTAATCTTCCGCTGTACCCCTGATTACAGATGGTCAAGAAGATGCAGTTGAAATTTGTGTCTGATACAGGATTACAATGTGCACTCAGTACTTACCATCTAAAGAAGCATCACATTACAAGACTATCAAAGACCTTGTAATATAACTTTCCCAGCCATTTCTCTACTGGGAGATTTAAATGCACACAGGGTCAGTTTAAGACAAGACAAATACAAGCTGCTGCTTTGGGTGCCAAACTGAGTGGGGCACCACAATTATAAGATTTCTACACAGGGTATATCACAATTAGTAGTGACAGCTTGAGGCACTGTGCTGACAGGGGCACTACACTTTCCTCAGAAGTCAAACTTGAGACAGCCTTATGACACAGGTGCCGTGTGTCCTCAACACTGGCAACCACACACATTTCAGCACTGCTACAGTCATTCACAGCCATAAACCTCATATTCTTCTTTCCTACCACTGTACATTCTGCTCACCGGGAAGATACTGATGACCTTCATTCCAAAGATCACTTCCCATTCTGCTCTGTCTACCAGCTGGAGCAGTCACCAATATGGGTAATCTGCAAATTAAACTGGATACTGTATAGCCAGCTCACCATTTTTGAAAACCAAGACAGCATCTAGGAATAGGTGGAGCACATCACAACCACTCCCAAGTCCTCAGACAGGACGAAGCCTGTACCTGGGCAGGGTGATGAATGCTGCTCAGCAATCTGGGTCCGGTAAGCTGCTCCGCAGTGGTTTAAATACCTATCAACAAATATTACACACAGGTATGGGAAACTGACAAGAGGATTACCGGTAAATACAGAAGCCATACATAACATCAGTGTTGAGGCTAATGGGTCTACAAACAACATGGGACATCACTCAGACAGCAGCAGAGCACTTTGCAATGGCTATTGCTTCTATCATGCCTCAGAATTCTGCTGCTACCGTGCAACTATGGAAAGGGTTGAAAGGACTTATCTATTACGATTTATATAACCACCTCTTTTCCTTGTTGGATCTGGAATCAGTGACTGTCTAATGCCTGTGATAATGCACCCAATCACAACCGAATCCAATATAGTGTGCTAAGACACTTTCACACAGAATCAAAGGAAATCCTCCTACAATGTTTTAATTTGACATGGCAAAATGACAATTTTCTAACTCTTGCAGGCAGATAATTTTCATATATCTCCTCAAAACAGAAAAAGGACATACATGGCCCAGTAGTTACAGAAGCATCACCTAACTAAAGTTTGATGGAAACATCCTGGGTTGAATAGTTAACCTTCACTTGGTCTCAACACTAGTGACCAGACTCTTAGTGCAGGTTCAGATGGTATTGATACACTGTCAACAGCTTGATGCTGCTGGATGTGGCTATAAAGCAAGCTTACCCAAATAGACAACATTGTACAGGGCTATATTTTGAAACAGATAAAGCATACGACACTATTTTGTGAACTATGCTATACGTCTCCTCTATGAACAGGGTTCCAAAGCCATCTGCCTGTGTTCATTCGGTTCTTTTTTCCATGACACTTTTTTAAAATGCCACATTGGTGAAGTTCTGTCTGATATTTTGGTGTAGGAGAATGGTATCCCTCAAAGTGTTTTGAGTATTACTTTTTTTATCATCGCCATAAACAGTATAATATCAATAATATGGAGTCACACGCAATGATTCTCATTTGTGGTTGATTTTGTAGTTTTTTTACTCCACCTCCAATCCTGCAATGGCAACTCATTTGTTGCCCACAGTTGGAGGCTGGAGGAGTGGGCTGCAGAGGCAGGTTCATTTTAATAATTCCCATAATATTTTTAATTTAGCTGACTTGTAAATGAGGGACACTATTATGTATTTCAAAGACTGAATGAGGTTCCCAGGCACCTTATTTGAATCAAAACTGTCATGGTTATCACATCTAAAGGATGCAGGCAAGGACCCTGAAAGCACTGCAATCTTGCAGTTCTTAGCCATGGTCATTGGGAACAGACAATGTATGTAAGCTCCAGTTCTATAAGACTTTTATGAGACTCCAACAAAATCATGGGTGCACAGTGTACAGATCAGTGATTTTCTCTGATTGTGTCCTCAAGATCTGGCTACGTGAGTAGTTCACTGCGTATGATGCTAAATTACATGCAATCTTGAGATGAGATGTATCCAGACTGCAAACTCCCTCATCTGGTCATCTAGTGCCCTCCAGTCGCCTCAATCAAATTGATTGATTAATTTGATTGTTTTATTGGTCCCTTTCATCATTTTTGTACATAGTTACAAATTGGTATTGGACAAGTCAATTTTTGTGAGATGGTGAGATAAGACAACGTGAATTTATGTGATGATTATGAATTGTATATCTATTACAATTTAAATAAGTTCACATACATAAAACTGTAAGAGCTGCATGTGAAATATAGCCAAGTGAAGCCACTGCACCTGCTATCATGCTACTCCTCTTAAATAACAATTTTTCATATCTTTTATCTGAATCTATTTATACAGACTAGTGTGTAAGTAGTCTGTACCTAAAATGCTACAATATTGCTCATACAATGTTTTATGTAATTTTATTTTTCCATGTGATAATTTACAATTGGCTGGTTATAGTAGTGTACTTGATTTTTTAACTAT
Source organism: Schistocerca cancellata (assembly GCF_023864275.1). Classification (NCBI taxonomy): domain Eukaryota; kingdom Metazoa; phylum Arthropoda; class Insecta; order Orthoptera; family Acrididae; genus Schistocerca; species Schistocerca cancellata. The sequence continues at coordinate 251,181,170 of NC_064626.1, forward strand.
ATTAATTAGGAGGAATTGGCAATTGAAATTGTCACAACAGTATCCAATGGAAAATTCAACCAATCTAATCAATAGGTTTGAGAGTACTGACACTACTAAAAACTGAGTACCTTAAATAATATTCATGATTGAATATTCACCATAACAAAAATTACTTTTGCCATTATACTAGTTAGATCCCATGATTTGATATACTTTTATCATTCTCATTCCAGCACCAAACAACCATCATTCCACCATCACACCCAGTCTTTTTACTTCTCTCCTTTTCCGCTATCCCCACCCTCTCCCTTGCCCTCCGTGTAACCTGCAGCACTTCACTGCAGCTGGGTGGTAGCATTGATATCTCGCAACGTTTCGGGAAGTGTCATACTACCCATCCTTTGGCAAAGATGGGCAGTATGACACTTCCCGAAACATCATGAGATATCAACGCTACCACCCGGCTGGAGACCCGAGAAACCTTCAACAACAGTTTACGCCGGGAAAGCCTACAGCCACACAATATAAACTATATTATGAATTGACAATTAGTGAAATTTGGTAAATGAGGTTTACTTATTATGATGTTCCATAAACTCAGACAAAGAATAGAAGCAGTGGTCAAGCAAGAACCGCTTTAACTTTATTTTAAATGCATTTAATGTTGGTATGCATTTTAGATACGATGGCATATGGTTATATAACATAGCTCCAGAATGATACACTCCTCTTTTGTGTAAGTTTGTATTTACTGTGTTCCTGTGTAGGTTCATCTTCTGTGTAGTTTCATGTATGTGTATATCATAGTTGCATTTGAAGAGATTTTCCTGTTTTAAGATGCTCCCTTTTGTGAAAATTAGTATTTAGTATGTATACAAACAAGACCGTGGCAATATTTTCAGAGTTTTAAAAAGGGGTCTACAGGAATCCTTACATTTAGCTTTTTTTATCACCCTGATAATCTTTCTCTGTATTTTAAATGTTTTTGTAGCATTCATGGAATCACCCCCCCCCCCCCCCCCAAAATTATTCTGTACATAAGTAGCAACTGTATACTGCAATGATACATTGTCAGCACTGATGAGCAGCTTGTATTTTGAGTGAGGATCCTAACAGCATATGCTAGTGAATTCAGTCTCTTATTTAAATTGTTTAGTTGTACCTCCCACTTCAGATCTGCCTGAACATGTACACCTAGAAATTTTGTATGACTGACCTTCAACACATTGTTTTCCTTCGAAAGTGAAAACAGGTTTTGCAGAATGGAGGTTTTGTGTGGTATGAAAGTTAGCTGCCACAGTTTTTTCAGAATTTACGATGAGCGTATTGGTCTTGAACCAGTGTGTTAGGGTACGCATAACTGATACTGCAGCCTCCTGCAGATTTTCCTCATTCTGTGATTTAATTAGAATATTAGTGTCATCTGAAAACAGTACAGTGGTTCCATCAGTATTTTATTAGCCAAGTCATTTACATAAAGCAGAAATAGGACAGGTCCTAGAACTGACCCTTGTGGGACTTCATACTTGATTTTCTGCTCATCACTGCAAAAACTAGATATTTTTTGTGTTTCACTATCTTTGTGTTTTATTACTGTAATCTGCTGACGATTACTGAGGTACAACTGGATCCACTTTTCAGCCTGGCCTCTAATTCCATAATTTACATAAGAGAATGCCATGATCAATTACATCAAAGGCTTTACTTAGATCCAGAAATATCCCAGATACATGTTTATCATCCACTGCTTTTAATACTTCATTTAAGAAGGCAAAAATTGCTGACTTTCCAGTTCTGAACCCATGTTGGGAGTCACTTATCAGCCTCTTTATTTAAGAAATCTGTTAATCTTCTACGGAACATTTTTTCCATAATTTTGCTGAAGCCTGACAAAACTGAAACTGGTCTATGATTAGCAATCTCACTTTTTGCACTCTTCTTATGCAAAGGTGTTACTTTTGCAGTTTTTAGATTATTTGGAAATACACCACTCTCGAAAGATGAATTTACTATGTCTGTAAGTGGTTTCACAATAAATGTTGCACTAGCTTTGATAATAGCATCTGATATCTCATCAACACCCACTGAATATTTAACAATAAGAGATAATTCTTTTAGGATTCTTCGACAGTTCCTCAGGTATTGTTGGATACAGAAATAGTGTGTTTGAATGAATTTTTTAATCTGAGTGACTGGTTGGCTGTTTGTCATGGTGTGTATTTATTAACTGCTGTGCTGTATTTGAGAAATAATTGTTGAAAGCACTAGCAACATGTTTGGGGTCAGTTACTTCATTTTTATTCATAATCAGCTCTATATTACTGTGATTAACTGGCCTGGTACCCATTTCTTTCCTTATAATTTACCGGGTTGCTTTAGTTTTATTCTTGGAATCACACAATATTTTGTCATTTTCTAGTTTTTTTGCTTTTGAAATAACTTGTGTTAGTATCCTTTTGTATCTTTTGAAATATGCAGTAAAGTCAGGACTGGTATTATGCTTGGAGTACTCATACAATCTCCTTTTATTTTGACAAGATATTCTTATCCCTTTTGTAATCCAATTTTTTTTTTTAAATAGTGAGTTCAACATAGTTGTTTTCCTGGAAAAAGCCATTTATGTTTGAATGTAGCCATAAACGTATATTTCTCATTGGTCTCATTACAGTCATATACATCTTTCCAACTTTCACCCTCTAGGAGAGAATAAAAATATTCCCCTTTTTTATACTGAAACTCCTTACAGTGTGTTGTATTCGACTGGGAATTTGGTGTCCTGAAACATTCATTGCAAGAATTTGAGCATAGTGATCACTAAAACCCATGTTTACAGCTTGTGTGTTATAGGCATATTTGGACATATTTATCACGATCTGATCAATAATAGATGCAGAGGTAGGTGTTTCTCGAGTTGCTTCAGTTACCGTTGGACTGAGTTTGAACGATTGTAGTAAATTTATAATGCCATCCCTGAATTTATTGAATTTTGAGAAATCTATACTAAAGTCACCACATATAATTATATTTTTCTTGGGAGAGTGAATTTCTTCCAAAAGTTCCTCCATGTGATTGTAAAACACTTTTTTGTCTCTATCTGGTAACCTGTATACAGAAATAATCAACTGTATTTTGCCTTGATAGTTCAGCAATAGAGAGTTCTATATCTTTTTCACAGGACAGTTTATGGTATTTAGTTACACTATTGAATTCAGTATTTTCTTTAACAAATATACAAGTACCCCCATGACCCAGCAGATAAAGTAGTCCGCAATATCCAGGATTATCCCCCCATACACTTACAAAGATTGGAGAAGCGGTCATTTTCTTCTGGGTACCAAGGCATATTTAAATTCAGGGATATGAATCGACATATGTAGCAGGATAGAGGTGCACAGTGATAATAAGCTGGTGTGTCATCCCCCTGCATACTATCACCTCACTGTTTATGTGCAGTATCACACACAGACAAAAAGAAGAGCGGCTGGAACTAATAGACAGTAAACTGTGGCTAATAGGGCCAACTTTTAATACTGCGTAAAATATCTTGCTTACAAAAATATTGGGGAGCAGTTTTTAATGTCTTAATAGGGTGACCAGACCAACCTTTTTAAGTGATCAGGCAGCTATCATCCCTGTATTGTTGTATAATCAATGTTTTAGAAGAGAGTTTAATATCACTGAACTAAATTTACAGTCTCTTGTAAGTTGCATGGTAGTGTGATAATGCTGATGGAGAAAAGTGAGACTGAAGTGCATTTTCAAGCAAGGTTGAACTATTACCTCTTTTCAATATTTTGGGCATTTTAACCACATTCACCTACTATTGTACGAGCACTTATAACCCAGCAATTGAACATCCATAAACAACAAACACACTGCTGTTCATCTGTATTTAACATGTTCACTGTCATGTGGCTGCTGCTGGCCACAGCGACACTGCGTGCCTGATGATGAGTGGCTGGTGGCAGACACAGCAGAGCCTCAAGCCTAATACCATGTGTCTGGCCTGTTGGCGAAACATCCGTCACTAAGCTTGTGGCAGTCAATGTATTAATTGTTTATTATTAATTCCTATGCTTGTTGCCACTTATTGGAAGTAATCAATGAATATGTTACCAATAATTTCAATGTGTTATTTCCACCACATTTGTTAGCTAGGAACTGAATATTTTTAATACACCTATTTTTGATTACCACACACTTAATAATGTTTCATATTGTTTTTGATTTGGTCTTTGAGGTATTATTTTTCCAGAAACTGTAAACATTTTTTTAGTTTTGAAAACAATGAAAGATTCAATAGCATTATTTGGAAATTACTCAAATTATAGCTGTTATCTATCATACTAGAAGATATACTTGAAAAGAAACAAGTTTTTCAATAAACAGCATTGGAACCAATTTCAAAATCAACCTGAAAATTGCATTATTAAAAATAAATACACTACCCATATGGTTAAAATAACTTTATTCAAAACAAGGTCCTCAGAAAATAATACAATTTCTGTCAATGTATAATTATTTTTCAGAGTTTGTGAAATATAGCATTTGAGATTAGAGGCACAAATACAGTATACAACCATTACTGTTTCAGGAACATCTTTATTTTCCTGCAAATAAAACCTATATTATAACTACATTACAAAACATATGGACTATGCTTCTGACTATGAAAGAAAGAAGTTACAAATTCCTAATGAAAAAAATTGAGAGTTGGTCAAATTCTCATTTCTTTTTAGTTAGTTTATAGGAATACTTGTCAACATACTGGTTCATTTTATAGCAGTTTGTAAAGTTCTTTTAGGATGCTATTTCATTTTATCTTCAGTGTAAACCACAATTTAGGTTCTGCCACACTGTTTTAGAGAGAGTATAACTTTTACAGTAGGCCTAAGTACCTTTACAAACATCAGAAACTGCAGGTTGCTCACAAGTAATCCAGATAGCATTTTTCTTTGTGTTAATAATATATCTAGATTACTCTATGTTGTAGCATCTTATATATCTATTTTGTAATTTACACCTTGGTTCCAAGTTTTGTGGAATGTGTTTCCCAAGTGTTACACACTGTTATCATTTTTAATATAATTTCCTGCTAACAATTTCATATTAATCTCCATTTGTCTTCTAGTGTTCATTTTTACTGTTACAGACATTTAACAATGAAATGGCTAACCACAGTAAGTAATCTAAAATTATAATCTTTGTTAATGTCATATTACAGATGTGAATTTTTTGTCACACTAATTTTCTTTTTGCAGGTAAATTAGTCTAAGTCAGTTCAATAATCCGTAGATCATTTGTGCAATTTCTGAGCACAGCCACAGGTGAGCCAATTATCCATAAAATAAATTTCACACTGACTTATACTTAACAAACAAAAATTAATGTATTTACCTTTTAAATTAATTGTGTTGGAAGTTGAAAAATTTAATTTTCACGATAAATGTAAATACATTAGACTTTCATGCTACTAGTTTCCAAACGAACTTTCATATATAGGATAGAAGGAGCTGCCAAGGAAAGTAATTCCAGCTCAGATTTAGCAAATTGGTTAGATACACTCTCCTTCAAAATGCATAACTAGTGCCATAGCCACTGCACCAAAACTACATTTATTACGACATTATTCCATTTCCTAAGTAGAGGATAATATTTATGCAGAGAATCACTTAATATTTGCTTGATAGGTTCCCGGGAATTACGCCGGATAATATTGTAGAAACCGCACAATATTTCAGCAAGACAACTGCCCGCCATTTTCAGGTGCTACTGTCATGTCGCTGCGAAGCTCACCAATTTATATGCTGGCTTTCTAGAACAGCGCACGCGCGAACAGGGTCCGTCGCTCCCGGCCACATTTTCTTGCGCTGTGGTCTGCTTCCGCAGACCGCGACCCGTTTCTCCAGCAGAGGGCTCTGGTATTCGACGCTGTCTACGATTGGTCTTCGATGACGTTGTGCCCTGCTGGCGCCTGCACTGTTCTAGAAAGCCAGCATATAAATTGACGAGCTTCTCAGCGATGCGACAGTAGCACCTGAAGATGGCGGGCAGTTGTCTCGCTGAAATATTGTGCGGTTTCTACAATATTATCCAGCGTAATTCCGGGAACCTATCAAGCAGATGCAGTGCCGGGAAAGCCCCAAACAGCACACTTAATATTTGTTTTTCAAAAGTGTTACTGTCAAATTATTCCACTACCACTTTTCTAAAAATATTGATCAAAATACTTATGACATCTGCAAAAGGTAGTAACCCCCTTATGGCACAAACTCCCTACATTACTATAAAAGCATTCTTGAAAATGATTTTGCATCTCCGAACTATACTGATATGCTTGCATACAAGCAAATCTCTCATACTACTACTGTTCACTTCAAGATTAATAATAATGGCTCTTCAAAATATGAAACACGCTTTTACTGATTGAATTACGCAGAAATGACTCAAAATCTACTTCAAAACAAAGTGCATCAGGCAAAAGGCAAACTAATTTTTTCTGAAATGAGCATACAGGTTATTTGTAAATGTCCATGTCAGGTTATTTGTAAATGTCCATCATCAAATAATAAATGCGTTGGCAGTTCACAGGATGATGGATGCAGAATTGTTTCGATATTGATTTGAAACACAGATGAAAACTTTATCTTGATGGCTCACCTTCTTTGCAGGAGTACCTAAGCCCATTTCATTGTGATGGTGCAATTTCTGAACTTATTAAAATATTATTTTATATTCAGGACTCCTGCCTGTTACCTCACCCATTCATTCATCCTACATAGGATTTTCCTTACTATCCTATAATAATTCCAGCTGAACAATAAGATATTTCACAACAGTAGATAATGGACATCACCTTCCCCATTATGTGTCTATTTGTAGTAATTTGAAATTAAAATCATATACACACATTTCATTTTATTCATGTGTTTAAATATCACAAACGTAATATAGTAACATGTTTTATGATAATTTGAGAACGTATCCGCAGTTCTATTGAGTACAAAGCTAAATGAGCAAATGAAATAAAATGAATGCTTCACTACTACAGTTTCTCCAGATTTTCTTTCATTCTGAAAACCACCAGAATAATTATGTAGATGGTGCAACAAAAACAATATGCCAATTTCTTGATTGCCAATGAGAATCCTTATTGTACATGTATTCAAAGGATTTTTTTTTTTATTGAGAGGTAGTAACAGCGACAAAATAAAACTGTGTTTATATGAATAATGTTTAAAATCACTGTGAATAACATGGACCATAAATTTTATTTGACAATTCTCCTGATGCAGCAACATCAATACTCCACAAGGATCTGAGTATCACCCCCCCCCCCCCCCCCCCTGCCCCTTTTTCCCTAATAACCTTGCATGTTTTGCATCATTACTATGTATGGATCTGTTTATCAAATCAGCATCCTAAACATTTGATTTTGTTCTGAAACATCTAAAGCAGATTGACACATCTACTATTTATGAGCAGGTTCAACATATTCATGTTTCATGAGTCTAAAATGTTGATATGCATAGTCTTTCACCACATACACATAATGCCTCAAGTCATATGAGACTTTAATGACATTTCTAACCAAACATCATTACTTCACTATTGGTAATTGCGTTTCCCCACAACCCATTGACTTACTTGTAAGTGACAGGATTGATACATATGGAAATATGTTATCACATTAAAGCAATACTGTCCATAATAGAAAACTCAAGGGGGTTACCATTGCCATGTTACGAGGAAGGTGACAGTAGTCACAAGAGAAGACATGGAAAATCAATTTATTTTGACCACTAACTTGGGTTTTTCCTTGCTTTCCTGCATACAAGGTACAAACATTTAAATGTAAAATCAAGTTCGTGCCTAATCTTCCATTTTATGCAGTAACTGTAATACAACTACAACATATGAAACCACTCATTTTTTTATTTACATCAATACTTGATAAAAATCATAATTAGTCAGGATCTAATGTGCTACATTATTATTCTGAATTTTTCCTTAGAATGGTATTTTACAACAGTAAATAAATGTTTGGCATAAATCAGCAACATTAACACATTATCAGTAACTTAGTTGTTATTTGACATGCAGTCTTTAGTTTGTGCCTGCAGCGCAATTTCATTCTTTGAGTGTCTGCCACCTAATACATGATCCCTCACATTTTTGACAGTTGGTGGAATTGGACAAACACACAAGTTACATACGATAGCACCTTTGCCCACCGATAAATACTGCATTTGATTATACAGTGAGCTTGAAAGATGTTTAATGATTTTTGCAAGCTGAACATCTACTGAAGGGATACTTTCTTTTTGCTTGGCAGAAGTGGGAGATTGATCCTGAAAAGTCTTAAATAGTTGGGTCAATGCACTAGCAACACTTGGCATATGACCAGTATTTTTCTGTACTTCCTTACCAGGTACCCTTAAAAAGTTCTTATGATAACTTCCTGTCACGTGTTCAGCAAAATTTTTGGGACTAGGCAACTTTTTCTGACATACCGTACATATGAAGCCTTTTTCTAATGGATGTATACAACTGAATTCTCGAGTTTTGTACTGTTCACCAAGCTGAGAAGGAGTCAAATTAACTCTGTTAGAAGCTTCCTGAGATTTAGACAAATTCTGTACCTGTCCCTTTTTCTCCTGTTTTTCTTTTTGCATAGTAATCAGTTTGCTTGGCTTCCCTCTGCAACATCCATCCTGGTTATGTAATGCAACAGATAAATGTAGGTCCTGGTTGTACACAGTTATAGCCTCATTACAGTTTCCACATATATATCTAAAATCACTTTCTCGTGTTTTAAGGTTCTCAGTTGGTTTTATATGTACTTTTTCATCATGTGATATTGTTTTGTCTATCTTGTTGTCTTCATGATTGACTTTTTCTTTCTGGTACTCTTCTGCTGGGATGTGTGTAACATCTTCCCAATTCTTTTCTAGTGATTTGTTAAGCACTTTCTCCTCATTAGACATCTTTTGTTCTATGGTACTTGCTTCACAAATGATATTTTCTTGCTGGTTATGCTCACTTACACCTTGTGCGACAGCTTTGCTCTCAACACTTGGATTTGACGCTTTGTCATCACCACCACCATCAACAGCAGCAGTAGCAGTTGTAATCTCATTTTTCAGAATAGTAAGTTCACTGTAGAGAATAGTCAGCATGCCACCAATATTGAATAATCTTTTATTGATACTGTCACCTGGGGGTCCAGCCTCAAAATATGGCAGTAAAGCTTCATAAACCCTTATGCAAGAAGTGAAAGTATCAGTTGTGTGACACACACGCTCATAAAATGAATCGTTTTTTGACAACTCTGAAGAAATCATTTTGTCACCCAGTCTGCAGAAAGATTGCTTCCTGACTACTAGAACCTGAAATAAATACCAAAAAGTTGCCATTAAGAGGAATCCAAACCTTTATTCGCAACTTATTTGCTATTACTGCTGTCTGTACTGTTACTAATCAAAAATGTTCTTTTTTTCAGTTCCATCTTCTATATTCTAAAAGCATTTGCAGTTGGTTAATTGCAATACTTAGTCTGGTGCATAAGTTTGTAGCATTTTTGCTTTGCATGTTGGTATTCTGGTTGCTATGAGTTTATTTATCACCTGTCATTTCTATTTGTAGTTCACTGCCGGCCAGTGTGGCTGTGCGGTTCTAGGCGCTTCAGTCTGGAACCGCATGACCGCTACGGTCGCAGGTTCAAATCCTGCCTCGGGCATGGATGTGTGTGATGCCCTTACGTTAGTCAGGTTTAAGTAGTTCTAAGTTCTAGGGGACTGATGACCACAGATGTTAAGTCCGATAGTGCTCAGAGCTATTTGAACCATTTTTGTAGTTCAATGGTGCTATTTTAGTTTAGACTTTGTCATTTGGAGATAGTGTAGAAACTGTGGATGCTAGAAAATGGGGTGCCAAGTGGGGAAATCAGAGCATTTCTGACATATTCTTCTGCTTGATTTCAATAGAGGGGTGACAGCAACAAAGGCAGCCAGAAACATTTACACCATGTGCGGGGGATAATGCCACTGGACAGAGTATTCTCGGTTTAAGGAGGGTTGTTTTGACATTAGTGACTCTCCACATTCAGGAATACCTTTGGAGTTATATGAAGTTGTTTAAACCCATTTATCCACAATGATCCACATCAAGAACTGGCACATTTACATGCAATGGAGACGATTCAAAAATCTGTTGTATGCTCTAAGCCAAAATCGCAAAAATCAGCAGGTGACCATATGTGCATCTCTGCCTGCTTGACATCAATTGGCTTTTGAACAACACTGACCGTTCCTATTCTGTACTGTCTCTATGCTAACATAAGGAAAAGAAAGGAATAGTTGAGCCCAAACACAGCAGCAACTTCCCCTACAAAGACATGCATGCTCCACAAAAAATAATTGGAACAGCAATGGAGTGGTGTACTACGAATTACTGTTGACATTTATTGTCAACAACTGTGATGTGTTGCAGATGCAATTCACCTGCTCGAATTCTGCCAGACTCTGAAAAAACATTATACAGGAGTTGGGTCGGTTAGTCATTTCACATCTATCTTATTCACCTGATCATGTGCCCTTAGATTTTCACCTTTCCTGTTCTCTATCAAACAACCTTCAAGAAACTTCCTTTCTGGATGAAAATGCAGTCCGAACATGGCTTGACCAGTTCTTCACTTCAAAACCACACGATTTCTACTGTTGTGGAAATGAAATGTTATCCCAGGATTGGCAGACTGTTGTAAATAGTGAAGGAGAATATATTACTGATGACTGATGTCTCTGTTACGTGTATCTGTTGTGTTTATTAAACTTATTGAAAAACACTACTAGCTTATGCACCAACCTAATATTTTAACAGTTAGCTATGTTCAGAGCTGTCCAGGAAAGACCATAACTGCTTTTATACAATAAATGTCAGTGCACCACACTCAACAGTAAGAACTCTCAAGTAATATGATTTAGTTTGTTTCAAACCACACAAAATGGCCATTTGTAAAATGAATATAAGATTAAAGAACTATAACAGTGTTTTTAGAAACAGTTCAATCATTCAATTATACACATCTGGACAGCTATGCATTACATCTTAGTACCAATAATTGTTACAAAATGCTTCAGTAATATGATTCCATCTACTTTACATCTTAGTGCCAATCACTGTTACAAAATGCTTCAATAACATGACTCACTCAATAACTACAAAGCTGTTTAGCAAAATCTAGATTTTTGTTCATCACCAAGTTATTGCATGGTGCATGGTTCCAGTATTATTTGTACACTTTCCTGTTCCTTCTGTGTGGGAGAAACAAGTACTTACATGCTCCTGTGTACATCCTAATATTTCCATTTTGTCACCACAATCCTCACATAGCATGTAGATAAGATAGCACTAGATGAAGGAAACAAAAGAAAAATTCGGAGTAAGAATTACAATCCATGGAGAAGAAATAAAAACTTTGAGGTTTACCGATGACACTGTAATTCTGTCAGAGACAGCAAAGTACCTGGAAGAGCAGTTGAATGGAATGGACAGTGTCTTGCAAGGAGGATATAAGATGACCATCAACAAAAGCAAAGATGACCATCAACAAAAGCAAAACGAGGATAATGGAATGTAGTCGAATTAAATCGGTGATGCTGAGGGAGTTAGATTAGGAAATGAGGCACTTAAAGTAGTAGATGAGTTTTGCTATTTGGGGAGCAAAATAACTGATGATGGTCGATGTATAGTGGATATAAAATGTAGACTGGCAATAGCAAGGAAAGCATTTCTGAAGAAGAGGAATCTGTTAACATCAAGTATAGATTAAAGAGTCAGGAAGTCCTTTCTGAAAGTATTTGTATGGAGTGTAGCCATGAATCGAAGTGAAACAGAGAGAATAGAAGCTTTCGAAATGTTGTGCTACAGAAGAATGCTGAAGATTAGATGGGCAGATCACATAACTAATGAGGAGGTACTGAATGGAATTAGGGAGAAGAGAAATTTGTGGCACAACTTGACTAGAAGAAGGGAGCAGTTGGTAGGACATGTTCTGAGGTATCAAGGGATGTAAGTTGCAGTAGGTACTGAGAGATGAAGAAGCTTGCACACGATAGAGTAGCAAGAAGAGATGCATCAAACCAGTCTCTGGACTGAAGACCACAACAACACGTCAGTACTGAGAATTTACAAACAATGTTCCACATAGCATAACATACAATTCATGTTGCATTTGGTACTGGAGTTTTTACAATGTCCTCACCCAACTTGAAATATATCACTCCTTTCATTCATCTTCTTCTTCAAGCTAACCTACCCATCCTCAGAGTCCTACCTTGCTTACAATTTTAACTACATAAGATGCAACTAAGAAATACCCAAATATCAGATAATTCAAATTATCATCTCTATACGTAAACCAGGTGGAGACTTATCAAGGCCACAGGTTATTTCCTTATAGCAATTTCAACCTGTGTTGAAAAGACATTGACGAGATTAGTAAAACCAAGATTCGAATGGCGCCTGAGAACTCTTACAACACAGTATGATTATTGCTAACTGAACATCCAGCTTGCCTAAAAATATTGGCACTTGCATCCCTAGTAAGCAAAAGGAGAAGTACAAGAAAATTATCAGCATTATATGGATTGGAATCATCTATAACAATTAACTGTCTGATAGAGCTCATGATGATTCCTCTTCAACAACATATTGCACTTCTGCTTATGTAATACAAGAGGAAGGACTTCAAGATCTCTTTGTTGCGATCAGTCAGTCATTCATTCATTGATACAAGGCAGGCTTTCATGACCAGTATTTGCATCCTTAGTGATTTTTCTTCCATTTGTCCTCTGCATAATTTACGAGCAATGTTTAGTAAATCGGCATCTGTAATTACTGTAGTTACTGTAGCAGATATTTTTAACTAACATATTGTGTTACAGCTAGTTTACCCTTAAAGAGGAGTAACCCTGTATATTATCTGCATTTATCGTAAGTTAACACTGTTTTAGAGTTTGCTAACAACTATAATTAACCTCAAAACGTTTTAGGAAACTAGTAATATTTACCAAAGCCAAAGCAAAAATGTAGCCCCACAATGAATGCTGTTCTTGAACACGGGATGAATTGGTTGATGTTTGTAAGCAACTGGAAATGCCCTTACTACTGTCAAATGATTGGCAGCCACTACAAATCAGTGTGTTGGAAGAGCTACTGAGAGTCGTGCACCTGTGATACCTGTATGTGTATGGATCCTGTCTCCTCTGCAGAAAGTATATGATCTGTCATTACTCATCCACTTGACTGTGAGTGGTGTGTCAATGGTAGATCTAGGCATCCTGTATACGGTGGACAGTGACCAAGGAGGACTCAACATGTTATACTGATCCCTCTATCAATTTTATTCTTCGATCCCCCAATATTTTGATGAAATATACTAACATTATTTTTCACCTTACTTTTGTGAGTATCTTGAACTTTTTTAACATCTTTAGTACTTGCCTGGCTGAGTTTCCCACTGGACACTGATCTTACACTAAAAAAGAGTTTCCACCATGAGACGTAGTTCCTCCCCCCTTTAAATTTCCTGCTATCAGCCCAGCCAGTTTACCCTTCCCTTTCTTGTTGAGGTGTAGGCCATGTCTAGTATAGTCCCACCTACAGAGTGAATCAACAGGAACCACACCAATGTGTGACCCTGCACCAGATCCAAGTAGCCGTTCCAACTCCAAATTAACTCTCCTGACAGAAGAGCTCAAATGGGGTCGGTCGTGGCGCTCCAGAACCGACACAAATCCAACACTGGTATGACTCGATGTTGATGCAATCTTTGCCAGGTCACACTCTATGCTGTACCCCGGATCTCTGTCAATGCTGTTGCCCGGTCCACCCACAATAACCACGGTACCTTCCTTAGTAAAGCCTCTACATAGTGAACCTAAATCCTCTGTAACCTGACTCAGTCCAGCACTAGGTTTGAAAAAAACTTGTGACCTGGTATTCTGACCCTAATTCATCCTGCAGAAGTTGGCCCACACCCCTAGCATGCGAACTACCTAGCAACAAGACTTTCTTTCTCTTTGCAGACTTCCCTACATTCTTATTCAATTTGCTGCTGAAAGCTTGTTGAGCCCTGTCTACATCTACTTCTGTGAGAGGCTCATCAGTTTCTGACTGAGGCAACAGGTCAAACCTATTTTGTACATTAATAACAAAGCTGTCAGAAGAATTTGTGGCCTGTTCCTTATTTCCCACCCCTGTTTACCCTTCTCCCCCCTTAACCTGCCCAGTTCTCGCCTAGCCTCATCTAACTCAACCTGAAGGGCAGCAATTTTCCCCTCTTGTTCCACAATCTTTCTATCTCTACTGCATAGCCTACAGAACCACTGACGAGTCTCGCTCATTTTCCCAATTCCCACGCCACTACAATCGCCCCAATGAAAAAAGTTACTACATCCATCACACCAGACCCCGGAGCTAGCGATTCTACGGCACATCAGGCACTTTACACTCATGGTACATTCGATTTTAGTGACAGAAAGACACTTAAGTTACCGGAAAACAATGAAAATACGTGTACGAAAAATTAGGCCTACTCGCGACTATGTAAACAGTGGTTCAGAAGTTTTTTACTGGAAATTACTTAAGAGATGATACTCTGCAGATATAAAGGGGCAGCAAACGTATTTAGCGCACTAAACTATCAGTAAATGCACTTAAAATTGCGGTATGAAGTTTAATCTGAAAGCGCAAAAGTTCGGCCTGGCCATGATATGTAAACATAACAAACTTTACGTGGTTACTGTGAAAATACGCGAGTAAGACAAAAACCTTTAATGGTACGCTTGAAGAGCACTATAATTAACGTAATTAATTAGTTTAAAGTGTTAAAAACAGTTTATTACTGCTTAAATTACTTATCTTGTACCAGAGCGGTGACACATACGTCCGTATAGCAGGTGCAGGGCTACCAACAATTAATTTGGAAAATTACTGTTCTGCTAGTTGTAAGCATGATAAGACATCCTGTGAAATATTATTAAATGCCTTCTCTGAAAACTACTTAGAACAGATAGTTAGGAACCCCACTCAAGACCTACATATACTGAATCTAATGGCGACAAATAGACTTGACCTATCTGAGGATGTCCACATCAAAAAAAGACCATGATGTGGTTGTAGCGCAATGATTACCGACAAAATTACAAAGGACAACTAAAAACAGTAGAGAAAAATACATTTTCAGTAAACTACATAAAAAATCAATAGTGTTATATTTCAATGAGGAACTTGAAACTTTCAACACAGGGCAGGAGCATGACAGGAATGACGGCTCAAGTTCAAAAGAATAATTGACCATGTACTGGATAGATACATTCCCAGTAGAATAGTTCATAATAGGAGGGAACCTCCACAGTATACAGTCACTGTAGAGGAACTTCTAAAGAAACAGAGATTACTGCACAGTAGGTGGATGTATCCTCTGCCATGCACCTCACAGTGGTTTGCAGGATATAGGTGTAGATGTAGACATAGAGGCAGTAAGCTGTTGTCCACTGTATGTTTCTGTAACTGTTCAACATGTCCTTTTCTCAAATGACATCATACAAACCACGGATGGTGGGCAACAGACAGATTTTATGTACCTAGATTTCCAGAAAGTGATCAACATGGGCTCCACTGCAGACTGCTGACAAAGGTGCGAGCACATAATTTACGTTCCTAGATGTGCAAATGGCTCAAAAAATTTCAAAGTAATAGAACCCAGTATGTTGTCCTCAATGGTGAGTGTTTATCAGAGATAAAGGTATCGTCAGGAGTGCCCCATGTTAAGTGTGATAGGACTCTTTTTACTCTTTATATTGATAAATGTTCTGAAGGATAGGGTGAGCAGCAATTTACGGCTGTTTTTTGATAACACTGTGATGTATGTATAGTGTGGTGGACATGCTGTGAGATGAGTGAGTAGTGGTGACAGGCTGTGGGGCCCAGGGCAAACACTATTAACTGTTACAGAACTTTTATTGATTTTGATACATCACATAGCGAGGCTGGCAACTTCTCGTTACTCCTGGCTGGTGCTGATGAACAGGCGGTGACTTTTCCACTCGTATCCAATGAGACAGAACCCTGTGTTGCTGAGACTGGCAGCCTTTGGTGACTACAGCCATTGACATCAGCAGCAGTACGTGTTGTTCTGCAACAGTGTTTCACTTAGGCAATGGCCTCTCAGCTTCGCACATGACCGCAGTGGTGGTGTGTGGAGTTTGCTGTGCGGCAGAGTCAACTCGCTGCCCTCGGACAGGATTCAAATAGAGACGCACTGCACCATCAAGCCTACAGGAATTTGGTGTCAGTGGTGGCAGGAATGGGCAACAGGTCGACAGGGCTGTGGCACCAAGTCCTATGAAGGACTTAGTATTGGTGGCAGGCACATCCCAGTCTTAAACCCACAGCTGCTGCCAGCAGTGCCTGGTTGTCTCGCTGTCTGGCATAGCTCTGGCATTGTGGCAGTACAGCTGGCTTCAGGCGATGACAAGTGATCCCTGCCTCAAAATCCAGACTTATTTATAAGCCTCAAGTGCCCATTTGTTCCACTAAAACCTGGTGCCTAGTCATGTTGCCATACCAAGAGACTCACGCCGGTGTGGTGATACTCTCCCACTTGCTACACAGTTACCACTGTGCAGCATCATTTGCCACTGAGGTTGGCGATCCTCACTTTCCAACACAGTATACTGTCCTCAATGGTGAGTGTTTAACGGAGACAAAGGTATCATCAGGAGGGTCTCAAGGAAGTATGGTAGGACTGCTTCTGTCCCTTATATAGATAAATGATCTGACGTGTCTTTATTGTTCCCCCCTTGTTGCCATATTGATGGATCTTAACACAATGCTCTAATGTCTTTCCACTTCTCCTTACTTTTCTTAAGTCTAATAATTTTCTGAATGAGATTTTCACTCTGCAGCGGAGTGTGCGCTGATATGAAACTTCCTGGCAGATTAAAACTGTGTGCCGGACCGAAACTCGAGCTCGGGACCTTGCCTTAAAAGGGCAAGTGCTCTACCAACCAAGCTACCCAAGCTTCGGTAGCTCGGTTGGTAGAGCACTTGCCCGTGAAAGGCAAGGTCCCGAGTTCGAGTTTCGGTCCGGCACACAGTTTTAATATGCCAGGAAGTTTAATAATTTTCTGTCTTAAGTCTGGGATGAAGCCCTACGCTTCCCTCCCCTATGGACAAGACCCGGTCTCTCAGGTCTTACCCCGACCCGGTACTGTAATTACTTCTACCTTTAATCTCTAAAGCAAATACCCTATAATAAATCAGCTATCTTAATTACTCAGAAATTACTGTGTTAATCCCTGACTCTATAAATCTATCTTACGTCTCTCACTCGGGGTACCCAGTCTATGGGAACTTGGATTGCCCCTGGGTCAGGCTTCCACACAGCTCACCATTTCAAATTTATAAGAGCTAGGCGGAACAAAAAATAGGATCACCATGGCACTAGGAACTGCAACATTCACAGAGACAGATACCTGATGCCTACCTTCCTGATACTGTCCCATATGCTGCAACAGTTGCTCTATCATCTGCTTAATTAACAGTCCCAAATAGGTTCCCAGATGTTGTTACAGAAAGTGATGGTTTTTACTATCCCCTAGTGACTGCAATAGCCACACCATACCATCTTTAGTCTTGCATCTAGCACTTGTGTTCGAGATTGTACTGCTTCCAAATCCTGGTTCAGATTGCTAGCCAAGGCCCTGATGTTATCTACAATTTCCTTAGTCAGTTGCCAGAACATGCAGTTGTTGTTTAACATGCCACTCTCCAAGTTAATCTGCATGGACTGTCACTCCACAGTTACTTTATTTGCCTTTGCTAACCCCTTTATGGCTTCTGCTTTTTTGTTCAACTTGATTAAGTCACTAACTTCTGTTGTCCCGAGGATGGTCTTTAATGTATATTCCACCTCCAGCGTCTATCCATCCCCCCTCCTCTCTCCTGGATTCATGCAGTACCACTGCGATCATCTCCTGCATCTGTTCCTTTAATCATAAATGTGCCCCAAGCAAATTCTTGTGTTCCTTTGAGATCTCTTTCAGATTACCACTGCTAACTGCTAGCTTGTATCCCTGAATACACTTCCTTCAACCTCAATTTCGTTCTGCAGCTCCCAAACATTAAACACTAAACCCAACGATGACCTGTGGCTGGGTAACACCATGTGTGGTAACCTGGAAAACAAAACTCTTCTGGATGATCCTATAGCACCTTCACTCACCTCCATCAAAGAGGTACAGTAACACTAAAGCTAGACTACTACTTCTTTGGCCCCACTCTCACATGGAGACCTGAGGTCAGGAACCAATATCACCTCTCTCACCTCCCCTCCTCCCAGAAGCCTGCTGTATTCAAACAGAATGCCTCAACACATGATAAAACCTACCTTAACATAAACATATAAAGTACATGAAACAATATTAACACCCTATAAACAAAGGAAAAATATTCAGAAATCACAAAACCACACCACATATCAATTAATTCCTTGGTCTGAATGTGTAATGAGCATGAGGTTTCTGGACCTATCACCCCTATCCCTCATGTTTCTGTTTCTTCTCTTTTGCCTCCCTCATCGCTTTTAACAGTACCTATCATGGAAATCTTTGAATGGTCATAGACACCCAACATGCACAACTGTTTTCCTTGTTAGCAGCTGCAGCTTCACATTTACTGGTGATGTAGTTTCAATTACTCAACATGTGCCCTGGCACCATATTACAATGTCTTTGTCTTTCCCTTCAGGGTATATGGGTTAGATATCATCCATTGGCCTACTTTATTTTTATACTGAGGCAATCATCACTTCTTCCTGCTTCTCCAATGCTGCACCCTTCTCCACACTTCCCTCACTGTTCTAGCAAACTCCCGTACCGTCTCCACTTTCCTGCCTTCTTCCTGGCTAATCATGTCAAATGGCAATGTCATCTTTTTTTCATGTACCACTTCAAATGGCGACAATCCTGTGATAGTGTGTACTGCACTATTAAGGACAGATGTGTGTCCCAATCTGAATGGTGTGCATTTACATAATAACCTAGCATCTTCCCAAGTGTATACTAGTGCTCGTTCAGTCCTTCCATTAGCTTGCGGATGAAGTGGACTGTTTCTCAATTTTTTTCACCATTAGTAACCGATACATTTCTTTCATCAGTTCTGAAATTAGGTTTGTCCCTTGGTCTAGAAACTTCAATATCCACCTATTCACGATGCTTGTGCAACTGCCCATTGGTTTGGAATTGGCACTATCTCAATGTGAAAAGAAAAATGGTCTTGCATGGTCAGCACAAAATGATCACCTGTGGTGTTTGGCTGAATGGACCTAACACATCCACCCAAATGAAACTAAATGATTACTTTGCTTCTGGCAGACTCTGTATCAGTACCTGCTTCCAACTCAAACCATCATCTGTGAACAATCCACCAAATTCTTGACAAACCAATCACCATCATCTTTCCTTCTCTTCCACCAGAATTTTTCTGCCACCCCTCAATTTGTCACCCAGCACCTTCCCCAAGGCCCAATAAAATGAGATCATGCATTTCACATAATACTTTTAGCTTCAGCTTGATCAGCACCTCTCTTGGTACTAATTTTCATTCTCTGCATAATAATCTGTCATGCCTGTTAAACTGCTGTTATTTGCCATACTGTTTACACTCTTCATTGGCACTCGGGGCTGCTTGCCATCTCCTAAGGTTGTGACGGATTGCCTGTGCTACAGCTATTTTTCTGCTTAACCCACCTGAATTTTGGTGTTTCTTCACTGGTTTAAGGATTACTTTGTACTGAAATTCACTGAGTTTTAATGTTCACCTCCTCAATCTACTAGAATGGCCCTTCAAAACCAGTATGTGCTTCAAAGTGGCACGATTCATCATAAATATACCCAAGAGAATGATTTGGCATATCGCAAAATAATATGAACTCATTTTAAAAGTCTGGGAGCATCAACACCGGACTGAATGTTGACGTATCTTTTAATACGAAAAATTACTCTGGCATTCCTCCAACACACTTAACTCCCTTCTTCAATAACTGCATAAGCGGTCTGGCAATATACACAAAACTCCTTCACAAACTTCCTAGAGTAATTTGTGAGACAAAAAAGTTTGCAATTCCTTGGTTGTTAGTGGTACCGGAAACTCTTGCATCACTTGTATTAATCTTGGACTGTCTTCTCACTTCCTTCCTAAGGATATGGCCCAGATAGTTAACCTCCTCTAGCACTAAGTGACATTTTTCTGTGCTCCGTGTCAAACGGGCTGCTTGCAATCTCCTAAACAATGCCCTCAGATGTTGTCTACGACATTGTATATCCCTCGAAAAGACGATTATATCGTCAAGATATATGAGACATTGATGTGGATTGAATCCTTTCAGCACACCATACACAATTGTTGGAATGTTGCTGGCAAATGTTACAATCCGAAGGGCATCCTTATATATTTGTAAGTGTCCACAAGAGACCGAAAATGCCATTTTCAGTCTGTTCTCCTGAGTAACTTTTTACTATCTGTTACAAGTTGCTTTGGAAGACAGACTGAAAATTCCTTAAGTCCATTGTTGAGAAGTATTGGATTTGCCATTAGTTACGTATCACATATGTGATATTTGGAATTTGTAGGCATCTGTCGCAGTCTCACTATTCAAATGGTGGTAATTGCAACAAAACCAATACTTCTTTGAGCCATCCATAGACTTCTAGGGCACAATCACAATTTCTGCGTCCAAGGGGCTACTACTCTCTCTTCTATAATTCAATCAGCCAACTGTTGATTTATAATTTCCTCCAAAAGTATTGTAGCAACTGCGGTTTTCTGTAAGGCCTCTGATACACCAGTGCTCCATTCCCATTCAGTGTCATGTGCTGTGTTACTGATGTAGCAGGCAATGGCTGCTGTGGAAAAAACAAATCCTGAAATTCTAGCAACAGGTCCTCATCTGTCTCTTCTCTGCTCCTTTAAAATTTCTCATGAAATGCAGTCCCAGCAACATCCTGTGCCTCATCATAGCCAACACCCCATGTTTGCTCATTCAGAACCTCCAGGGTAGTCAATAATGTTTCCTTTAACAACTTAACTTCTTCAGCTCCAAAATTATAAATACTGACAGGTACTACTTTGCCTTAATCCCTCTCTTGTACATGTACAGTACTATGTTTCTCAAACCACATGCTGTATCCAGTATCTCACTTTGCTGCAGAGATTCTATAACACATTAACATGTCAACTCGCGTTTCAGGATCCACATTCACCAATAGTGACCTTCCGGTGTTTCCAGACACACAAACATGCAAATTGAGCCTTAATATCAGTGCTCACAATTTAGCTGCATTGTTTTGTATACTAGACACTCCTCATGGCAGATCAACATTTGACCTCAATGGTTGTACATCACTACCCCCTCTGCATTTGTTCTTACTGAATTATTTTTGCCGGGAACTCATGCCAGCAGCTCTGTGGTTCCCTCCTAAAATTTAACAGACCCTTCCTTCTCCTGGACCACCTGTACCTCACCCTCTATATCCCTATCGATGACCTACACCTCCCCTTATACCATTCCCATTAAATTGTTGTCCACCTCTTATTTCCAATGCTCCTTCATGGCTGGTTGAGCTGCCTCTGCATACCCTGTTTGTCCACAATTCAAACACTTTATATATATTCAATGCAAATACATATCTTCGATCCCTCGCCCTTGCAATCTACTGATCTCCTTGTATTCGAGTGCTAATCTAACCACTGCATGGAGTTCCTTAGGCATACTCTCCTAGACATCTCTGTTGCTAAACCTCTCACAAACGCATCGAGAGCCCATTGCTTGGTCTCCTGAAGTACCAATTTCTTCACCTCCTCATTCTGCGACAGTTCATAGATGTGAAAATTCAACTTTCTAAACTTATCCACCGAGTCCTCCACTGCCTCATTACGCCTTCTGGACACCATACCCATCTTATCAAAAACCTATGTCTAAGTTGATCAACAGTCTACACATTGCTTAATGCTTCTGTGCAACTTGCAAACAACCCCCCCCCCCCCGCCCCCTCCCATCCCCAAATCCAACACTACAATCTGCAATAACTGCTTACCCAACTAACCACTTACATTAGCCGATGCCTTGAGATCTTCTACAAAAGCTAACATGTCTTCAGATGCCCTACCAGAGAAAGGAGAAACAAGGTTAGCAATAGCCAGAACAACCCTCACAGCCTGAGACCAGAACAATTCTATTTCGTGATTTTTCTTGGTCAGTTCATTATTAGAAACCATATTATCCACTCTCAACTGAGCTACCTATTCACTAACCACTGTAAAGCTTTCTTATGGGTGACACGTGTGTCTCACTTTGCCTCTGCCTCAACTTTACTCATTTTCACAACTAAGAAAAACAAGAGAAACAACAATACTAACGTAGACTGAAAAGGTAGTCTCGGAGTGCTCTATGAATCTACCTCTTCTGTCTAATGATAAGTCACCATGTCTCTTCACTGTTACTGATTCAGAACAAAGGGCAAAGTACCCAAATAAATTATACTGAGTACAACACACAGGCACCAAACACTCATCTCTAGAATTCCCCTTGAACTGCAGTAAGTCAGCCCCCGGTAAATGTAACCGTCATGTAATTACCATGATTTATCATCATACAAGAACAAAGTCATTCTCACACTGATGATGATACTACAGGCTGTGACTCACATAATACATTGTGGACTTGCTGGGGGATGAGTGAGTGGTGGTAACTGGTCTTGGGCCCTCAGGCAAACACTGTTTAGACCAGCAGCCTTTGGAGGATACGGCTGTTGATGTCAGCAGCGCTGTGTGTTGTGATGATGACGTTTGGGCGCTCAACTGCGCAGTCATCAGTGCCCATACAAAGTCTCAATTTTTACACAGTCCAATCTACACACTGCCATGAATGATAGTGGCGATAATGATGAACTGATGAGGATAACACAAACACCCAGTCACCGGGCAGAGAAAATCTCCAACCCAGCCGGGAATCGAACCTGGGACCCCGTGATCCAGAGGCAGCAGCACTAGCCACTAGACCATGAGCTGCAGACTGCTATGCGTTGTGCTGTGTGTGTTCTGCTTGGGGAATGGCACCTCGTTTCCACCGCAGCCATGATAGCGTGATTCTGCTGTGTGCAGGACTCAACCAGCTGCCCTTGGAAAGCAGCTGGCACTGTGGTGCCAGGTCCCACTAGGAGCTCAGTGTAGGTACGGCAGATACAGGTGGCAGGGCTGTGACACCAAGTCCCTTGAAGGACTTCATGCTAGTGGCAGGTGCAGCCTGGTTTCGAATCCATGGCTGCCTCTGGCAGTGCCCAGTCATCTTGCTCTGGCATAACTCTGGTGTTGTGGTAGTACTTCTGGCTTCCAGCAATGAAAAGTGTCCTCTGCCTCAAAATCTAGGCTTATTTACAAGCCTCCAGTTCCCATTTATTTCGCTAACACCCGGCACTTACTTACATTGGCATAACAAGAAACTCACACCGGTGTGGCGCTAATGCCTCACTTACTAGACAGTTACCACTGTGCAGCACCGTTTACTGCTGAACTCTGCTATCCTCGCTGCGCAGTGCACTGGCATGTTGTTACTGTGATCCACTTGTCACCACAGTGGTAGCTATCAACCCATGGACTGTCAAAGCAACACTCAACAGCAGTTCCATGCTATTTATCCTTACTTTTGTCAAAGACTAATAATGTTCTGTCCGAAGACTGGGTCACAGCATAACATACAAGAAGGTGTCATTGTTGAGTGACTGTAGTATACAAGATGACTTGGATAGAATTTTTAGTTTTTGTGATGGATGGCAACTTGCTCAAAATTTAGACTATAAGTAATGTGGGTGAATAGCAAAAACAATCCCACCATAATTGAATACAGCATCAGGAGGTTGCTGCTAGATACTGTCACACTGATTAAATATCTACACGTAATGTTGCAAAGCAATACAAAATGGAATGAACACATCAGGTTGCTTGTAAGGAAGGCGAATGTTCGGCTTTGTTTTATTGGGAGAATTTTGGGAAAGAGTGGCTCATCCATAGAGAAGGCGGCGTGTGGAGTGCTAGTGTGACCCATTCTTGAGTACTGTTAAGAGTATTTGGGATCCAAATCAGATTGGATTGAAGGAAAACATCAAAGCAATTCAGAGGCATGCGGTCAGATCTGTCCTGTACATTCAGTCAGCAATAAAATGTTAGGGAGATGCTTTGTACAACTCAAACGGGAATCTCTGGAGTGAAGAAGACACTTTTTGGAAGGCACAATTGCAGAAATTTAGAGAGCCAGCATTTGAGGCGCACTGCAGAACGACTCTACCATAGCCAACATACATTTCATATAAGGACCATGAAGGTAAGATAAGAGAAATTAGTGTTTGTAAAGATGTTTTCACACAGTCATTTTTCCATCAGTCTACTTGCAAGTGGAACAGGATGGTACATGGTACCCTCCACCATGCACTGTACAGTGACTTGCAGAGTAAGTATGTAGATGTACAGTTATGATGTATGTTGTGAAAGCACAAGAAGTTAGGAACTGGTACAAGACAGAAAAGCATTTCATTATTGAAATTATAAACAACAGAAGAACTTATAGAATTTGGTAACCACAGTCGGACAACAGTACTAGGCTGGGTAGAAGTATAACCAATAATGAGATGGCTGACGGCTGACAGCTGGCAAAAAAAGAAATGGTTCAAATGGCTCTGAGCACTATGGGACTTAACATCTGTGGTCATCAGTCCCCTAGAACTTAGAACTACTTAAACCTAACTAACCTAAGAACATCACACACATCCATGCCCGAGGCAGGATTCGAACCTGCGACCGTAGTGGTCACGCGGTTCCAAACTGAAGCGCCTAGAACCGCACGGCCACACCGGCCGGCTGACAGCTGGCAAAGGAGGCAATTTCTAATGTGTAGCAATGTTACAAAAGTCTTTTACTTTCTAACATTTAGAATTTCTAACAGGTTATATCTTTATGCTAAGCTTCCAAATAAAGAATTTTATAGCTGCCTGGCACAGAGAATCATGACCAAGTGGCAAGCAGAACGGGACAAATCACAAGTCATTCGAAGAAGGCATTACATAGAAGTAGAACTTACTTACCATCTCAACCAAGACCCGGTTTAGCGATCGCAATTTATGACGAACGTCACCACGATTTGCATGAGAAGAATTGTGGTATGGATGTTTTATGTCCCACCTGTATCAAATCAACATCAATGCAGTGCCATTTTGTGATAGTTACAATGAGTTTGTCAGAGATCTAAACCATCCATCGTTTTCTTGCAGAAAGGAGAAGCTGCAAGGGGGAAAAACAGTATTTCAGTTTATCCTGTGTCCATTTCCCATGGAATATTATTTCAATATGCAATGAGAGCAGTGCGCAAATTCTTACAGCAGTCACTGGATTCATTTTAAAAAGCAGTTTTACTGTTTGAATTTGAGAGTAATTTAATTTATAGCTATAACACCATAGAAGCTGATAGTCTACACTATTTTAATGAGTGTTTCATACGACCTGGGTTTAAACATGCATTCATGCTTGTTTAGCATTCTAGGTGGTTCACTGAAAGATATCTGTTCTGAAGTCTTGATCTTAAAACTTTAATGTCTGTCCCTAACTTATGAAAAATACAATAAAGAAACATGATAACTGTATGGTCAATAAAATAAACCCCTCTTATTCTGCCACAGTGTCATGCCAAAGTATTGACTGATATTACTGACTTTACCAATTTATTGCAAATTCAGTATTCAAACAAAACAATGTTTCTTACTTCACACACTATTAGTCCCTCCTTGGTCCTATAACTGGGTAAATGAGTGTTCCTGCAAAGACTTCAGCTTATTCATAGATGATTATCTCATGCTCAGAAATCAATTTCCAATATGCACTGGCACACTGGTCTTAGTTCCTCGCATGAATTCTAAAGCTGCCCTCTGCCATGGTCATTGTAATATACGAATGACAACTCAATGAACTCTTATTTGCTCAACAAAAAAGCTGTAGTTTCTTACATGAAATAGTGATTTCTGAAGCAGTTCATAATACTTGTAGCTGCAATACTTTATGGTAGACTTTCTTGGGTCTGAATTTACTATTATCTTTACCTGTACCTACAGTAATGATTACTGTGTATTACGTCTACTGTCTTTAGCACAAAAAGGGGTGCACTATGCTACAACTAACATTTTTGATCACCTTCACAGCAATATAAAATGTCTGAAAGACAGCAAAGTAAAATCTGAAAAAGTTTCTCCTCAACGATCCTATTCTGTAGAAGAATTTTATTATTGTAATATCTAAAAGATGGCGGGCAGGAATCTTAACTCACATCTGTATATTTAACACAATAACTTTTTAAATGTCAGCATGCAGCCATATTTACAAATTAATTTGTCATATAAATGTAAAATGACTCGTTTCACATTATTATTATTTATAATGCAAAATGATCCATAGAATATGAAAGTAGCTAACTAACTGCAAAAATCTGATTTATTTTACTGGCTTCTGGAGTTGGTAAACAATAAATTACTGAGTGTGAGTTGTTCATTTACGGGTTAATGGAAGAGGTATTCTTGAGAACGTCACTCTGATATACAGAGCTGCACATGCAACTAGTCAAACTGATCTCAGAGGTCTGGATCTTCAACAGTTATCTCTCCAAAGCCGGGCAGGATGAGTTGAAGGCTTCTCTGTCTCATATGTCTCTTTGCATCAACTTATTCAATTACTGATTTTCTCTTTGACCAATACACACCACTGCTGCTCCAGAAATGATGTAAACTGTAAAATTTACACAAGCTAGTGGATATGAGCACAATTCTCCTTGTTTGTGACTGGGCAAGTATAATGTGGTTTCTTCTACACATCAAGGTGGTACAGTCAGAGATTTGGACATCGTACAGTACACATTATCAGATCAAAAGTATATGGATGCCACTATGTAATGTGGAATTAACCATTAGATGTCACGAGAAATAGACTCATCAATATAAAAGGAGGTAGGGAGTATCACGATGACAATAAAAAAATAGTAACAGCAGAATGGGTTTGTCAGGAGAGTCCAGTAACTTCAAATGTAGGCTAGTCATTCTATGTCATCTCAGTAACAAGTCATTCAGGATCATAAAGAAACCCTTCTGAAGCTGCCCAGATCAACTGTTAGTGATGCGATTGTGAAGTGAAGATGCGAAGGAACAAGCACAGTTAAATCAAGACCAGGCAGACCTCAGGTACTGATGAACAGAGGCCCTGAGCATTGCAGAGGGTGGTTGTAAAAAATCGTATGAAGTTAGCAGAAGGAATCAGTCATGAGCTCCACATTGCTACCACCAGTCCAGCTAGTGTACTGACTGTGTGCAGGAAGTTAAATAGATTAGAGTACAATGTTTGAGCAGCTCCTCATAAGCCACGCAATTCCGTGGTCAATACTACGTAATGCTCGAGGGGGTGTAAAGTTTGACGGCACTGGGCAACAGATGACTGGAAACGAGTCATTTGCAGTTATGAATCATACTATACCCTGGGACAATTTGACAGAAGAGTTTGGGCTTGGCAAATGACGGGAGAACATTACTGACCATCATGTGTAGTGCCAACAGAGAGATATGGAGATGATGATGTTATGGTATGAAGGTGATGTTATGGTATGAGGGTGCTTTTGTGATTTGGGCATGGTCCCCTTACAGGACTTACGAAAATGCTAAAGGATGTGAATGCTTTTACAGCAGCATAACAATGCACTGTCATAAAGTGAGATATATGAAGCAATGGTTTGTGGACAATAACATTCCTGAAATGGACTGCCCAGAGTTCTAACCTGAACCCAATGGAACACCTTCAGGATGACTGAGATTGTTGACTTCACTCTAGACCCCACTGTCCGACATCACTATCTTCACTGGTTTTTGTTCTTGAGGAAGAATGGGCTGCCATTTCCTTCAGACAATGAATGAAAAATATAACACTTTTGCTAATAAAGTGTTTACCTTATTTGAACACTGTTTTCCCCCAAAACTAACCATGGTTAGAGCAAAGTCTACAAAGAAGCCATGGATTACTCAAGGAATAGGGGTACCTTGTAAAACAAAAAGAAAACTTTATCTGTGAATCCGAAACAGTTCTGATGTTGATGCTATAGCACACTATAAGAAATACTGCAAAATATTAAAGACTGTAATACGGACATCAAAGCAAATATATTACAAGGAAAAGATAATCATATCAGATAACAAAATAAAGACAATATGGGATATAGTGAAGGAGGAGACTGGTAGAACCAGACATGAAGAGGGGCAAACAGCATTAAATGATACTTTGGTGACATATGTGTATATTGTTGCAGAACTTTTTAACAGACATTTTATAACTGTTACTGAAAAGATGGGGTTGTCAGGTTCTGTAGACGCTGCTATGGAATACTCAGACCAGACATTTCAAGTAACTTCCATAATATGAATTTGACCCTCACTACCCAAGCCAAAATACACTCCTGGAAATGGAAAAAAGAACACATTGACACCGGTGTGTCAGACCCACCATACTTGCTCCGGACACTGCGAGAGGGCTGTACAAGCAATGATCACACGCACGGCACAGCGGACGCACCAGGAACCACGGTGTTGGCCGTCGAATGGCGCTAGCTGCGCAGCATTTGCACACCGCCGCCGTCAGTGTCAGCCAGTTTGCCATGGCATACGGAGCTCCATCGCAGTCTTTAACACTGGTAGCATGCCGCGACAGTGTGGACGTGAACCGTATGTGCAGTTGACGGACTTTGAGCGAGGGCGTATAGTGGGCATGCGGGAGGCCGGGTGGACGTACCGCCGAATTGCTCAACACGTGGGGCGTGAGGTCTCCACACTACATCGATGTTGTCGCCAGTGGTCGGCGGAAGGTGCACATGCCCGTCGACCTGGGACCGGACCACAGCGACACACGGATGCACGCCAAGACCGTAGGATCCTACGCAGTGCCGTAGGGGACCGCACCGCCACTTCCCAGCAAATTAGGGACAATGTTGCTCCTGGGGTATCGGCGAGGACCATTCGCAACCGTCTCCATGAAGCTGGGCTACGGTCCCGCACACCGTTAGGCCGTCTTCCGCTCACTCCCCAACATCGTGCAGCCCGCCTCCAGTGGTGTCGCGACAGGCGTGAATGGAGGGACGAATGGAGACGTGTCGTCTTCAGCGATGAGAGTCGCTTCTGCCTTGGTGCCAATGATGGTTGTATGCGTGTTTGGCGCCGTGCAGGTGAGCGCCACAATCAGGACTGCATACGACCGAGGCACACAGGGCCAACACCCGGCATCATGGTGTGGGGAGCGATCTCCTACACTGGCCGTACACCACTGGTGATCGTCGAGGGGACACTGAATAGTGCACGGTACATTCAAACCGTCATCGAACCCATCGTTCTACCATTCCTAGACCGGCAAGGGAACTTGCTGTTCCAACAGGACAATGCACGTCTGCATGTATCCCGTGCCACCCAACGTGCTCTAGAAGGTGTAAGTCAACTACCCTGGCCAGCAAGATCTCCGGATCTGTCCCCCATTGAGCATGTTTGGGACTGGATGAAGCGTCGTCTCACGCGGTCTGCACGTCCAGCACGAACGCTGGTCCAACTGAGGTGCCAGGTGGAAATGGCATGGCAAGCCGTTCCACAGGACTACATCCAGCATCTCTACGATCGTCTCCATGGGAGAATAGCAGCCTGCTTTGCTGCGAAAGGTGGATATACACTGTACTAGTGCCGACATTGTGCATGCTCTGCTGCCTGTGTCTATGTGCCTGTGGTTCTGTCAGTGTGATCATGTGATGTATCTGACCCCAGGAATGTGTCAATAAAGTTTCCCCTTCCTGGGACAATGAATTCACGGTGTTCTTATTTCAATTTCCAGGAGTGTAATTTCCATCATAAAATCTTTAAAATCAAAAACATCTAGTGTGTATGATGAAATATCATCAAAGTTAATTAAAGAATGTGATTCTGAGTTAATTAACATATTAAGCTATCTGTGTAACCAGTGTTTATCAGTGGAATACTTCCTGAATGGTTGAAATATGCTGAAGTTAAGCCACTGTTTAAGAAGGGAGATAAAGAAATAGCATCAAATTTCCGTCCAATTTCACTTTTGTCAGCATTCTCAAAAATTTTAGAAAAAGTAATGTACAACCAGCTTTATAACCATCTTATCTCACATAACATACTGTCAAAGTCACAGTTCGGTTTTCTAAAGGATTCTGATATTGAGAAGGCTATCTACACTTACAGTGAAAATGTGCTTAATTCATTAGACAAAAAATTGCAGGCAACTGGTATATTTTGTGATCTGTCAAAGGCATTTGAATGTGTAAATCACAATATCCTTTTAAGTAAATTAGAATATTATGGTGTAACAGGAAATGCTGCAAAATGGTTCAAATCTTATATCTCTGGCAGGCGTCATCCAACTGGGAACTAATTACATGTAGGGTCCCACAAGGTTCCATTTCAGGGCCCTTACTTTTTCTTGTGTATATCAATGACCTTTCATCAGTAACATTATCAGATGCCAAGTTTGTTTTGTTTGCCAATGATACAAACATTACAATAAATAGCAAATCAAGTGTAGTCGTAAAAAGATCGGCTAATAAAATATTTGTGGACATTAATAACTGGTTCCTAGCCAATTCATTGTCACTAAACTTTGAAAAAACACACTACATGCAGTTCAGAACATGTAAGGAGTGTCCCACGGGTATGTGCCTAACATATGATGACAAGCAGATAGAATAAGTGCACAGTGTTAAATTCTAGTGATTACAACTTGATAATAAATTCAACTGGGAGGAGCACACCACAGAACTGCTGAAGTGTCTTACCAAATCTCTAGTTGCAATGCAAATTGTGTCATACATAGGGGATATAAAAATGAAAAAGCTGGCATACTATGCTTACTTTCATTCCATACTGTCATACGGGATTATTTTTTGGGGTAATTCATCAAGGCAAGCTAAAGTTTTCCAGGCACAAAAACACGCAGTAAGAATTATATGTGGTGTGAACTCAAGAACATCCTGCAGAAGCCTGTTTAGGGAACTAGGGATACTAACAACTGCTTCCCAATATATTTATTCCTTAATGAAATTTGTCATTAAAAATATATAACTTTTTCAAACAAACAGCTCAATTCATGGAATCAATACTAGAAATAAGAATAATCTTCACAAGGATTTAAAATCACTTAGTCTTGTACAAAAAGGTGTGCATTATTCAGGAACACACATTTTCAATAACTTGCCAGCAGCCATAAAAAGCTTAAGAGAAGCCTAAAGGATTTATTGGTAGCCAACTCCATTGATAAATTTCTCAGTGTGTGTGTGTGTGTGTGTGTGTGTGTGTGTGTGTGTGTGTGTGTGTGTATAAAAACAAAGATGATGTGACTTACCAAATGAAAGTGCTGGCAGGTCGACAGACACACAAACGAACACAAACATACACACAAAATTCAAGCTTTCGCAACAAACTGTTGCCTCATCAGGAAAGAGGGAAGGAGAGGGAAATACGAAAGGATGTGGGTTTTAAGGGAGAGGGTAAGGAGTCATTCCAGCCCCGGGAGCGGAAAGACTTACCTTAGGGGGAAAAAAGGACGGGTATACACTCGCACACACACGCATATCCATCCACACACATACAGCAGGATATGGGTTTTAAGGGAGAGGGTAAGGAGTCATTCCAATCCCGGGAGCGGATTGGAATGACTCCTTACCCTCTCCCTTAAAACCCATATCCTTTTGTCTTTCCCTCTCCTTCCCTCTTTCCTGACGAGGCAACCGTTGGTTGCGAAAGTTATGTGTGTGGATGGATATGCGTGTGTGTGCGAGTGTATACCCGTCCTTTTTTCCCCCTAAGGTAAGTCTTTCCGCTCCCGGGACTGGAATGACTCTTTACCCTCTCCCTTAAAACCCACATCCTTTCGTCTTTCCCTCTCCTTCCCTCTTTCCTGATGAGGCAACAGTTTGTTGCGAAAGCTTGAATTTTGTGTGTATGTCGACCTGCCAGCACTTTCATTTGGTAAGTCACATCATCTTTGTTTTTAGGTATATTTTTCCTTCGTGGAATGTTTCCTTCTATTATAACCATATCATTAATTTGAACCCAACAATTATATATATATATATATATATATATATATATATATATATATATATATATATATATATATATATATATATAGAGGGAAACATTCCACGTGGGAAAAATATATGTAAAAAGAAAGATGATGAGACTTACCAAACAAAAGCGCTGGCAGGTCGATAGATACACAAACAAACACAAACATACACACAAAATTCTAACTTTCGCAACCAACGGTTGCGTCGTCAGGAAAGAGGGAAGGAGAGGGAAAGACAAAAGGATATGGGTTTTAAGGGAGAGGGTAAGGAGTCATTCCAATCCGCTCCCGGGATTGGAATGACTCCTTACCCTCTCCCTTAAAACCCATATCCTTTTGTCTTTCCCTCTCCTTCCCTCTTTCCTGACGAGGCAACCGTTGGTTGCGAAAGCTAGAATTTTGTGTGTATGTTTGTGTATCTATCGACCTGCCAGCGCTTTTGTTTGGTAAGTCTCATCATCTTTCTTTTTATATATATGTCTGCTTGTGTCTGTGTATATGCGGATGGATATGTGTGTGTGTGTGTGTGTGTGTGCGCGAGTGTATACCTGTCCTTTTTTCCCCCTAAGGTAAGTCTTTCCGCTCCCGGGATTGGAATGACTCCTTACCCTCTCCCTTAAAACCCAAATCCTTTTGTCTTTCCCTCTCCTTCCCTCTTTCCTGACGAGGCAACCGTTGGTTGTGAAAGCTAGAATTTTGTGTGTATGTTTGTGTTTGTTTGTGTGTCTATCGACCTGCCAGCGCCTTTGTTTGGTAAGTCTCATCATCTTTCTGACTGATTATGCCTTTCAGCAAAATTCTGTCTGGAGCATAGCCCCCCTTATACAGTTCCTCCATGATCCCCTATTCAGTGCTAACATTTGTGCCTCTTCTGATGTTAAACCTATTACTTCAAAATCATTCTTAACCGAATCCAGGTACCTTCTCCTCGGTCTGCCCCGACTCCTCCTACCCTCTACTGCTGAATCCACGAGTCTCTTGGGTAACCTTGCTTCTCCCATGCGTGTAACATGACCCCACCATCTAAGCCTGTTCGCCCTGACTGCTACATCTATAGAGTTCATTCCCAGTTTTTCTTTGATTTCCTCATTGTGGACACCCTCCTGCCATTGTTCCCATCTACTAGTACCTGCAATCATCCTAGCTACTTTCATATCCGTAACCTCAACCTTGTTGATAAGGTAACCTGAATTCACCCAGCTTTCGCTCCCATACAACGAAGTTGGTCGAAAGATTGAACGGTGCACAGATAACTTAGTCTTGGTACCGACTTCCTTCTTGCAGAAGAGAGTAGATCGTAGCTGAGCGCTCACTGCATTAGCTTTGCTACACCTCGCTTCCAGTTCTTTCACTATGTTGCCATCCTGTGAGAATATGCATCCTAAGTACTTGAAACCGTCCACCTGTTCTAACTTTGTTCCTCCTATTTGGCACTCAATTCGTTTATATTTCTTTCCCACTGACATTACTTTCGTTTTGGAGATGCTAATCTTCATACCATAGTCCTTACATTTCTGATCTAGCTCTGAAATATTACTTTGCAAACTTTCAATCGAATCTGCCATCACAACTAAGTCATCCGCATATGCAAGACTGCTTATTTTGTGTTCACATATCTTAATCTCACCCAGCCAGTCTATTGTTTTCAACATATGATCCATAAATAATATGAACAACAGTGGAGACAGGTTGCAGCCTTGTCTTACCCCTGAAACTACTCTGAACCATGAACTCAATTTACCGTCAACTCTAACTGCTGCCTGACTATCCATGTAAAGAACTTTAATTGCTTGCAAAAGTTTGCCTCTTATTCCATAATCTTGTAGAACAGACAATAACTTCCTCCTAGGAACCTGGTCATATGCCTTTTCTAGATCTATAAAGCATAGATACAATTCCCTGTTCCACTCATAACACTTCTCCATTATTTGCCGTAAGCTAAAGATCTGGTCCTGACAACCTCTAAGAGGCCTAAACCCACACTGATTTTCATCCAATTGGTCCTCAACTAATACTCGCACTTTCCTTTCAACAATACCTGAGAAGATTTTACCCACAACGCTGATTAAAGAGATACCTCTGTAGTTGTTACAATCTTTTCTGTTTCCATGTTTAAAGATTGGTGTGATTACTGCTTTTGTCCAGTCTGATGGAACCTGTCCCGACTCCCAGGCCATTTCAATTATCCTATGTAGCCATTTAAGACCTGACATTCCACCGTATTTGATGAGTTCCGACTTAATTTCATCCACCCCAGCCGCTTTATTGCACTGCAATCTACTGACCATTTTTTCCACTTCCTCAAATGTGATCCTATTTCCATCATCCTCATTCCTATCCCATTCTACCTCGAAATCTGAAACATTACTGATCGCATTTTCACCTACATTGAGCAACTCTTCAAAATATTCCCTCCATCTGCCCAAGGCATCCACAGGGTTCACCAGCAGTTTTCCTGACCTGTCCAAAATACTTGTCATTTCCTTCTTACCTCCCTTTCGAAGACCGCTAATTACACCCCAGAATGGTTTTCCAGCAGCTTGACCGATAGTCTCCAACCTGTTTCCAAAGTCTTCCCAAGATTTCTTCTTGGATGCTGCAATTATCTGTTTGGCTTTGTTTCTTTCTTCAACATAACTTTCTCTGTCTACCTGGGTCTACCTGGGTTCTGGTATGTAGCCATTTTTGATACGCCTTCTTTTTCCTTTTACAGGCTGCCTTGACTGTATCATTCCACCAAGCTGTTTGCTTCATCCTAGTTTTACACACTACTGTTACAAGACATTCTTTAGCCACTTCTAGTACTGTGTCCCTGTACCTTGTCCATTCCTTTTCCAATGACTGTAATTGACTACATTCAACTAACTGGTACCTTTCTGAGATCGCTGTTATGTATTTGTGCCTGATTTCCTTATCCTGAAGTTTCTCCACTCTTATCCTACTACATATGGACCTGACCTCCTGCACTTTCGGCCTCACAATCCCAATTTCACTGCAGATTAAATAATGATCAGTGTCATCAAAGAATCCCCTGAATACACGTGTGTCCCTCACAGCCTTCCTGAATTCCTGATCTGTTATTATATAGTCAATGACAGATCTGGTTCCCCTGCCTTCCCAAGTATACCGGTGAATGTTCTTATGTTTAAAAAAGGAGTTTGTGATTACTAAGCCCATACTGGCACAGAAATCCAAGAGTTGTTTCCCGTTCTTGTTGGCCGCCATATATATATACCTAAAAACAAAGATGATGTGACTTACCAAATGAAAGTGCTGGCAGGTCGACAGACACACAAACGAACACAAACATACACACAAAATTCAAGCTTTCGCAACAAACTGTTGCCTCATCAGGAAAGAGGGAAGGAGAGGGAAAGACGAAAGGGTGTGGGTTTTAAGGGAGAGGGTAAGGAGTCATTCCAGTCCCAGGAGCGGAAAGACTTACCTTAGGGGGAAAAAAGCCCGTCCTTTTTTCCCCCTAAGGTAAGTCTTTCCGCTCCTGGGACTGGAATGACTCCTTACCCTCTCCCTTAAAACCCACACCCTTTCGTCTTTCCCTCTCCTTCCCTCTTTCCTGATGAGGCAACAGTTTGTTGCGAAAGCTTGAATTTTGTGTGTATGTTTGTGTTCGTTTGTGTGTCTGTCGACCTGCCAGCACTTTCATTTGGTAAGTCACATCATCTTTGTTTTTATATATATATATATATATATATATACACTTCTGCACAATTTCAGTGCAGTAATGTGTTCAATGCAAATAAGTGGAATGTTTCCTTCTATTATATATATATATATATATATATATATATATATATATATATATATATATATATATATATATATATATATATATATACACTTCTGCACAATTTCAGTGCAGTAATGTGTTCAATGCAAATAAGTATTATAGTAGTTATATTACATGTTTATTATCTTATAAATAAATAAAAACTTTTTTTATTTTAAATTCAGTGCATTAGTATTTGTAAAATGATTCTTCCATACAGCGTTTATTTAAAAAAAAATATGACGATCATTCCACTTGGGACCTGTGGAAGGTACATTAGCTTATTTGTTTAGGTTGTAAATATTTGTCATGTATTATTGTTTTTTGAACATGTTCCACATCCTGGAGGACCTCCTCACTACGGATCAATTGGAATGAAGTAAATCTAATCTAATTTAAACAACAAAGACCTCAGAACACAGTTCAAGTCAATGTAAAGCTGTACACACACTTCATAGTAATGTTCACTTTTGATCAGACCATGTACTTAATGCCAAACTTAAGACAGACAATGTTTTCGTGTGTTCAAAAGACACTGTATATTACAATGAAGATGAAAGAGTCCAACATCCAAGTTGTAATTTATATATTTTGTTGTGCTCTAGCTTGAGTAGCTTCTCAAATTTGCTCATTATTTCACAGCTGTTTACATTAGATATCAATAAGTGTGAAAGTAGTACCTTTTCAAATGGTGGAATGATGATATTCAGTTTCTCAATACAGGCAGTCATCTTCATGTGGCACCAAACATGTTAATTTTGATTTTCTGTTGGATAGAACTACTTGAGGGCCACTAAAGCTGCTGACATCAAGTTTTGTCTTATTTCCTGATGTAATGTTCCTGACATGATAAGGGGCATGGTGCAACAGGCCAAGGCACTGTTTCTACATTTGGAGGAAATCTACAGAAAGAACAACATAAGTGGCTTAAAAAGTTATCGCAATTACAGTTTAGTCTATTTTTGTAATTGTACGTCATAGCATTTCTTTTTCTCTGTTCCAGTTCACACTAATGAAGCAATTCTCCTGTGTTTTGAAAAAAGTTAATCTGTTAGCCTTTGTCCAGGATATTGTACATATTTATGTTTATTGCTTTGCAGAACTGTTATTGTGTGTGTATAGTTTCCAAACGACACACATTTAGCTAAGGTTCCAGAAAAAGTAACGAATGTTGTCTTTTGAGCAAAAACCAAATGTTTTTGTGACTTACACATTTCAGACTTAAATTTCAGAAATGATGACTAAAACATTGAGTTTTGCACAGAAATTGATTTGACATAGGTCCTTTAAAAGAGGTTTTTAAATTAATCTGATCTGAGAGTACTTGCAAGAAAAGTTTGATTTACATACACACTGTGCAAGACCCAACTGGATAGCTGCAGGCAATGAAACATCACTTACAGAATTGGGGGGGGGGATGCTGGGCCCGTTTCATAGCCGCCACCATATTAACAACAAGGACTGGTGGTTTCCCCACATCTGACAAGGTGAATTCCAGGCTAGCACCCACATCCTGGTTCAGTTATACAATTCGTAAACATTTTAAAATATTCACACAGTACCACACGGAATAACACTTGACACAGACAGTTGGGGAACCAAATTTTTTACTGAGAGGGAAGATGTGGTGACAGGAAGGACATGCGGCCACCCTCTACTATTAAAATTGACAAATCCATAACATGTGAGCCCATAGAGAGATGGGATAAGGTCAGAAAAAATAAGAAAAGACTTATACACTATGCAAGAGAAAGGAGAGAAAGCACACCGCGTGCCAGAGGATTCTTGCTTAGAATGTGTCATTTTCCATTCTGCATGGATTTGTAAAACTACCAGTTCTCTGTATTTACCCAACACTGTTTTGCAAGAATAATATCACATTCCTTTTGACAATACCCATTTAAGTTTCCCAATAATTTAAATTACACTTCTGTGTGAACCATAAAAATCTGTAAGAACCTAGTAGCACAAAGGTACATGAATTCCTTTGATGTGTTCTATAAGACTATACATTATGATAGGTCCCGATGTGTCTTGATCCTTACCAGATGCATTGCAGTTTCCCACAAATATCTCAAGTTCTCCATTTGCTTCCCCTACTGCCAATTTAACATGGCCATCCCACTTCATATTTCTTCATAATATTACATTTGTTTTTAAATAATCAGATAATATATAAACATTTATCACAAATGATGTAATTTAACACCAATTTGGTGGGCACTGTACACGTCTCCTTATTTAAAAAGGGCTATCATTCAGTACCAAGGTGAAAACTGTCCATGCCATTCTGGTTGGTTGGTTTGTTTAAAGCGGGGGGGGGGGGGGGGGGGGGGGGGGGGGAAGGGACCAAACTGCTTAGTCATCGGTCCATTACTCCAGTTAAAACAATCATACAGAGGAAAGAAGAAAACAAACGAGACATAGAGCACAATACTGAAAGGAAGGAAATACAACAAGAACGACAGAAAGGCAAGAAACACTACAAAGAACAAAAGAGGACAAGAAAACCACAGACAGATGCAAGAAAGAGGTAGAAGAGATTAAAAGAAGAAAGCATTTAAAACAAGAAAGCAGATTACCAAGGCTGGATGACCATGAGAATAAAAAGGAGAAGCCAGCCTCTCTGCAAAACATTAAAACCCCCACCCTAAAAGCACTAGGGTGGAGGATAGGACAAAGGATGTGTGCTAAAACTTAGATCAAATAATAAAACCCACCCTCATGGATAAAACGTAAAACTAAACCTGCAATTGTTGCCCAAGGCATTGTTGCCCAAGACTGAAGGTAGAGTGCTATGAAAGTTAAAAGTCCATCACAGAGCGGCTGAAGTGGGCAGTCCAGCAAGAGGTGGATGACTGGTGAGCCACAGCGACACCGAGGTGGGTCCTCGCAGGGGAGGATTCCACACATTCACAGTCTCCTTAATAACACGCAGTTTGTTGTGTATACTTTTATGCCATTCCATCTCCCAAAGCCGAAAAACCTTGAGGTGTAAGAAAGAATGCAGGTCAGTTTCAGATATGCCTATGCCAGGAAGCAGTTTCTGCATAGCCTGTTTGCCCAGGCTGTCAACAAGTTTGTTGCCTGGAATTCCGATGTGTCCTGGGGTTCACACAAACACCACTGGACTGTTCCAGGGCATACAGGAACTCCTGGATGGCTACTGCCAAAGGATGGTGAGGGTAGCAATGGTTGATAGCTTGTAAGCTGCTTAGGGAGTCAGAACAGAGAAGAAATGACTCACCAGAACAGGAATGGATGTACTGAAGTGCAATAGATACAGCCACAAGCTCTGCAGTTAATACATTGCAGCCAGTGGGCAAGGAATGCTGTTCAGTATGACCTCTGTGGACATAGGAAAAGCCAACATTACCAACAGCCATCAGTGAAAACAACTTCAGACTCTCCGAACACGTCAAGAAGCAAGAGAAAGTGACAGCGGAGAGCGGCGCAGTTAACGGAGTCCTTAGGGCCATGCAAAAACTCCAGGCGAAGCTTCACCCGAGGTGTACACCATGGAGGTGTATGTGAATGGACCTCACATAGAGGTGGTGAAGGGAAGGACTCCAGTTCAGACACAAGGGATTGCACGCGAACCGCAATCTCTAGCCCTGACCTGGGCCGCCAATGCGGGAGATGAACTGCCGCAGGTGGACAAAGGAGACGGTAATTCGGATGCTCAGGAGAACTACAAATGTGTGCAACATAACTGGTGAGCAGTTGTACAAGTAGGATCCACAATGGAGGGACTCCGGCCTCCACCAAGGACACTGGTCACCAGACTCTTTCTAAAAGCTCCCGTCGCTAGGCGAACGCCACAGTGGTGCACTGGGTCGAGTAAATGCAATGCTCAGGGCACCGCCAAACTGTAAACCAGACTCCCATAGTCAAGGTGGCACTGAAAAAGGTCTCTGTAGAGTGGCAGCAGCGTAGAGCGATCCGCAACCCAGTTGGTGTTGACCAGGCAGCAGAGGGCATTGGGGTGCTGCCAGCACTTCCGCTTAAGCTGACAAAGATGAGGTAGTCAAGTCAATCAGGCTTCAAAAACCAATCCTAAGAATTGATATGTCTCCACTACAGTGAGTGGATTGTCATTAAGGTATCAGTAAAGTTCTGGTTCTGGATGAACAGTGTGACGCCGACAGAAGTGCACGACACACAACTTCGTGGCTGAAAACTGGAAGCCATGGGCTAGAGCCCATGACTGCACCTTGTGAATGGCTCCCTATAGGTATTGCTCAGCAACACGAGTACTGGAGGAGCAGAACGAAATGCAGAAGTCATCCGCATAAAGAGAATGAGAGACCGACGGTCCTACAGCTGCCACTAAAAACAGAAACACACTGAATATGGAGCCCTGTGGAACACCATTCTCCTGAATATGGGAGGGGGGCGGGGGAGGGGGGAGGCAACTATGGGACACACCAACTTGGAGGAAAGTATGGAGTGACAGGAAGTTTTGGATAAAAATCAGGAGCATGCCCCAGAGACCCCACTCATACAATGTGGCAAGGATATGATGTCGCCATGCCATGTCGTAAGCTTTAATTAAGTCGAAAAACACGGCAACCATGTGTTGGCATCTGGAAAAGACTGTTCGGATGGCAGACTCTAGGGACACAAGATTGTCAGTGGTAGAGCAACCCTGGTGGAAGCCGCCCTGACATGGAGCTGGTTGGCCACATGACTCCAGGACCCAATCCAACAGCCGACACAACATACGTTCCAGCAGCTTACAAAGAATGTTGGTGAGGCTGATGGGCCAATAGCTATCCAGATCAAGCAGGTTTTTACCAGGTTTGAAGACCAAAATGATGGTGCTCTCCCGCCACTGCAATGGAAAGACGCCATCGCACCAGATCCGGTTGAAGATGACGAGGAGATATTGTTTGTAGTCAGACAAAAGATGTTTATTCATCTGACAGTGGATCTGATCCGGCCCAGGAGCTGTGTTGGGACAATGTGCAAGGACGCTGAGGAGCTCTCACTCTGTAAATGGGGCATTATAGGGTTCACTGTGGTGTGTAGTGAACAGGAGGATTTTCCTTTCCATCCACCATTTGAGGGTGCGAAAGGCTGGGGGTAGTACTCCGATGCAGAGGTTCAAGCATAGTGCTCAGCAATCGTGTTTGCATTGGTAGATAACACACCATTGATGTGAACGCCAGTGACACCTGTTGGGATCTGGTACCCAAAAGGCGTCTGATATTCATCCAGACTTGGGAAGGTGACATATGGCACCCAGTGGTTGACCTGTACCTCTCCCAACAGTCCTGTTTCCCTTGTTTTATAAGCTGGCGAACAATGGGCACAGAGCCACTTAAAATCTATTAGGTGCTCTAGGGTAGGGTGCCGCTTATGTCGCTGTAGAGCTCTCCAACGGTCTTTAATTGCCTCAGCGACTTCTGGCGACCAACGCGGGACTGTCTTTTGCCGGGGGTACCCTAAAGAACAAGGGATCGCATTTTCTGCCACAGAAATGATCATTGTACTGACGTGCTTAACCATAAATCAATGGCACCATGTGAGGGAGATTCAAAGATGACAGCAGAGGTGAAGGCTACCCAGTCTGCCTTGTTTAAAGTCCACCTGGGTAGGCGTCTGTGGGCATGATGCCGGGGGAGTGACAGGAAGATGGGGAAGTGGTCATTACCACACAGATCATCATGAGCTCTGCAGTTGATAGATGGGAGAAGGCCAGGACTGCAGACTGAGAGATCAATGGCCAAATGTGTGCCATGTGCCACCCAAAATGTGTGGGGACATCTGTATTTAACAGGCAGAGGCCGAGGTGGGACAATAAATTTTCAGCGTCTCTATCTCAGCCAGTAAGCACAGTCCCACCCCACAAGGGGTTATGGGCGTTAAAATCTCCCAAAAGTACGAAAGGTTTAGGGAGTTGATCAATCAGTGCAGCCAAGTGGCGGGTGTCATCTCTCCCACTAGTAGAAACCTGGGAAGGGTGTGACCCAAGGCACTCCATCTTGCAAGAGGAGCTGAAGAAGACTGACGCTTCTACGGCTGGGAAATGGTGTCCCCGGTGGTTCGGGGGCAGTGCTCCCAAGGTAGGTGGTGCAGGAGCAACAGGGAGGGAAGTGCCCCCCACCATCAAGAGGGCAGGTATAGTCTTCCGTCTCTGAGAGGCGACTGGAGTTGGTGGAACTGATGGAGCTAGAACTGTTGTACTGGCAGCGTAACACGATGTCATACGTACAGGATGTATGTGTTCAAATGTTCTCTTAGCCTCATTATAGGTCAGCTGGTCCAGGGTCTTTTACTCCATGATTTTATGATTTTCCTCTCTTTCTGGAGAAGTCTACAGTCTGGCGAGCAAGGCGAATGGTTGGTTGGTTGGTTGGTTTGGGGAAGGAGACCAGACAGCGTGGTCATCGGTCTCATCGGATTAGGGAAGGATGGGGAAGGAAGTCGGCCGTGCCCTTTCAGAGGAACCATCCCAGCATTTGCCTGGAGTGATTTAGGGAAATCACGGAAAACCTAAATCAGGATGGCCGGACGCGGGATTGAACCGTCATCCTTCCGAATGCGAGTCCAGTGTCTAACCACTGCGCCACATCGCTCGGTAAGGCGAATGGTGCTTTCCGCAGTTGACACAGATGGGAGGAGGGGCACATGAAGTATTGGGATGTGAAGGACATCCACAATCCCGACAGGTGACACAGTAAATACAGCAGGAAGACATATGGCCGAAGCACCACATCGGGGGAGGGATATATGGCTACACATCACAGTGGTAGACCATCTCACCTTGACCTTCTCGGGTAATGCGTCACCTTCTAAGGATAAGATGAAGGCACAGGTGGCAACCTGGTTATCCCTCAGATTCCGGGGGAGGAGCGGGACGAAATGAACACCTCGCTGCTCTAAATTGGTGCGCAGCTCATCATCAGACTGCAAAAGAAGGTACCTGTG
Organism: Schistocerca cancellata; assembly: GCF_023864275.1. NCBI lineage: Eukaryota > Metazoa > Arthropoda > Insecta > Orthoptera > Acrididae > Schistocerca > Schistocerca cancellata. The sequence goes on from NC_064626.1 coordinate 251,224,134, forward strand.
AAATATGGTACCCTGGACCATATTTAAGCTCTTATGGAGCGTGATGGAAACAGAAACATCCCCGAGCTTGTAACAGGCAGAGGACACTGTTTTGATCAAGACTGACCCAGATCGCATTTTGGATAATCCCTCCACCTCCCCAAACTTGTCCTCTAAATGCTCAAGAAAAAACAGAGGCTTCATCGTCATGAAAGATTCCCCATCAGCTTTCGAACATACAAGGTACCAGGGCGAATAAGATACGCTGTCGACCTTAGCCTGGCATTCCTCCCATGGTGTGGCAAGGGAGGGGAACGATACAGGGTCGCACTTCAGTGCATTGAATTGAGGCCCTGAACACTTAAGAGACTGCTGGTGTTTGACCACCAGCAAGAGATGATGTACTATGCTTCATCACGTGTCATCTGCCCTGATGCCACCAACTCTAACCAGGGGCCCTCCCCATGGACGCCACCCAGCCGCAGCAAAGGCCACCAGGCAGGATGGCCATTCCCGGGAGTACCAATTCCCCAGAGGGACAGGCATCTACTCCTTGGCATATGTGGGGAGTTAACGGTGCAGTCAACAGCAGAGTGATCCCTGCATGGTCAGGGGACTACAACCAACAGGGTACATGGCGGCCCCACCACAACGGACTGGCTACCGTGCTGGATATCAGGTGCAAATGAGCTAAAAAGTTCATTATCATCGTCAGTGCAAAAAGCGATACTGCACAGTAGATGGAGGAAAATGCACCCAGGAGGGTGACCTAGCCCAACAGCTCGAGAATGAGTGGAAGTGCAGATCCACATCGATGAAGGATGTGTGAGGTCTCAACGCATGATGGACATGATGCATCATGTGAGGCACCCTTCCCCAATTGGCTCGCCCTTCGGGAAAATTTAAAAGGATGGAGGTCAAACCCTACAGGGGACCATCACATAAAGACCGAAACATGTGAGACTCGTTTTAGTCGCTTCTTGCGACAGGCAGGAACACTTCGGGCCTATTCTAACCCCCGGACCAGGGGGGCATGCCATTCTGCATTTCATTAACATAACACAGTGATAATACTATTCTACAGATAGTGTAATCACCAAGGGTACTGCTGAGCCTATCTGATAAATTCTTTAAGTATACTGAGAACATTAACTGTACAGTTATACTTTTAACTTTGATGGCAGTCAAACAGCGATACAGTGACAGGATTCTCTTGTGTAAATGTCTGTTTACCACTAGAAGTTAAAAATTTCATTCTCCATATTGTCCTCAGTCTTGACAGCAAACTGACCTGTGAGCACTAGACGGAAGGTTTTGATCACTTCCTTCACGTACAACCAGAATTCCGTAAGATTTCCTGACAGAAGGCTTCATACACAGCACCTCTTAGAAATTGCTCAAGGGCCATGACTCTCTTTTGATGTGAGAGTTCTCTACTTTCACATTCTCTGGATGAAGATATTAAACGAACATGGTTTCTGCTACCGTTTATTACCCTACTTGGCACACATTGACCTAAAGTGTGATTAACAACATGTTTGAACTTTGACTATATTTTTTCTATTGTTATCAGAGCCGAATTAAAAGTTCACAATTCACGTTTTAAGTACAATGTTGGTGACTGGATAAAATCCTCATAGTTTCAAGCCACATCATTTGAGTTAAAAATCATGAGCTTTCAACACTTTTCACTGTCATCATCTTCACAGTTTAAAACTACTGACAACTGCAAATGACAAGGCTGACATTCCTACCGCATTAAGTGTGTGATATCACATATTACATTTTGTAATACCACAAATGTGCTTGAAAATGACACGTCATCGAAATTAGCTGATCTCACAATTCAAATAAAGATAATTTACATTACAGCCTACTATGGACCATGTTCCTTTTAATAAACATTTAGAGGCTCTGGATCCACAGAGAAACAAAATTTTAAAGAGAAGTGCGACACATGGCAAAAACTCCCCATCTTGTCAAATTAAAAGAATGACAAAATGCAAATTTTTAGGAGTGTGTACAACAATGTAATTATTAAGAAGATAATTGTTTATGTTTACAGAATTCACATACATAAATAATAACAAACGATACATCATCCCACGGAGAAGTCTATGACCACCTTTCATTTATGGTTGACACACTTGTCTATGACGACGCTGTTAACTTCTCTAATTCCATTGTGGTCATTACACAAGATGCATGTTGAAGGAAGTACGATAGTTCCTGAATCATTTTGGAATGTTCCTTTCCAGAATTTTGTAAGTAAGTCTCTTTGTAACACATGAGAAACGTCTTGTGGCATCTCCATTGCAACTGTCAAAACACACACACACACACACACACACACACACACACACACACACAAAAACAAAAACCAATCTAACAGAATCATGAAAAAGTGTACAGACCCTCTTCTCCCCCCCCCCTCCTCCTCCTCCTCAGTCTTTCCTACCTCATCATAATTTCAGGTGGTATTTTACCATGAATTTCTTGCAGAATAGGAATTCTTGCCACTAAAAGAATAGGACAGTATGTGTTAGTACATCTTGGAAATCTGCTACTTCCCACATTCCAACTGCTCAGTTTTAGCAGTCCACCTACATCATGTTCATGAACAAGATGAACATAGTATCCCATAATCCCTATGGACACAATGACAAATGCTCTACACACAGGCTAAGTACAATACCAGAAGCAACAATGACCTGGTATCATTCCACTGTAATTCTGTACAAGTGCTTTGTACTTTAAACAATTAAATCTCCAGTACCATACCTCACTGTAATAGAGACCTACCTCATAAACACCTTTTAGAAAATCAAAGAATTTTGGTTACCTCCGAGATCTTATGAAGCTGGTGAATTTTTAAATAAAGCTAAGCAAGTATGTATACACACACACACACACACACACACACACACACACAAGTGCAACTTGCACACATGTCTGCAGTCTCAGAGAGCTGTGTAGTTGACAAAGGCCTTAATAGCCGAGAGCTATTATTGTGTCAATCTTTTTATTGTGCCTATCGCAACTCAGCACCTCCGATATATGGTGAGTAGCAACTTTCCTTCTTTCATAATGTCAGTTTATTATTATATAGTAAATATTTGTATCAGCAATATACTGTAATTGTATTGACACTTGCAACCTTATATGACCTCTGCAGTCTCTGCTACAATATAAATCCAAGTTTTCTAATACAGTGTCTAACATGTGTGCTCATTTTCCTTGCTTTCCAATTTCTTATCCTGAGAGAATTAGAAAATTGTTTCAAATAAATTTTCTGTTTAAAAATTAGTTCCTATTTCAGTGATAAATGTTGGATGATCTTCATCTACAGCAAATACTGTTGAAATGTTTATTCTCTATTCGCTGTTAGTGGATTTGTCAAAACATCTGGAGGAATAACACAGAAAAGTAATGTTATCATCATATGAAAAAAATTCAGACCTTTTGTAAGTTTCACAGCAGAAACTTAGAAAACCGTAAAAAGGTTAAAATGTTTGCAACCACAGACGAATAAAAATTCATGACACTGAAGCAGTCACCAGTTGGGGTCCATAATACTTTGTATCAACCAAGTAAGACTAATAAAAATTCAAACAGGTAATTTTCTCTCCTTAGCAACTAATTAAATCTGTGAAGTCTTCCCTTAAATCTCGTAACTTCCTTGTAAGAAATATATTTAATGCAATTTGAATTTTGTAAATTTTTGTAATCTAAACTTCGGATGTTCGCGTACTCATATCATTTGTTTCTACTGGGAAACTCATATCATTTGTTTCTACTGGGATATACTATATGTAAATATTACATTATTCAATACTACATTAGCTTACGGTACCAAGTACAATTAGCGAGAGCAGGGAAAGATTTAAAAAGCTAACAACAAAATAAACATCTGCAACCAGTACATAAACGGGCAAGTATCAAATGAAAATACTGAACCTAGCGATACAATCAATCTGCTTCAGCTATGATTTCACCAAAATGGTGGGCAAAAGTCATACATCTACACCCAACTGATTACAATACTACCCAAAACAAGAATTATGAAATGGTAACGGATGAGTCACATAAAACACTTAAAATAAAAGGTATCAGAATTGACTTTTTATGACGGAGAAGAGCCTGAAGAACAGAGTAACTGTTTTACTCTTGCTGAGTCCATACTATCGGAAAAACTTCCTCTGCACAAACTATTTGTTTTGTCGTTGATTTTTAACTACTGTATGATCAACCTGACATCACGTTTACCTGACATTACAATTACTCTATATAGATGTAGGTTTTCATTTCTTCACGTAAAATACAAATCAAGAAGAGTCAAATTAGATGACATACTGTTGACCACTTCAAATGTCATTATCGGAACCCGTAACAATATTACTGTACCTGCACCAAAAAAACAGCACTAACAGTCGCATAACAGAAAGGCTCACAGACAACACCACTCCAAATCGAACACAATATTGGAATTTGCTCGGAGTCGCCACATCATTATAGACTTACTCATAACTGTGAAACAATACTCTCATAATAGAATCCGGTGATTCCCACGAATCAACTTCTGACTTTCTTGTGGTTTGCTCCCGCAGTATCCTGCTACTGAAAGTAGTACACGAACCCAGCAAACATGTCTTATTGTCTTTTGTTACATCGTCGAATGAACAATAAATCTATTCTATTCTACTCAAAACACTTCGAAATGGTACAGGAGTGTAAGGAAGGGCAGGTGGAGGGGAGAGGGGTTACAAACAAATATTGCAAATTAAAAGAGTGTGAACACATCTTGCGTTTTTCTAGTTTTTATCTCAGCACGAAATTAGTAACCTCAATATTTACAGGATCCAAAGAGACAGGCGTCTAAAGCTAGCGAAATGAGGGATGCTCAACTACCGGACCTACCGATAGATGGCTCTACCAGCTGAATACTGTCGTCTGTATTGTCCGCCAACCGCCATGTTCGAATTTGGCAAGAACTTTTTGCCAAGAAGTTTCTCTCGGTCTGCACGGTGTATAAGGAATTAAGGATTATCGAAATGGTGATTTCTTGTTCCGCTTTCAATTGTACGCAGCGATGGAGTAAGGAAAGTGACTTACCATTTCCCAGGTAATAGGATACCGATACAATACGATAAAAATACAGACTTTGTGCGTTTGCTAATTCGATGTTTTTGAACAGGTTTCCTCTAAAGCACCCAGAGCTGCTAAAGAAGTGGATTACTTCCGTGAAGCGGAAAGGTTTTAATCCTACGTCTTGCAGTCTTCTTTGCGGAAACCATTTCCGACAAGATGATTACGTACTGAGCCCTGGAACGTGGAAGAAACGTCTCAAACCCGAAGCAGTGCCATCAGTTATTGACTTTCCGACACATTTCATGCCACCAAATAAACAGCCACGGCGACATGTTGTTAGGATTTTGAGTGACAACTATTCATCTCCATTTGAGGTAGCTAATTAATTTCCTTGCTATGTGTGTGCTTTTTACTTTTGTGAATTTATTTCGCACGGACGCAAATGGGCTACATAGGTCTAATCAATGTTGTAATCCACGTCCATATTTTTGTTTTTAGCGTTCTGTCATGGAATCCGTGCTCGATTTGCCCCCTGCAGAAGCTACTGATAGCGTGGAGAATGTTGTCAATGAGAATTCTTCCGTGGAAAGCACGTCCCATTTATCCAATGCAGAAGCTGCGAATTGTGTCGAAAACGCTAGTATAATGATGTTTTCACAACCCCAGTTTTCTTATAATATTTTTTCATCAAGCCTTGAGTTATTTCATTCATATATAACGAAATTATTTCTTTATTTCAGAGTGCAGTTGGTTCTTCAGTAATTGGTTGTGGTATACAGTCGAAAGTAGAAATGGAAGACTAGGCGACCGAAACTTGCTATTTTTTCTCAGGCATTGTGCACGAATTAAAACGCAAACCGAAGTGCGTCCGTGAAAAACTTCGAAGAAGAGAAAAGAAAGTGTTTTCCATGGATGACATCACAAGTTCATTGAAGGAGAAGGGGCATCTTCCTGAGAAGTTACATAACTTCCTCAATCATCAGGAAGGAACACAAGTGGAATTAGTGTGCAATTTAGTGAACAATTCTCTCTCGTCAAAGGGTAATACACAACAAATGTGAAAAATGCTTGTGATGACTGTGTACTTTTATTCACCAGCAGCATATGAATACCTGCAAAAGTTAATGCCCCTGCCCCATAAATCATTCATTTCCAAATGGGTGGCAAGTGTTTTTAAGTACATTGATTTAAATCCAATTGTAAGGGACCAGTTCAGCGACTCATGTCTAATTGTAGACAGTATGGCAGTTAGGAAGCAAATAGTTTGGGACCAAGGAACTAAGCAATACACAGGTTTTTTAGACTTTGGTGGGGAAGTGCCTCAGTCAAAAGAAGTAATAGAGGCATCTGAGGCTCTGGTTTTCATGCTTGTCTCTATTAAAGGCAAATTTAAATGCCCGATTGCATATTTCTTTATAAACGGTGTACATGCAATTAATCAGGCCACACTGATAAAATCTGCGGGACTAGTGCAGCAGGGGATACAACCCGTCGGCTTTGAACAATGACGTCACAAGTCGCCAGAGATCATGTATTACAGAGATGAAAGAGCTGAGGAGAATGTTGAGAAACAAAGGAATGCGAGAGAGATAAACATTGATCTTGTCAAAAGCATAAGTGTTTTTTGACTTTAAAAAAAAAAACTCACGAGATAGAATAAACTGATCCTACTTTATTAAGCAATATCTTGTCAAAAGCCGAGAAGCGATTGTTCTTAATGTTCTAGTTCCCTTCAGTACGTAATAAGTGTTTTTTGACTTTAAAAAAAAAATCTCACGAGATAGAATAAACTGATCCTACTTTATTAAGCAGCTCCCTTCAGTACCTAATAAGTGTTTTTTGGCTTTTTTAAAAAAAATGTCACGAGATAGAATAAACTGATCCTACTTTATTAAGCAATATCTTGTCAAAAGCCGAGAAGCGATTCTTCTTAGTGTTCTAGCTCCCTTCAGTACGTAATAAGAGTTTTTTGGCTTTTAAAAAAAAAATCTCACGAGATAGAATAAACTGATCCTACTTTATTAAGCAATATCTTGTCAAAAGCCGAGAAGCGATTCTTCTTAGTGTTCTAGCTCCCTTCAGTACGTAATAAGAGTTTTTTGGCTTCTTTAAAAAAAATCTCACGAGATAGAATAAACTGATCCTACTTTATGAAGCAGCTCCCTTCAGTACCCAATAAGTGTTTTTTGGCTTTTTAAAAAAAAAAAAACTCACGAGATAGAATAAACTGATCCTACTTTATTAAGCAATATCTTGTCAAAAGCCGAGAAGCGATTCTTCTTAGTGTTCTAGCTCCCTTCAGTACGTAATAAGAGTTTTTTGGCTTTTTTTAAAAAAAAATCTCACGAGATAGAATAAACTGATCCTACTTCATTAAGCAATCAGTAAAATGATGCACCCAATATCAAGCGATCGCTTTTAGATTTACATTCATTTATTTTAATTATAGTGCTTATTAGAACACAGAACTGCTTTATTATCTATGCCTCGAAGTGAAGACATTACGATCTATGACTAAGGAATGACGTCATTGTTCAAAGCCGACGGGTTGTATCCCCTGCTGCACTAGACCCAAATCTGCTTTAGAGAGGCTGCTTAGTTCTGGCATTAGGGTTTTGTGTGTTACATGTGATGGCTGCAAGGTAAATATAAGCACTTTACATTCACTTGGCTGTACTTTAAATTTTTACAAGGGTGATTTTAAAAGCCACATTCCTCATCCTGTGGGAAAATACAGTGTTTATTGTATCTTGGACATGTGTCATATGATTAAGTTAGCCAGAAATGCTCTAGCAGAAGTATCTATTAAGTCTCCAACTGTCATTATTAAATGGCATTTCATTGAGCAGTTGAACAATGTACAACAAGAAGAAGGTATGACATTTGCCAACAAACTATCAGGACAACATATAAGTTATGTATATAGAAAAATGAATGTTTCATTAGCTGCACACACTTTCAGTTCTAGTGTGGCAGATACCATACAGTTTTTGAGGAGGGTTGGCAATCCAAATTTTAAAGGAAGTGAAGCAACAGTAGAATTTTTGTATTATATTGATAGGATTTTTGATATTCTGAACTCCAGAAATCCATTAGGTAAAGGGTATAAGAGTCCCCTGAGACTTGACAACAAATCTTATTGGCTTTATATGTTCAGAGACACTGAAAATTATATAAGAAGCTTAAAAATCATTGGTGTTCCATTGCTGCTCCACGCAAGAAATACATTTGCTTTTGGGATAATTTTCAATATGCAATCAGTCACGCACATAGCTCTGGCAAGTATGCTTCGTGTTGAATCTCCTCTGAAGTATTTGCAAACAACTAAACTGTCACGAGACCAAGGAACAACAATCCTAATGCATACCAGTTCAAATGTGCCATGAGAAAGTTGCTCTTGGGTAACAGTGTCACTACAATGAATGGGAATTGCTCAAATTTTAATGTGTGTTGTTTGCCACCTGTTTATGATTTTCATGCAAGAAAGCATGTAGTACAAAGTGATGAAAGTGCTGCAGAAAACGAAGTAGAGAAGTGGTGTGCACTTCTTGATGATAAGATTAAGTTCTCATTTTACAAGCAAAACATTATTATATTGCAGGATATGTGTCATTGCACGTGTCAAGGCAGATCACATGTAAAGACTGTCTTCACATACTGAAGCCACCAGCAGTTAAATCTGCATTAGAATGTGATGCTCTCTGTGCTTTTCCCAATATGGCCAATAAAAATGCATTTGTAAATTTTTTTAACTGGGGAAAACTGGTTAAAACAAGTGACTGCGTGTACTCTGTTGTAGAATACTCAGAGAAACTGTTTCAGATGTTTGTGATTGCTGGGGATATGCGACAGAAATGTATTCAGGCCAAGATTTTGCATTGTGTTAAAAATAAAATCGTAGATTACCCATTTCCTGCTCCTGGTCATTATTACCATTGGGATTGAGGACTTACATAAGACTCAACTTGTTTGTAAGATTGCATCCCTGTACTCCTGCATACGCTTAAAAACATGGAAAAAAATGTCTGCTGAGAAAATTTTAAACAACAAATCAAGTGTAAGACAGAAGATAAATAAACTCATATTGTTTAATCATCTATAGTGCCCAAATTGGAATAGATTATGTAATGGGACATTCCATGCAGGTGGGTGTGACATTTTGACAGATTTCTTAAAACTATTTTGTACATAGATTTGTGGTTGTGTAATGATGAACTTGAAAGGATGAATCACATTGAAGTAAAATTAACTCTTTACATCCTGTGTAGATACTGTAACAAAATTATAATTTTTTATTATATAAGCTTATTTTAAGATGTTTTCTGTTACAAAATATGCACTTGCATTAAAAACAGGTGATTTTTGTGAAATTAATGAAAAAAATTATGTTCTGAGACTTATTTGACAGATGGCTTTCAGTGTGAGAAAATATTTCCCTCAATAACTATGTTAACTTGAATTTTTCACTTTAAGAAAACAGTTTAATCATAGGATGGATGTGATCCAATGGAGTATGCAGTGGCCCTATGTTTCAAACAATAATGTTTGTGGATACTCTGCAACATAAGAGCAATAAAATTGTTACTCTGTTAATTCTTGTTTTAATACTTCCTAGAATGAACACAATGTTCCAATTGATCGTAAGCATTCTTATTACTTTAGAACCATTCTAGAATAAGGGGGCTGAGTCAGGCAAAACCTAATATTCTGAATTTTGTCTGTATTTTGCTAGAAGGTCTTTCTATTATATTATCCTGGGTTGAGGGGGAGGGGGGGGGAGAATGCAAATAATCATTTGTAATTATCTTTCAATACTACAAAGTACAGAATACAGTGATTACAGTTACACTTGGAAATCTAGGAAATTTCAGTATTCATGTTACATGCCTAATTTTCATCAACATTTACCTTAATTACACGGTTACACTTTTTGCTGATTTGAAATGTGTACTACATGTTAAAAGATTTTGTTTGGTCATAGTAATAAAAGCATTTCATTTTGTTAGTTCATATGTCCCATACGGAACTGAAATTATCAAGTTATGATGCCAAAGGAAGGAATTAACCTTAAGGAATCTTACTTCACAGAAATGATATAACAATGGTTACACTTTTTGCTAGTTAACTTTAACATAAACAATTTAGTTTTCCATTAAGAGTGAAAGCAGTTGCACGAGTCGTGTAAGGAACAAAGTTTCCCATAGGGAACTAAAGTATTTTACGTTTGAGTTATTGTAGACCTAAAGTATTGTGCTCTTCATATTTCTGTTTTAAAACATTTGTAACTCAAATTCACAGACAATTTGGAATCTGTACATACATGGGTGTAGCAAGGTACATGTGCCACATGGAACCTTTAATTTTCTGGTTTAAATATAATTTATTTCATGAATTATCTTTAATACCAACAATGTCTGAATGCATTATTTAACATTTAGAAGAAATATTAGTGTACAGAATAACAAACCTCATAAAAAATGCGAAAGATTGTTCTGTACAGAACTTGGAATGGCTCTTAATCAATAGCAGGTAAAAAGGTGTCTATTAAATGTTCAAAGAAACCAGTCAGTACCTCTTAATTCACCATAGAGGTGATACAGTAGTAAAAAAATTTACTTTTTTCAGAATTTCTGGTAAGTATTAAAAGTGTGAAGACCTATTCAATTAGTATTTGCTTTACCAATAACCTGTAGTACAAGCACACATATAAGCAGGTAATTATGGGAGTCAAGAATTATGTTAAAATTAAAGATACTGACTGGTATTACTTGCTCACCAAACATTGTAGTTGCTGTACAGTTTATGCTGTATGCGGTGTACCCAATGTGATTCCTGGAGGACATAATATTCTGTTATCCTATGGGGGTGCACTGGTACCACACCTTTTGAAAGTAAGTTTTGCTGTGGAATAGGGGTCTGTACCAGAAAATAAATCTCCACTGTGACACCCTCAAGTTCTTGGTATGCTGTTAGCTATTATTACAGGAATACTCTTCACAAGGAGGAGGACGGGGGGATGGGAGAAAATCATGTTCTTAGGAACTGAAAACTCTACTTTAGTCATTTGTTGTTTTCAAAATGGTACTCTCTTTCCAAATACTGTTCTATTTCTTCAAACCAATTCTGAATTTCTCAGATTATTACATATTATTTACTGTACATTGTCCGGCAATACTTCTGTTGTTACGAGATAGTTTGTAATTTGGCACTACCTTTGTGCCACTGGTGTACTTTTGCAGATAAGAAAATCGACTGGACTAGAATGTCCTGTCAGTATAGGACAAATTCAGACAATATGGAACTTTTTACACTAAATTAGCAATATAATGTCACCCTTGTCTCACACAGATTGTAGCAGCCATTGGGGTGTCTGGCCAGCTTCTGCAGCTTTCGCTTTCAGGTCTGTTTTTTGCTTGGGCCCTATACTAACAACCAGTCATTCCAGTGATTGACACCATGTCAAAGACTGGAACCAAGATTCACAGAAATAAAATTCCATGGTTGTAATTCACAATGTAATTAATTTTGATCACTGACATGTTTTGAATTCAATTTTAAAATAAAACCATGGTACCAGTCATTGTTTGGGTGTCAGACTGGAAAATTACAGTTTTAAGACACCCCAACCTTAAAATTAACAGCTGTGATCGATGTTATTTTCAACAAGTTCCTTCACATCCCGTCCTACATCATCATGGATCAGTCTAATATAATATTATTACTAGACTTAACTTCCAAACGACACAAGTCATGCATTTAAGAGCCTTAACGTTTGTCTCATTTATATGTATTTCTTGTCTCGTATCACAGGCTGAAGCACTGTAAAAAACTGGTGCATCTACCTTATCACTCAGTTAAAATACACCATGCCACGTACAGATGTTAATATAATCATGGCATTTAAACTTCTGATCAGAGAGCCAAATTCGTAACTGCATGTTGCAGATCGGTAATGCATCACTTCAGATAAAGAAAAACAATAATTTTTCCGTTTATACGTAAGTAATACTTCAATAGTTCAGTTTTAATTTCTGTTGTCAGTAAAGATACCCCTAAGCAAACGATGTCAACTTTTTTTCAAGAGACTTCACTGTTTTCCACACTTGATTTTTCGAATTATACCCGTGGTTAAAAGCTTTGGCAAGTAAGCTAATTTGTTGACCTCCATTGAATCTTAAATAGGGTTTTAAAACGGGTAAATAAGTAAAGCACTCATAAAATTAATAGTAAACGATTTATAGGTCAGTTTGTCAAACTTCCAAAACACACTCGAATTAAGGAATTTCATAGCAGAACTGTCACTGTTTTTCCTCGCTAGATTAGAAACACTTCATTATGTTGATGTGTAGATATCTAGAACATCCAATATAAAAGACTTATGAGGGCGCAGAACGAAAAACATTTTCATCCGTGTTTTGACACTTCGTTTTTTGCCAAATTCAGAGATGGCGGGCACCAGTGACCTCTGGCGGACACTCAATGATATGATCTTTGGCCGGCACGCGCTAGAGCCATCTATCGGTAGGTCCGGTAGTTGAGCATCCCTCATTTCGCTAGTTTTAGACGCCTGTTCCAAAGAGTATCAGAGTTCCAAGATATCTCAAAACAGCATCTATGAAATACGAAATACCCCAAGAATGAATTTACTTTTTTTCAGGATTGCAGGCCTGTCCACACGCAACGATCTGTCTGCTCAAATGTCTGCGCACATCACGTCTGCGCAGACAGATCGCTGCGTGTGGACAGAAGATTTGCACCAACCTACGGTGTGTGCAAACCTGGAAGTTGGAGTTGGAGGTTTGAGCGAAACCGCTCAAATCTGTGGGTTCAAACGACATCTACGCAGACAAGTTGTAGCGTGTGGACAGGAGATCGCCGCAAATCTGGCGCGAAACAGCTTTTTGATCAGTCTAGTGTTTGTATTTGTGCGCACAGGGCATTAAAATGGTTGATACTCGTCAGTGTTCTCGAGAGTTTGTAAGTGAATTCATTGAAATGTATAGAAACCACCCATGTTTGTGGAAGATTAAAAGTAAAGAATATAGTGACCGAGAGAAAAAGACAACAGCATACAATGCTCTAATTGAAAAATTGCGGACAGTTGTCGCCTCGGCAAACAGAGAAACGGTAATAAAAAAAAAAAAATCGTTGCGGACTGGCGAAATTATTTGCGGATGGATGTCGAAACTTATAATTATCTCTTAAAGCTTGTAACCCCTCATATTATGAGAAAAAATACTTGTATGCCAAGGGCAATATCGAAACAAGCGTTGAGTAAAATAATACCCAACACATGTGAAACTATTTACGCTGTCCTGAAGGATGAGTTCATGAAGGCAAGTCAAGTAAGTTAAGTCTGTCAGCGAACTATTTACCGAAAAGAGTTATCCAAAGTTCAGAAATCTAGAAGATCTGGTGTAAGAGTAGATCAAGTATACCAGCCAACGTTATGGTACTTTGATCTGCTTGGCTTTCTTAGTGATCAAGAAACGCCAAGACCAAGCAGGAGTACAATTGAAGATGAAATCGGAGTGTCAATGTGCCAGGAAATGGAACAGGAGGTAATGTAAAACAAAACAGGTTCGCCCTGCAACTCTCGCAGTAAATGTTCGTGAGAAAACTGCTTTCGCTTTAGCAGCCACTGTCTACACCATTTTGACCGCTTTCTCTGTTTCCTGCGGTTGGTCTGAATGTTTTTTGCAACACAAGTTGCGAACACAGACCACAATAGAACTTCCTCCATTTCTGTATTTCAAAATAACTGAATTAAATTTTTGACGTTTACGGGGAGCGTAGTCGCTTGCCACTGATATTTCTTTTCTACACCGACAGATGGCGGGCGAGTAGTAGATTGGGGTTTGTGTCGTGTGAACACACCACATTTGCAGCGATCTTTTGCATGTACAGACATCTGCGCCGATGTCTGCGCAGACAGATAGTTGCGTGTGGACCGGGCTCGGCTCGACAACACGCAATCATCTGTCTGTGTTAGACGTCGGCACACATCACATCACTTCCGCGCAGAAAGCACGTTGCGTCTGATCACTGTAATGTGAACTACAGTGCATTTAGAATTACTTGACAGTTCGGAAGTAGCACAGCGCGGAACAGAGTTGCCAAGTCCCACACGGAACTCACGTTTAATCTCATGTTTCATTCAACTCGCTCACACACGCTGATTATTAGGTGGCTAATGGTTCAAATGGCTCTGAGCACTATGGGACTCAACTGCTGAGGTCATTAGTCCCCTAGAACTTAGAACTAGTTAAACCTAACTAACCTAAAGACATCACAAACATCCATGCCCGAGGCAGGATTCGAACCTGCGACCGTAGCGGTCTTGCGGTTCCGGACTGAAGCGCCTTTAACCGCATGGCCACTTCGGCCGGCGATTATTAGATCTTTAAATGTGAAGCCAACTGTAATTCGTTGTGAAATAGTTTCACTGTGTGATGGTTTCATTTTTATTATGTAAGATGTTTATGTAGACAATAAAACGACAGTTTTCAAGAAACAATTTTCCGACGACGTTATCAAATTTTCGACGTGCGAGAAAGTTTTTTGTTATTGAAGTTAGGTGTACACATTATGCGAATGAAATGTCAAGAAAACATCAGATTTTCATCTGTTTCAAACCTTAGCTGTGTCGAAGGTCTCTAACGCAAGACTTTGGGCTGTAAATAATACGACGCGCAATCGTCTGCTCGCGTACAGTAGCGATAGGCAACAGATCTCTATATTTGTAAAGAGGTGATATACTTCTGATATGCATCCTTAATTCCAACACAGCAAAAAAATAAAATAATGCTTGTTCAGCATCTTAAATTGGGCAACATCTATTCTGAGAAACAAAAACAATACAAAAACCACCAATGTATAGCAGACATTATTTTGCTTACTGTAATATGTATGCACAGATTGAATTCTAGAAATGCACTTTATTTGGAATTAATACTTGATAATGCAGCCATATTAAAATTTCAAAACTTAGTGTGAATTAATTTTGTTATGCCAGTACTCAAAAGTGCAAACCGCGCACTCCGAACGTGTGGCTGAATCCGTTTGTGCTGCATCTCTATGTGGATAACGGTAAAACTCCACTGATGTCACTCTCGTCGCTATTACAGACACTTGAAGTTTCGCTGTCCCTGTTGTCACTTAAAGTGATAATCATCTCTTCCACTGAAATCTCCAAGGCACCTTCATCCTGCCATGCCCTTTCCATAAGGTTGGATGTGTGTTTGACGGCTTTCTTCCAGTCTTCAGAGGTAACGTGAGTAATAGCTTCTCTAGTGCGGAGAGCGTAAATTTTTGGTTGTTCCTGGTAATGAAACAGTTCATATGGGCCCATATAAACTCTATGGGGTTAAAGTGGCAGTGGTACGGTCGGCAACCTGACGATTGTACGCCTGTGTTGTTGTGTCAATTCGTCGATTTCATATTCTGGAAATTGCGGTTTATGGAAATGTATTTTTTGCATAAGCTCGAACTTCTTAAGGTCATGATATACATTTTACATTACGACGCTCAAGCCAATTAATCATTTCCTTCTTTCGCTTTGCCATGGTAGGTGCTTTATCAACAACAACTGAAAGATATGGAGCAATGTCTAAAACAGTTGTAGGCGGTTTATCTAGATTGGGTATTAGAGCTTCTACGAACCACTTTGTGAATGTAATGTGGTTCATATCTTCATGATAATCTCCTGTCTTCCTCGATTTAAAGAGAAGGAGTCAGTTTGGTACGAAACCTTGTGAGGTGCCTGCATGCAGTAGAATCAATCTGCCCCCTTACCAGACAGCATCTGCATTGTTCCTTTAATCGTGTTGTCTGTCCACCATTAACTACGTGACCAGAATTAACTAACGTCTCACCGAGCCAAATCACTTCATTAGCATTTTATGCTAAATATTTGTTTTAAAAATCGGCATCGCCATGCAGCAATATCCTCCCTTTCCATCAATAGCTTAAGGCTGCAAAATTGTCAGTAGTGAAATCCTACATTTTGCAGAACTGTGAATAACGATGTTCGACTGCCCTGAAAAAGTCCTGATTCTTTGCCACCAATAACTTTGAGAGTGTGGGATAATAATCGTAAACATGATGACGAATTGCATCCTCTGCAAATGAATCTAAATTCGTAATACACTTATCAATAGAACGTTTCTTCCCAGAAGTACCAAGTTTGGATGGTTCTCCAACTTCCTTTTCTGCCTCAAACAGTTCCTTCCCAATTTTTACGACAGTGTTTTGTTGCTAACGGTGAGTAGTGGGACACCATTAACCCTTTCAGATCTGGTGGTCACAATTGCGTACATAAAGTTTGTTCACTAATATTTCACTGACAAGAAATGTCAGGTGCATCCAAACCCACTGTGCACATTTGTGTATGTTTCTTTTATCCATGCTCCAGCAGCTGCTGCTCTCTTGTGAGCAGTCTGTGAACCACATAGTAAAATATACTCTCTGGTGTTGTATCTCTGTGGTAAGCCATTACTCGTTGATTTTATTGGTATAATAATCACATTGTGGGTTTTGTTTTTGAATGTTTAGTGTTGTTTCCTTCTTTTGGAAACATTAGACATACTTTCAGTGGAATTTTCAGCAATTTCATTCAGTTCATATTTGTGTTATGTATCAGGTAAGTTTAATGTACACAGTTGTGGACAGCAGATCCTTAATGGTGTAAAATAGGAAACAAAACCTAAAATGTATCTCAGCTGTATTTGCATGCCTATGGCAGTTATGCGGGGTATTTTTCATTAATTTCAGTGCCAGCAGCAAGGAGGAGAATAACTGACCTGTACATATGATTTTATTTGATATTGCTAGCTTTTGACTTACAAATATGGATGAGGAATACCTTTCTGTGGAGAAAGATAGGAACTTGTTTATGGATATAATTGAAATTGGTAACGTTTCTGACATTAGTTTGAGTGGAGATGAGGATTACAGTGCACACCACTTATTGAAAGGCAAGCTGACAAATAGTGAAATGTGTTGGATCAGATGAAGTGGGCGTGAATGATGTGTATAGAGACACCATATCTGAAGATGATGGAGAGGTGGTGGATGCTGCAATGAACTTTCATGCAATGAAAACAACCCAGAATTGAATAACTGTGTGACAACATAATTGTCACACCTAAAGAATCCATTAAATGCTAACGCAAACCTCTAAGTACCATTTCAGAAACATACAAAGATCCAAATTTTGAAGAATCTGTCTTGGGTTCTCCAATACAATACTTCAAAACATATATACCAGATGATCTGTTCGCTAGCTTGGCAGCACATACTTATATTTATGCATTACAACAAGGCATATCCTCATTGAAGCAGACAACTCCTCAAGAACTAGAGGTGCTATTTGGCTTGCATATATTGAGTGGCGCTTTGAAATTTCCCAGATTATGGATGTATTAGGATACAAGTCTGAAGGTAAATGTGTTTTGGAAAACATGTCACGAGGCAGATTTTTAGAATCACGAACAAATTTACATTTGCTGAACAATCTGGAGAAGACACCTGAAAATAAAGGTAAATTTTACAGTTAGGCCAATTCACACAGCCATTCGAAAATTCTGCAGTGAACTTCCTATAGAATAGAACGTTTGTGTGGATGAAGGAATTATTCCTTTCACTGGGGAGTTTTGTGCAAAGCAGTATGTCAAGGGGAAACCAAGTCCGAGGGGAATCAAAGTCTTCATGTTGTGTGGAAAGAGCGGAATAGTGCATGATTTCCTTTTTATCAAGGTGTTTCAACTGAACTAAATACCGCATTGTGCAAAAAATTTGGATTAGGTCCTGCTGTTTTAGGATTTTCTCACTAGTGCTGATGACATTACCATGTGTAACTGGTTAGACAATAGGCCAGTTGTATTGTGTTCAAACTTTGTTGGTAAAGGCTCAGTGGGTGAAACTGAGTGTTGGCACAAAAAAACACTTTAAATAAGTGAAATTAGAAAGACGTGAAATAATGAGGAGATATAATCATGCAGTGGGTGGTGTGGATCTATTTGATCAAATGATAAGCTACTACAGAGTTTTCATCAGATCTCAATAATGGCCTTTGCATCTGAATTTTCGTTCTGTTGACTTTGCCATCGTTCAGAGTTTGTTGGAATACAGATGAGATGCAGACAACCTGTCTATCCCAAAAAAAGAAGCAAATGGACCTTCTTTCCTTTCGTATCAGCGTAGCAGGATTGATACTGTGCCAGAAGAAAATGACTGAAAAGAAGAGGCGGCATCCGTGTGATGCAGGACTGACTTCAGGTCTGGAGAGTCATACCAAGAAAAAAGAGAAGAATTACGACCAGCTACAAAGAAACAGTTTGATTCCATTGGCCATTTGCCTTTGCATGATGTAGAAGTTCCAGGTCGCTGCAAATTTCCAAAATGTACAGGGCATTCTAGAATTCGGTGCAGAAAATGTGAAGTACATTTGTCTCCAAAAGGACAAAAATTGTTTTTTGCAGTTTCATACTAAATCTTAAAATCAGTGTGTTGACCATTGTTTTTTAAATAAGAACTGTAATTTGGAATTATTTTTATTGTTTCTTCTGTTTTAAAGTGAAATAAAGAGGGCATACTTGATCTGTAGTGTTAACCAGCTTAATATATGGCAAGGAAGCTCAAGACCTGATGAACACAATTGTTTACTTTAAATATCTTGAAAATTAGAGATCATATGAAATTTTTTCTTAGAAAAATGTTGCCAGGAAACTCACTTCAATGTAAAAATTATGTCAGGTATTATTTCATAAGTAAATAAAAATCAGGTCTGAAAGGGCTAAGTTTTTCACTCTCAAAGTAAGCTCTTAACGAACAAACCATTTCTCTACATTGTCCTCGTAAAGCAATCCCCTGTCCACGAGAACGAGGTCGAACTTTTGCACTTCTATCTTTCGGTGTACTTTCTTCTGGCATGTTAAATAAGACACAACAAATAACTGTCACAGAAACAATACGGTAACTCCTAAATTGCAACGAAACAAACACAGCGCTCAGCAATCACACACACTCACTCACTGCAACTAAATCGTGGCAAAAGAGGAAGTACTGTGGACTGAGATTTGGCAACTCAGGGTGCACGTGCCCGCTGGGCTGCGGTTACAGACATTATGGGATTGGCTGAATCTGAGCCATGCCTCTGGCGCGGCCGTCTCCCTACCACTTCTGTCGCAGCTGTCAATACTAAAGTAATTTTGAATAGACTTGTGCACCATAGACTCTGTGAACCATATACAGTTTCACCCAAGAGTCTTACAATAACTAAAGACGCAAAATAAAACATACATAGGTTAGTAATAACTATATTCTGAAATGAAAACACAACTAAAAGTCCACTTACATTATGTGATTACAAGTGCTGTTCGGCTGCAACTCGTGAATAAAATAATGAAATATTTGTGGTATTAATGGTGGTGTGGCACATACATCTCATCTGGACAAGACCTATAAAAGAAAAGGTGCCTCTTCTTCTTCCGCCAATAATATGACGATCAAAAATCTTCAAATGTTTCCAGCAGCTGCGTATAATATTTATACATCGGTGGACTATATCTATGGATCAAATTATTTATTTCATTACTTATAACTATGTTTTCTGCTAAGAAAATATCAGCATGCAAATGTGCTTTTAAACTGCCCCCTGAGTTACGAGGCGAAAGTACGCACCTGCAGCCGTTACTTGTACCCAGTATAGTATGCAGCATAGTCGGATAAAATAGCTTTTAGTTTTCCCATGTGAGGAATGTAGTCACATGAGAAACGACGAATGATGGCAGTGGCAGTAGCACATCTATAGCATACAGTTTAACATGCTTGGAGAATAAATCGCTTGTGGGATGTGGACCTCTTATGTCAGAATTACAATTTCTAGACGTTTACTGGGTAGAATAGAATGCAAATCTGTCTCTGTAGACAAGTTCAGCGGTTTATATTTTGGACAGATCACGCATGTTTTGAGTATACTGTGGATCTTACAACTCATATTGCTAAAGTAACAATAGGTGCTAAGCTTTGCTACGAACTTCTTGGTACCATAATGACCCCAAACAAAATGTGTGTGCCAAATCAGGTTGCATTCTGAATCCTTAGGAATACAAACACATCAAGTAGTGGCTTCTGGATGACAGCGATAAAATAACACATCATTATGTATCAAATATCGGTTGGTCAGAGGATGGTCAGTTTTATTTGTAAGTAAAACTCTTACCTTATTCTAGTGAGGTTTAGATTTCTGCAATGTTGACATATTTCTACATAAGTCGATATAATACTGGTGATATAGCTTATCCTGCATAAGAAGTATTCGGTAATCATTCACATTCTCCAAGTCAGAGTTACACTTTTTCAAGCCTTGAGGCAGACGAGACAAAGTGTTGGGAATGATGTTGCCTTTACCCTTAATATATACAATTTCAAAGGAATAGTTTTGCAAAGATAAAGCCCAACTTGATAATCTGGGATGTACCAGCTTACAAGTTAACAGAAATGTGAGAGCTTGGTGGTCAGTATAAATTTTAGTGTGCTTACCATACAAATAATAATTGAATTTCTTAAAGGCCCACACTATAGAGAGTGTTTCAAGTTCTGTGGTAGAGTAGGTGCATTCACATTCACTAAGTGTGTGGCTCACAAAACTAATAATTTTCACATGTTCTTGTTCTCCATTCTTTACAATTTGAAACAAACAACAGCCTAAACTGTAGGATGAGGCGTAACATGTCATACAAAAATCTAAATTAAAATCAAGGTGACCCAAAACGTTTGATTTAATCAGAGCATGCTTAATACTATCAAAGTCTTTCTGACAATGATCAGACCATATCCATATCTGATTCTCTTTGAGTAGGTTCCATAGATGTTTGCTGTTTAATAGTTGGTGTGGTAAAAATAGTCAAAAGAAAGAACAAAGTCAAAGGAAAGATTTCAGTTGCTTTCTAGTCCGTGGACTAGGAAAATTCCTGATTGTGTCTAACTTACTTGGGTCAGGCCTTTTACCTTGAGCATTAATAATATGTCCAAGATGCTTAAGTTCACTGCAAGCAAATTTCGACTTTTAGAGCTTAGCCGTCATGCCAGCTTGTGTGAATTTATATAGAATCTTTTGCAAAGTATCAATGTGTTCAGACCAAGTCTTACTAGCTATGAGCAGTTCATCAATGTAGTGAGTAACTGATTCAACCAATTCATCACCAAGTACAGTATCCAGTTTGGTGATAAACACGCCTGAACTGACGTTCAGACCAGAGGGAAGGACACAAAATTGATAGGTTCGCCCCCTGTATGTAAATGCAGTATACTTTCTAGAATCTGGCGTGATTGGGACTTGCCAGAACGAATTGGTCAGATCTACTGCAGAAAAATACTTAGAATCTAAAAATTTCTGGAGTTGCTACTCTAAATTCTCAGGTTTCACGTGAACAGGTAAAATAATCTCATTAATTGCACGAGCATCCAAAACAACTCTGATATTCCCATTGGTTTCTTTACAATAACTAAAGGGCTGCTGTAAGGTGATGTGGAAGATTCGATAATTTTTACTCTAACACTTGTTTCAACTCGTGCCACACAGCAGGTCGTTGGGATAGTGTCACATTATAGGTTTTGTGGAAGAAAATCTGGTGAGGTTTAACTTCTATTTTATACACATATGTATTGATCACACCTGGTCCTTTGCTAAATACCTGTATAAACTTGGACAAAACATCATAAAGTTCATTATGTTCATCATGTGTGACAACTGCGGTTTCTGATAACTTATTACTAATTAAAGTTTTCAAGTCCTCAAACTCGGCATCAGGCGCATGTGTCTGTGTGTCAACATCATCTGTGTCCTGTATTAACTGAATCTTATACCCTGCACAATATTTATCGTGCTTCAGAATCCTGGTATCGAAGTCAGTTGAAATTTCACTGCCCTTATCTCCAAGTATACATTTACAGTGGGAGAAGTCAATAGTGCTGTCCTTCTTGCACAATATATCTAAAACTAAAATGCAATTAGTGATCAGGTTTTGGACGAAGAGGAATGGCCATTGTACGACTTCATTACCTACCTTGACTGTCACAAACCCTTGAAACTTATTGCCTATGGCAGTTAAAATTTTACAGTCATGGACAGGATACTCTGACACGGTTCAAACTCACACATTTTCTTGTAAAAATCATAGGACAAGACACTAACAGCCACTCCTGTGTCCAGAATAATAGTAGTGGGAATACAATCCACAACACCAATAGTTGAGGTCAAAACTATTTCATTGGATGATGAACGAGATTGTGTGTTCTCTTGTAACAGTTCATCAGACAAGTTTTCGTCATGATAATACCTTATGAGTAATAATGGTTGTTGTATACAACTACCAGGTACATGATCATTGTGCTGTTGCAAAATGGGTGTGTCAAATATTTAAATTGAAGTCGCCCCCCAACTCTTCCACAGCGACGACCTGGGGCACAGTAGTGACTGTTTTTAGTTTGACGTCGTCACATTTGTAGTGGGTGCAGGCACAGACAGAGGTGGAGTATCACTATACTCCATTCACTGAAACAAGAGACGTACTGTAAACACGGCAAGGCGCATGACCACAGCGCTGCCGTCGAGGGGTGTACAAGGCAGGGGCGTCAGAAATTAAAAAATGAAAGTTGTGTTTTTTATAATTTGGCACCTGAACATGATAAAGAGATCCGAGAACTATCTTCCAACACCTTTACTTACATTACATTAAAATTTATTGTCACTCAAAAAGAGAAATATTTAAGCTTTCAAGAAAAGTTGTTTTTTCGCGTTACTCTATATTTATCACGCCATATCTCCTAAACTGTGTGTCACACATCAAAATAATTTTATAATTGCCTTCAGTACTATATGCCGATGACGTCTGCAAATTTTCTGCTCAATAGAGTCAGTAATAGTGAAGCAATGAATTAAAATCTCACGTCTGATATAGAACTGTTACCAAATCATCGTCCGAAATATAGTAAGCGACAAACTTTTTCCCTTTACATTCTTTTGTGGGGCTGTAAGCGAGAAAAGTTTCAGAAAGGTTTGAATTTAATTTTTTAGTTTGTTCTAATGCGATGGGTGGAACCGTTTGTCCTTTATGAGCGATGCATTGTGCGGTTCGCAGGCGCGGCGCTCATTCAGTGTGGCCGCCTCAGTTGCAGGTGTGAGCTCGTTAGTGGGTGTTGTACAGCAGGTATTTCACGATATCTTAAGTTCATCTGTAAAGACGCTTGAAAGACTAGTTGTTGATATTAGAGTAAGTATATGTGTTTGTAGTCACGCTGAGCATTCACTGTTTATGTGCACATCCAATAGCATCACATGGTTTCTTATTTTATATATTCACTTATTTCATTAGCATCACATACGGCTTTCCTCATTATGTCATCCACGGATTCAGCGAGCGAGGTCGACGTATTAGTTCTGAGTCTTAATGTGTATAGAACGGAACTTTTACATGCAGAGCAGTCGATGAGTGACATTGTTTCGAAAACAGCTGCAGCTACAGGTGTGGGACGTTCTTCAGTGCATCGTGTGATAAGTGAGTACAAGGCCACACACTCTTTGAAGTCTCCCAAGAAGACTGCTGCCTTGCCGTCACGACGTTGGAGTGTGTGGTTGTGGGGACTTACTGAACTCAGTTTAACATTATTTTATCATTGTTGTTAAATGTATTTCGTACATTGTTGCCTAGGTTTATCACAGTCTGCTGTGACAGCTCGGCAGCCAGCCGAACGCCGCCAGCTGCAAAGCGTGCGCCAAGGATTTTCCACACCCCTACGTATCACGTGAACACCGAATGCTTTCTCTGGAAACGAGCGTAGTCGCTCACGTGACACTGTTTATGTTTCGTCCCAGTTCTCGGTGAATAGACTGTAGTTACTTCGATAATATTTACATTTGGGTATTGTTTGTTCCAGTCTCCGAACTGTGGCGGTCGTTGCGTTTTCGTGTTTTGGCTCATCTGCGGGTTCGTAAATGCATTCCAGTTCTGAGTTTGTATTAGCGGCGGTGGCAATTGCCACTGTCCTGTGTTATTGTTTTGCTGTGGTGGTGTCGCAGTGTTTTGACACTGGGCAGCCTAGTTGCTGTTACTCCAGCTCCATTGCTGGTTTGGTGGGGATTAATGCTTATTTTTGCTTGTCTTAAAAATTTTCTTACCATTCTGATAACTATTTTTACCATTGTATTTGTTGTTGTTGTTGTGCGGTCTCTGATTTGGGTTGCCGCCAGTAGAATAAGAAGTGTTTAAATACTGTTTGTGCTGTGTTGAGAATGTTGGTTCTGATGTGTATATACATTTGCCATGTGAAGCGGTTGATTCTGTTGGCTAGTGTGTCGACAGCAGCCAGCGCGCTGGAATTGGGTTGTCTACCCTGCGTATTTTGTACAGCGCTGGTGTAAACATTGTAGCAAAAAAGCATATCAATTGAATCGAGCACTGTGAGAAAATGCTCTGCCTCGTTGTTTGGGATGTGCAGAAGTTTTTCTCTGATAACAAGCGGCAGTCTTGCTTTCAATGCGCGGAGGATGTCGCACGTTGCAACCGGCTCGTGAAGCAAATGTCCCATATTTAAATATTTCCCGAAATACCGGCGCATATTGCCGTGGTTAGGATTGAATGGTTCAGGATACACAATATGCCTACGAAGTCGTTCCTGTATAGATTGTGACCAAAATTTAGATGGAAAGGCTCTCTCAAATTGTTCGTATGTAAGGCATGTCAGCTTCATTATACACTCATACAGTTGCGTCGCCTTGGATATAACCGACAACATAAGATATCCTCTTACGGTCACTCCACGTACGAGGAAATGCATTTCTGAAGGCTTTAAGAAAGATGACAGAATGTACGGTTCTTTTTTTGGGTGTAAATGACTGAAATTGTCTATGTTTTATGAAGCTCTCCTCTTCCTTGGCACTATGGTAATGTTTACTTTCAGAATGATTACTGTAGGTTCAACTGGCGAATGGCACGGAAAATGTTGTTGATAATTATCACGACTGCAATGCAGTGTGTCATGTCGAGGTGCGTGCTGTTGTTGTTGTGAGTACGTGGTGTGCGGTGTGTATGCGTCATCAATGCACTTGTATTCATTGTCAAACTGTGTGTTTTGGTTGCTATTACCGTCATTGCACTTTGGTTGTACGTCTGTCAAATTGTTTCGATTGTGCTGCTTGACTGATTACGTGTTTGTTGTTATTTATAAATTCCTCGACAGTGTCGTGGAAAACAGCAAGTAATTTTTCTTGTTAAGCACTCGTCAAAATATTTGTCTTTTTGATCTTTCCAACTGTGAAATTCTCTATTGATGCATGAGAAATAGTTGTCAGTGCGTAGTCTTACTTTACCAGAAAACTGTTTGTCAATTGTGTCAACCTTGTTTTCGACATCGGCAATACGCGTTTACACAGGGTGTTACAAAAAGGTACGGCCAAACTTTCAGGAAACATTCCTCACACACAAATAAAGAAAAGATGTTATGTGGACATGTGTCCGGAAACGCTTAATTTCCATGTTAGAGCTCATTTTAGTTTCGTCAGTATGTACTGTAGTTCCTCCATTCACCGCCATGATTTCATACGGGATACTCTACCTGTGCTGCTAGAACATGTGCCTTTACAAGTACGACACAACATGTGGTTCATGCACTATGGAGCTCCTGCACATTTCAGTCGAAGTGTTCGTACACTTCTCAACAACAGGTTCGGTGACTGATGGATTGGTAGAGGCGAACCAATTCCATGGCCTCCACGCTCTCGTGACCTCAACCCTCTTGACTTCATTTATGGGGGCATTTGAAAGTTCTTGTCTACACAACCCCGGTACCAAATGTAAAGACTCTTCGTGCTCGTCTTGTGGACGGCTGTGATACAATACGCCATTCTCCAGGGGTGCATCAGCGCATCAGGGATTCCATGCGACGGAGGCTGGATGCATGTATCCTCGCTAACGGAGGACATTTTGAACATTTCCTGTAACAAAGTGTTTGAAGTCACGCTGGTACTTTCTGTTGCGGTGTGTTTCGATTCCATGATTAATGTGATTTGAAGAGAAGTAATAAAATGAGCTCTAACATGGAAAGTAAGCGTTTCCAGACGCATGTCCACATAACATATTTTCTTTCTTTGTGTGTGAGGCATGTTTCCTGAAAGTTTGGCCGTACCTTTTTGTAACACCCTGTATATCATCATGCAGTGCCGGATAAGATAAAATTTAAACTTGTATGTGTAATCAGAATAAATGTAAAAATTAATCTCACTGTACGATAATGCCTGAACAAGAAAATTTATGGTCGAAATTAATGGTGGAATCTTGAATACTAATGGCTGCACGCCATATTACGCCGCACAGAACTAAAAAGTCGGCTATATTGTAAACTGATAAAACTCTATTGTTGCACTGTATGAATAATGAAAATAATTTTGGAAACCGCGATGTAGCATAAAATCACTGCTAAGGAAACGGAAAATTGTGATACATCTACCAAGCAAGCTTTGATAATACAAAGCTCTTGGCCAAGATTGCTGATGCAAAGATGCGGTGCCTTGATTAGTAGTGGAATTTATTTGTATGTCGTAAGGCATAGTCCGCGATTGCAACGTAATTTTAGGTGTCGACTTCAATTCCAGTAATTAGTCTTACTTCAATGTATTCCTGTCTCGTCTCTCGTATGCCGTTTGCAGTTAACATGTAAGGAAAGGAAGACAATATAGTACACATAACAGTGCGTCCTGTCGCGGTCGCTGATTTAATTTTTTTTGGGGGGGGGGGGGGTTCTTTGTAACTGGACCGAGAAAATACAATGAAATAAAGTAATTCAATTTAAGTAAATTTATACAAACTCTGTGCATGGCATTTTCGTTAAAGGTCCGATCATGTATTTTTAACCATTTTCTTCTCTGTGTGTTTTTTCTAATATCGGACTGCGTGAAAAGACAGCATCCGCAGACGACAGTGGTTCGAGCTGGACGACTTTTTGCCCAAAAGTACAGAACCTTTTGGCATGCGAAGTCACCCAACAATCTCACAATAACTAAAGACACAGTATGAAACATACATTGTTTAGTAATAACTATATTCTGAAATGAAAACACAATTAAAATTACACTCATTATGTAATTACGAGTGCTGTTTGGTTGCAACTCGTGAATAAAATAATGAAATATTTGTAGTATTAATGGCGGTGTGCCACATACGTCCGATCTGGACAAGACCTAGAAAACAAAATAATATGACGATCAAAAATTTTCAAATCTTTCCAGTGGCTGCATACAATATTTATACATCTGTGGTCTATATCTATGGCTCAAATGATTTATTTCGTTACTTCTAATTACGTTTTCTGCTAAGAATAGCTCAGCATGCAAATGTGCCTTTGAAAACTCCAGATCTCCAGGTATAATAGGGGAAAATTCTTGTATGAGTAGAGCAATTTCTCCAACTGAGGAGATGACGTTGACCCTGGTGAAGCAGCAGAGGAGACGCTACATTCACCTCATCTCGGGAACACTTCTCCGTGATATCACTATGCGGTGTACGTGCACCGTTTCGTTTCTACTGTGGGGGATGTCTGTCGACTTTCGTGGTCGTATCGAGTTCTGAGAAGTGGAAGAAGTCATATTTGATAGGTTTTAAGACCAGTCCATCCTGGCTGTCGTGCCACGCCACATCCCGTCCCGTCAAAACATTCTAAAATGCATTTCAAATGGCGCCATGCACACTGGCCGTCTCTTCACGTTACATAATGGCACCGTCAAATGTTTCTCAGGAAGAAAGTTTTGCCAGCTGACGTCATCCGTCCGTTATTGATCATGTGATGCCCAAGCTCATTTCCTCCCAATTCATGGCCATATACAGATCTCCATATTTCGTTTCGTTGTGGCTTTCATTGTTAATAACAGGTGTTTTTGTTCATTATTTGTTATAAATTGTTTCGCTTCGTTATTTGTTTTATGAAAAAATATAATAAATGGCGAAGGATTAATTGAAGCAGTGAGGTAGCAGTCTGAATTGTGGGACATGAGTGTACCAAATTACTGTCCTCTACTACATTTTTATACATTTTGGAACAGTATTTAATATTTTACAACGAAATGTATTGCAACTTGGCTCGAACTTGAAGTGAAAAAAGTAGTGTGGGTAGAATCAGATTGATTAGTAGTGGAATTTATTTGTACGTCATAAGGCATTAGTAGTGTTTTATAAAAAAATAGTCTGAAACATTCAGAAACTGCAAGTTGTATGTTAAAATATGTGTTTGTGGCAGACTTGTTTATTGTTAAATATGCCTCTGGATTGTATGTGAAACAGTTTTGCAAGTGTCAGTGGTCAGTATTCATGTGGTTTCACTAGCTTACCACAGTACAAATAAGGTACTTAAAAGCCAAATAAAAGACATAAAGAAAAACTATAAATCCTGAAGGGGAAGGTATTGAGGGTAATATGACAATCGCATAATACTTTGTCCTGGTCCACCACTAAACTTAACCCCAAACAAACCAAATTTCCATGGGATTCGATGGCAGCACGTAACACTGTGTTCGTTTTAGTAATTCTGAGTGCAGTTTGACGTAATAAATAAAAAAATTTATGCCTCGACTTTCTGAAATGTAAAATGAAGATTCCTCTTTCCCGAGCTCCTTGTATTGCGTGCGGAATTTCCCATCTGTATGTCACTTTATGACATTTATCGGGCCCACACTCTTTCTTGGGCACTTCTGCCTTTGATCTAACATAAGAGCACAGCTGTAACCCTTTGAGTCCAATATGTTCTAACATAACCACAAATGGCGGAACGAAGAAGCGGTACGAAAGAGCAGAGAAGGCTATGAAAAAAAGATGGGCAATTTTGCTTGGAATCGGACTGTGACGCGCAACGCGCACCGCTTCCAACAGCTGCATATAAGCCCAGCTCCTGCTAGCCTTGACCGCACAAGATCGGCCCGAGTCTGCAACGGGATTAGTGCTCCGCTGTACAGATCTGTATCAAGTGGTTTCTTGGACTTGGTGTATAGCAAGAACTGTGTTGATTTCATATAGCCCCTTTGCTAGCGACATTAGATGTAGTAAAAGTTAAATATTGTCAATTTGTTTTTCTGGAAATAAAACTACTAACGTTGTTTGTTTGAAGTTGTTGAATAGTGTTTCGAGAACGCTGCATCCCAGAGGCACCCTATTAGCGACGAGACGGTAAGACACCACAACTGGCGACGAGTTTTGTAAGTGAACTATGTGCCTACTGGACACGGATTTCTGTTTCTTGTGTATATTGTGCCGACGCCTAATTCTCTCTTGTCTTTACTTGCAAGGGCGCTCGCTTTGCTTTGCCCGTTCCTTGTCGTTTTTGCTAATCACTGTTTTCAGGTGGGCATTGCAGAACATTTATTTGATTTTGTCATTGTTGTTGCTGTTGTGGTCTTGAGTCCAGAGACTAGTCTGATGCAGCTTTCAATGCTAATCTATCCTGTGCAAGCTTCTCCATATCCAAGTAAGTACTGCAACCTACATTCTTCTGAATCTGCTAAGTGTATTCATCTCTTGGTCTCCCTTTACCATTTTTACCCTCCACACTTCCCTCCAATGCCAAATTGGTAATCTCTTGCTGCCTCAGGAAATGTCCTACCAACTGATCCCTTCTTCTAGTCAAGTCGTGCCAGAAATTCTTCTTCTCCCCAATTCTAATCAGTACTTCCTCATTAGTTACGTGATGTACCCATCTAATCTTCAGAATTCTTCTGTATCATCACATTTCGAAAGCTTCCGTTTTCTTCTTGTCTAAATTACTTATCGTCCATGTTTCACTTCCATACACGGCTACACTCCTTACAAATACTTCCAGAAACGACTTCTTGCTACTTAAATCTATACTCAATGTTAGCAAATTTCTCTTCTTCAGAAACGTTTTCCTTGCCATTGCCAGTCTATATTTTATATACGCTCAACTTCAACAATAATGTCGTGTGACTAGGGCCTCCCATCGGGTAGACAATTTACCGGGTGCAAGTCTTTCGATTTGACGCCAGTTCGGCGACTTGCGCGTCAATGAGGATGAAATGATGATGATTAGGACAAAACAAAACCCAGTCCCTGAGCAGAGAAAATCTCTGACCCAGCCAGGAATCGAACCTGGGCCCTTAGGAGTGACATTCTGTCGTGCTGACCGCTCAACTACTGGGAGTGGACACTTCAACAATCATCAGTTTCTATGCTCCCCAAATAGCAAAACTCATCTACTACTTTAAGTGTCTCTTTTCGTAATCTAACTCCCTCAGCATCACCCGATTTAATTCTTCTACATGGCAATATCCTCATTTTGCTTTTGTTGATCTTCATTTTATATCCTCCTTTCAAGACACTGTCCATTCCATTCAACTGGTCTTCCACATCATCTGCTGTCTCTAACAGAATTACAATGTCATCGGCAAACCTCAAAGTTTGTATTTCTTCTCCATGGGTTTTAATTCCTACTTCAAATTTTTCTTGTTTTTCCTTTACTGCTTGCTCAATATACAGATTGAATAACATCGGCGATAGGCTACAACCCTGTCTCACTCTCTTCCCAACCACTGCTTCCCTTTCATGCCCCTCGACTCTTATAACTGCCACCTGGTTTCTGTACAAATTGTAAATAGCCTTTCGCTCCCTGTGTTTAACCCCTGCCACCTTCAGAATTTGAAAGAGAGTATTCCAGTCAACATTATCAAAAGCTTTCTCTAGGTCTACAAATGCTAGAAACGTTGGTTTGCCTTTCCTTAATCTATTTCTAAGATAAGTCATAGTGTCAGTATTGCCTCTCATGTTCCAACATTTCTATGGAATCCAAACTGATCTTCCAGAAGGTCGGCCTCTACCTGTTTTTCCATTTGTCTGTAAAGAATTCGCTTTAGTATTTTGCAGTGTAGCGATGCAAGGGGTACCAAATTTGTCATAAAAGTCCGTAAATTACTCAACTGATGGTATTTATCATTACAGATATTTCGTTCATTCCAAGCAAGTATCAATTCGTGACGTCATCATCCAGACACTAGTTGACAGTATTCTGTATCTGTTTTAGTAGACCAATAGTTTCTTTCATGGGATTAAATTTTATTGGCTATGAAACACAAGTTCTTGAAGTTTATTAGAACAAGAAATGTTTAATTAGTAATCGCATGCCATAATTTATCTGTTTAATATAAAGGTGTTTTGATACTTTTAGGCATGTAAAAAGTGTTCATTTATGTGCAGCTTTTACTCTTAGACGAGTTACCACTTAGAGTGCTAAAAGTACTTGTATACAGTTCCCTCACCTATGCAGTGTATTTCATTTTGTGATTTTGAGCCGAATAGAGACAAGTCCAATTTCATTTAGACTTCACGTGAGATAGACACACCACATTATTACAAAAAGTCGTTTGACCCATCAGGGAAAATTGAAACCTGTGCACTTGATTTGAAACACGTTACATGCTAACATGTGATTGAGCTTTTCATTAAACTCCATATAATAATTGCAAACATGCTTGGACTTAATGCACGAAGTTTGAAATTACTCTTTGAGACAAATACTTATTTTTGATAAGAACGAACCGGAAATTTCTTCATAATATCGAGTTTCTGTTTGAATTAGGACACATCACTTTGTTGATCACGTTGCTTAGCAACACTGTAATGCAAATCAATTCATTTATTAGAAGTCCCATTACACATACAAACTGTTACACGAAATTTACTGATCAAATGAGAATATAAGAGTGTTCTTTTCCAGAAATGCCAATAAACCAGCGGTTTCAAAAGTTAAATTACCAACTGTTATGTAACATCATTGATATTGCATTTCACTGACGAACACTGTTTTTATTGGTAAATGAACACTAATTGCAAGTAGATTTTGAATGCTCATGAACACTGCCAAGCAGCAGTTCACATCACAACCAGTAGTAAATGACAATATGACTGAATGGTCATTACTTCATTAAAACAGAGCAATTCTAGGACAAACTGTACCAGGTGGAATTATTAAAATCTTGTGTAAGTGTAATAGGGTTTATCTAAACACTTCTATCATACATCATTATCTCACACTAACTGGACAGATTATTAGTCAGAAGCGAATTTACCCACAACAGATTGTCCTACACCACTACTAAATTTCTATCGTGACTCTTCACAAGAGATCTCAACAAGCTGGGCTCAAGAAACAAGGAAAAAAGAGACATCGGTATACTGCCGCCCAACGTGGGGCCTGAAAACGATATACTAACAACTTCAGTCCCAAGGCACGAACTTTGATGCATTGGAAAGGATAATTACTCACAGCTAACGTGAGATATTCGCAGGTATGAGTAGGAAAAACATAGTATAAAAGAACAGTTCTACTGTTGGTGAAAGTACATTTTGATTTTATCATAAACAATCCTCTTTAAACTGAGTACAGCTGTTCATATACACTCCTGGAAATTGAAATAAGAACACCGTGAATTCATTGTCCCAGGAAGGGGAAACTTTATTGACACATTCCTGGGGTCAGATACATCACATGATCACACTGACAGAACCACAGGCACATAGACACAGGCAACAGAGCATGCACAATGTCGGCACTAGTACAGTGTATATCCACCTTTCACAGCAATGCAGGCTGCTATTCTCCCATGGAGACGATCGTAGAGATGCTGGATGTAGTCCTGTGGAACGGCTTGCCATGCCATTTCCACCTGGCGCCTCAGTTGGATCAGCGTTCGTGCTGGACGTGCAGACCGCGTGAGACGACGCTTCATCCAGTCCCAAACATGCTCAATGGGGGACAGATCCGGAGATCTTGCTGGCCAGGGTAGTTGACTTACACCTTCTAGAGCACGTTGGGTGGCACGGGATACATGCGGACGTGCATTGTCCTGTTGGAACAGCAAGTTCCCTTGCCGGTCTAGGAATGGTAGAACGATGGGTTCGATGACGGTTTGGATGTACCGTGCACTATTCAGTGTCCCCTCGACGATCTTCAGTGGTGTACGGCCAGTGTAGGAGATCACTCCCTACACCATGATGCCGGGTGTTGGCCCTGTGTGCCTCGGTCGTATGCAGTCCTGATTGTGGCGCTCACCTGCACGGCGCCAAACACGCATACGACCATCATTGGCACCAAGGCAGAAGCGATTCTCATTGCTGAAGACGACACGTCTCCATTCGTCCCTCCATTCACGCCTGTCGCGACACCACTGGAGGCGGGCTGCACGATGTTGGGTCGTGAGCGGAAGACGGCCTAACGGTGTGCGGGACCGTAGCCCAGCTTCATGGAGACAGTTGCGAATGGTCCTCGCCGATACCCCAGGAGCAACAGTGTCCCTAATTTGCTGGGAAGTGGCGGTGCGGTCCCCTACGGCACTGCGTAGGATCCTACGGTCTTGGCGTGCATCCGTGCGTCGCTGCGGTCCGGTCCCAGGTCGACGGGCACGTGCACCTTCCGCCGACCACTGGCGACAACATCGATGTACTGTGGAGACCTCACGCCCCATGTGTTGAGCAATTCGGCGGTACGTCCACCTGGCCTCCCGCATGCCCACTATACGCCCTCGCTCAAAGTCCGTCAACTGCACATACGGTTCACGTCCACGCTGTCGCGGCATGCTACCAGTGTTAAAGACTGCGATGGAGCTCCGTATGCCACGGCAAACTGGCTGACACTGACGGCGGCGGTGCACAAATGATGCGCAGCTAGCGCCATTCGACGGCCAACACCGCGGTTCCTGGTGTGTCCGCTGTGCCGTGCGTGTGATCATTGCTTGTACAGCCCTCTCGCAGTGTCCGGAGCAAGTATGGTGGGTCTGACACACCAGTGTCAATGTGTTCTTTTTTCCATTTCCAGGAGTGTATGTTGTGGACAAATAATTTGTGTGTTTTGTCATTATTGATATTTGAACTGTGTATAAAGATATTAAGAAAAATGTACACATGAACAAGGAGAGCATGTGATAATGCAACCCAGAGTTTGAAAGTGATAGGTGAGGGAAGGGAAAGTCAATATAATCCTCATGATGATGTAACTAAGGAACCAAGTATGGACCAACAATCACATAATTTCAGTGTGGAAAATCTTGGTGAAGGAGTGCCAAATGTAATAAATGTAGGACAGCGATCACATAATTTAAGTGATAGTAATATCATTGATGTGGAGGTGACAGTAGAAAACAAACGCGAGTACAAGTAGAAATAGTAATATACAGGAGTCTATCAATATCATTAGCTACAAAGGAAAGTGTAACTCTTACATCAAATGTTTCAGAGGTTAAAGATGACATTACTATAAAATTCATGGTGAGAATGCAACATCAGTTAACTGAGAATAAGCGACGTTTAGATGATGAGTTTCATACCAAATTTGATTCCCAAACTGAAAAATTCAACACTCTAACAGGTTTACCCCCAGAAAATATGGATTCATCAAATGAAAAATTTTACATGTCACTTGAAAATCGAGTCGTTTCACTTAAAGATGGTAATAGACAATTAAATGAGAAATTTGATAACTTAAAAGTAGAGTGGGATGAACGATTAAGTACTAAATTTAGTGAATGAGAAGTAAAAGTTTCCATGGATATGACTAACCTACACACCGAATTTATGGGATAGAAAATAAATGTGAAACTATTTCAAAGGGGCATAGTGATTTGTCAGATAAAATCTGTAACTGTGAAAGTAGTTACTTGAAAACTAATGTGTAAATTGAGGATCTGTCCAAAAAGATGCCAGAATTAGAAATAGACAATTGCAATGGCATAGACAAATATTTAAAGGACCAAACTAAGAAATTAGATGATGATTTTTCTGAGTGGATAGAAGTTAGAAATAAAGAAATCGAAGACAAAGTCGATACCACTCTCGAGTTGAAACAAGCTGATGTAGTTAAGGAAA
The DNA here is from genome assembly GCF_023864275.1 of Schistocerca cancellata. Lineage (NCBI taxonomy): Eukaryota > Metazoa > Arthropoda > Insecta > Orthoptera > Acrididae > Schistocerca > Schistocerca cancellata. The sequence continues at coordinate 251,259,113 of NC_064626.1, forward strand.
TGAGAACTTATCAGTTACCTAAGTGGCAACGTGAAACAAATTCTAAACCGTCAGAATCAGAAAAAATATCTTCACGAAATGTATTGACTAAAGACAACCATTCTGAAGTCAGGCTTAGGAATAATAAACCTTGTAGTGAAGTAAATTGTAACTTGTGAGAATACACCTGATAAATTTTGTAACTGTCATGGAAATGAAAATGACACTTTTGCCCAAAGAGGGCACCTGTCGTTTTTAAATGTTGAGAGAAGCATATTCAAAGCAGTTTCCTACTTTTCCGACTGAAAAAAATAACAACCATCCAAAAATTGTCATCAACAATTTTAAGCCTATTTTTCCTTGCAGTTGGTCTGAACATGATAGACTTCAATTTATTGTGTCCAAGATCACAGGTAAAGCAGTACTGTGGGCTGCAGAAGCGAGTGAGAATTCGATCGATATGAACTATAAGACGCCAGAGTGAGGAATAATAATCAAATGTCTATGTGTCAATGTAATAATAATAATAATAATAATAATAATAATAATAATAATAATAATAATAATACAAATAATAATAATAATAATAATATAATATAATAATAATAATACAAATTATAGATATAATATTACTGGAACATACTAACACAAAATCACACATTTGCTATACATGGATGATCTAAAACTTCTGGCAGCAACAAATCAACAAACTCAACCAACTACTGAAGATAATAGAAGTATTCAGCAATGACATAAATATGGCTTTTTGATCAGACATATGTAAGAAAAATAGCATAGTCAAGGGAAAACACACTAAACAAGAAGATTACATATTGGATAACCACAGCGACTGCATAGAAGCGATGGAAAAAACAGATGCCTATAAATATCTAGGATACAGACAAAAAATAGGAATAGATAGTACAAATATTAAAGAAGAACTAAAAGAAAAATATAAACAAAGACTAACAAAAATACTGAAAACAGAATTGACAGCAAGAAACAAGACAAAAGCTATAAATACTTATGCTATACCAATATTGACCTACTCATTTGGAGTAGTGAAATGGAGTAACACAGACCTAGAAGCACTCAATACACTTACACAATCACAATGCCACAAATATAGAATACATCACATTCATTCAGCAACAGAAAGATTCACATTAAGCAGAAAGGAAGGAGGAAGGGGATTTGTCGACATAAAAAACCTACATTATGGACAGGTAGACAATTTAAGAAAATTATTTCTAGAACGAGCAGAAACCAGCAAAATACACAAAGCAATCACTCATATAAATACATCGGCTACACCACTGCAATCTCATAACCACTTTTACTATCCTTTAGATCACATAACATCAACAGATACGAAGAAAGTAAATTGGAAAAAGAAAACACTACATGGCAAGCACCCGTATCATCTAACACAGCCACACATCGATCAGGACGCATCCAACACATGGCTAAGAAAAGGCAATATATACAGTGAGACGGAAGGACTCATGATTGCAATACAGGATCAAACAATAAACACCAGATATTACAGCAAGCATATTATTAAAGATCCCAACACCACAACAGATAAATGCAGACTTTGCAAACAACAAATAGAAACAGTAGATCACATCAAAAGCGGATGTGCATTACTAGCAAATACAGAATACACCAGAAGACATGACAATGTAGCAAAAATAATACATAAACAACTTGCCATACAACATAAACTAATACAACAACACGTTACCACATAGAAGTATGCACCACAAAATGTACTGGAGAATGATGAATACAAATTATACTGGAACAGAACCATTATTACAGATAAAACAACACCACATAACAAACCTGACATCATATTCACCAATAAAAAGAAGATATTAACACAATCGAAATATCCATACCCAATACAACAAATATACAGAAGATAACAGGAGAAAAAATTGAAAAATACATTCAACTGGCTGAGAAAGTGAAGGAGATGTGGCATCAGGATAAAGTTGACATTATACCAATTATACTATCAACTACAGGAGTCATACCACACAATATCCACCAGTACATCAACCCAATACAGCTACAACCAAGCATATATATACAACTACAGAAATCTGTAATTATTGATACATGTTCAATTACCCGAAAGTTCCTAAATGCAATGTAACATATACCATACAGTTAAAAGGAAGTCACGCCTGATCAAGGTCCGCATCACTTTCCATTTTTAACCAGACCTAACGTCTGAGAAAAAAATCGTAATAATAATAATAATAATAATGATAACGACAACCAAGAATGAAATACTAAACCTATACTACACTAAGGAGGACAACTGACATCTTATAGCTATAGTAAAGCTAATAATAATAATCAATATAAACGTAACATATATTATACTTAAGAAACCTATGTAAATAATAATAATCAGATGAATCAGATTATTACAGGAAAACCAAATCATAAACGCAGATATAATGATTCGAATAATCAGTATGGTAATTCATACAGATGTGATATATACCCAGAAGACAAACTTATAAAACCTTGGAAAGACCCTTTGACACCTGAATTTCGATGGATAGATACAAATGTAACTCACCAAGCACAACAACTATATGACCGATACCACTCGGTAACAGAACAATAAAGTCACAAAGGAAACAACTACCAAATTCCGACCATCGAATATGACATCTACCAAAAGATTAAACTAGAACCAGTCAACGAAAGCCTTCCTAGGATGACTGGAGAGGATGAGGAGAGAGCCATCATTTGACAGTGAATGTACTGCAGTATAATGATGATTTGGACCTAAGGGAGGAACTTATTGAAGAAACACCTTACATTTCGAATAAGTGTGGATGAATTTTGCAGGCAGTAGTTCAAGCAGTAATAAATGGTATTGATGTTGAAATTTTGATCGATACTGGACCAATCATAAGCGTAGTGACGCAGGATTGTCTTAAATAAATTAGTCGAGGAGCAAAAGTGCTTACATTTCCTGTTACTGGATGTACTGTATCTGGAGCATTTAGTGCGAAAGCACAAAAGGTCTCAAAGCAGGCACAAGTCAACATTGTGATGCGGGGGGCTTCAATAGAAAATACCTTCTTAATTGTTTCAAGAATGACAGTACCATGTGCTTGGGGTCCAGATTTTTTGTGTCATGCTGGAGCAGAAACATGTACCTTGGACTCTGAAGGTGACGTTTTGATAGCCTCTATGATAAAGGGCAAAATAGTCCCAGATCAGTATTGCATGTAGTTAATGGTTATCTACATTGGTATTGATTGTAATTTAGTTGAAGATATTTTCTATACTGAATATACTGGAAAAGAAATAAGTCATGTTTCATTTCAGGAAGAAAATCTCCGAACCCGAATACCTATCTGCATGTCAACTAGAAGATTTGTGTTGCTTGGTAAATAATTATCTGTCAGTATTTAGCAAACTTCCCAGAACAATCGAAGGTTTTGAATACGGCACTAAGACATAGCACACGAATCTTTTTGTCGCATTTCCTACTCTGTTCCTTGGTCAAAGAGAGAGGCTGTCAAGAAAGAAATTAACAAAATGTTAGAGTGAAGAATTATAGAGCCCTCTCATTCTGAATATTGTAATCCTCTTTTGGCGGTGCTCAAAGCGAATGGCGAAGTCATTAGTTCTCCGAGCAGTCTTAGGCACTGCAGTCATGGTCTGTGCGGCTGGTCCCGGCAGAGGTTCGAGTCTTCCCTCGGGCATGGGTGTATGTGTTTGTTAAGTAGTGTGTATGCTTAGCGACTGATGACCTTAGCAGTTAAGTCCCATAAGATTTCACACACATTTGAACATTAGTTCTAGACGCCAGAGAGATAAACAAGATAATTATACCAGTACAGACAAGACCTAAGAGTTTGGATGAGTTAATTCAGAAATTCTGTGGTGCCCGCTTCCTGAGATCCCTTGATATGAGAAGTTCGTACTGGCAAACGAAAATCTCCGCTGAATCTCGAAAGTATACTGCTTTTATTTTTCTGGGCAGAAGTTACCAATTCACTATTATGCCACTTGGATTAAATATTAGTGGAGGTGTATTTATATCGGCACTAGACATTGTACTTGGACGAGATTTGCTCGATAGAGTTACCTTGTATGTGGACAACCTATTGATCGCTACCAAAACATGGGAGGAGCGTCTCGATCTGCTTGAAGAAGTACTTACGAAATTCTTAGAGTATGGAGAAACAGTAAATTTAATGAAATCGAGATTCACCAGAAGTCAACTGAAGTTCCTGGGATATATAATTACGCTGGACGGTATTATGCCGAATCCTAAGAAAATGAGTGCTATCAAAGAGTGTCCCTATCGTAAATGTAAAAAGGAATTAAAATCTTTCATTGGATTAGCCTCATTTTTCCCCCGATTTCTGCCTAATCAATTAATCAGCCAAGAATGTTTATTACATTTATTACGAAAGAACATCATGTGTAAATGGACCTCTGAGTGTAGTCAAGCAATTGACAAAATCAGAGGCGCTTTAGTTAACACTCAGTTGTTACATCATCCAAAACTTGAATAGTATTTTTACATTGCCACTGATGCTTCCGAAACAGGCCTAGGCGCTACGCTTTTCCAAATGGATGATCCACAAGATATGAATACCATTAAGATTATAGGATTTGCAAGCAGAACAGGCCCTAAATGTGAAAGGGCATACTGTACCACAGAGTTAGAGGTACTAGCTGTGGTTTGGGAGCTTAAAAGTTTAGATATTTTGTCTACGGAAGAAGAATAACCATATTTTGTGACCATAAAGCTTTGTCTTATATTTTAACGGGAAGAGTGTTTCATTCAAGGTTAACCAGATGGGCCTTGTTACTTCAAGAATATAACATTCAGTGCAATATATAAAAGGGAAAGACAACATTGTAGCTGATGCTCTATCTCGTTTGCCTAGAAGACTGGATAGTGAAGAATTTGAGGAACAGACTTTAGATTTCAAAGTAATGAATCTGTCTATTGCGTTTTGTGAGAAATTTCAAAGTTGTGTCACAATATGTCGCAGTTGCAAGAACAAGATCCTTATTGGAAACCTATTCGAGATTTAATCAGCCAAGGAGCTATGAATCATTCTGGTAGTCTATATACTTTACAATCTAATATATTATTTCGAAGAAAAACTCATTCCGAAGCATGGAAAGTATGCATTCCAAAGGAACATCTGGAATCTTTACTGTGGAATACACTGAGAGGCACCCACATGCCTTGCTCATACTGTGGCATCAAGCAGTCAGGCCTGCAAGATGAGTGGTCTGCCAAGCGAGTGGATTCATTCTTATCTGTCGAGTAACATGAACTCTAGTACTCACAATAAAGTTACAAATTATCCTCCTGTATGAATAATGCGCAACGGAAACGCACATCTGACTATCAGTAATTTACAGAACTCTGACTGTTCACTACGCACTGCAATACCACATTTTCTTTTTTTATTTAACGGCTTTTATCAACACGTGGCCATCGCACTGAATATGAGTGGCGCACACATTATAAATTCTGGATATCATGACAACATACAATTCGAAGGAAAAGGACACCAATCTTTTTCTTTTCACTATCTTATTTATTCCGATAAATTCTATAACCTAAACACACAAATTCTATAACCTACAACAATAACACATGAGAAATTCCGTCCAGTGGGCATGGCTTTACATTGGTGATTTTCTATCTTATGGTCTCGTAATTATTCAACGCTACAGTGCACTTTCTGGATAGGATGGTGGATCTTTTTGCTATATCTCACACTTCGACTCTCACAACCATCACCACGAAACTTTCCTCTAGACCGAGCGGTACAAAAGGAACACGCATAGCCCATTACCTCTGCAACTAACTAGCTACTCTCCCATGCAAACCACACATACCCAAATTACATGACATACACCACACTACAACATGGAATACAACACAATAAATAGTCACAACACGATTACTTTCAGTTTTCCCACTTCAATTAGTATTTATCCCAGTTTCACACGCCACTGCCCCACTTCGTAATTCTTCTTTCCTACTATGAACTCTGGAGATATATGCACGTCTTCCTGTGTAATGCAAGCCAAGTGGCATTGCTGGATAGACGGCTGACTCACCTTGCTTCTCTCTCAGAGTATTATAGTTTGAATCAAGCGTCACACGGAAACATAACACGCAAAGTAATATTAAGAATGTATTCATCACACACGTGAGTCCTCAACTGATACCATGGACGAGTACTTCTCTTTATCCTTTGTCTCATACACAGATTGAGACTCACACAGTACTCACCACGTGGAAGTACTCGTCTCTAATTTCAAGTCCTGCACACGCCATTCCTTAAATATTTCAACTTATAGTACACACGCTAGTAATTCAGCTTAACTTAACCACACGGAAGTATTTCAACTTATTGGTACACGTGGTTTCATTGTGACCGTTGGTCACTTCCGAAGATTACTACGATAACATTAATATTACCTACCTGACATTTAATTCTCCCCACAAAAGTTCCTGAAATAGAGACATTGTTATTTCAAACTACTCTTAAATATTCCACATGCATACCATGTCTCCACTCTTTTGTCTTTACGGAGCACACCTAAGACAGGTCTTAACAGCACAAGATCCAGCGGCAGAGTGCTAAAACATGGCCGTTCTTCAGGTTCTCTCGCACCTCTGCCGAAGTGGGGGAGCACCTTGCTACCGTATTGGTCAGCCACATTTCAGGCGCTCAGACCTCAGGTAAATTTCATCTCTTTGGTCCCACCAAAGGTGGCCAAAGGATCGTCTCAAAGCTGATCATATATTCACATTCACTATCTGTGGTTAGCAGACGACCATACATTCATTCATATCACAGATCTCACCAAACTGGATGTAGGGATTTATTTTGTGGGAGTGCACATGTGATCAATTAAATAAATAAATTGTCATTCTTTCCCACACTGGTATCTGGCTTCGCTGTATTAATTGAAATTGAGTTATTTTACAAAAAAAAAAATGTGTTGTTCTGACAAAAATAATGAAGTATGTTGCACCTATTTTCAATGTCGGGCGTTATTGTACCATTTCAACATATCTGAAGTGGGGACACTTTGGATCTTTAAAATACAAAGCCAAGTTAGCCCAACATTGCTACCATCCAAATTTAGAATGCTTGGCTAGTAACATTCTATAGAAATGTAAGATTTGCCAGAAAACTAAACCTATCAACTATTACCAAAAAATTGAATTACATCCAGTCATCTGACACCAGCCTTTGACAGTAATATCTTGTGATGTGTGTGGACATTGCCCTACTACTAGTGGAAGATTTAAGTATATTCTGGCATTCTTAGATTTTTTTTCGAAGTATGTGAAATTTTATCCTTTGAGGATTCTACACGTGCATCATACGTTAAGGATGTTTGTCAATGATTTCATAACAGAGATTGGAAAACTTAAGATGATATTGACAGACAATGCTGCCTATTACACCAGCAGAATCTGGAGAGAGACTATGAAGGAATACAACATTAAAGATATACATATATCACGTTTTATCCCTGTGGGAATCCAATCACAAGATTGTTCCACGAATTAATATATTCCTGCATACATATACAACACACCAACGTTACAAGTGGATCAAGTGGTTATCAGAGTTTGAAAAGATTTATAACGACTAGCCTCATACTTCTACAGGATATTCGCCCAACCAAGTGATACATGGTAAGGATGATTCTCAAGATGGGCTAAAGGGATGGCTACAAATTAAAGGAGACAATCTCACTAAAGAGGTCATCTAGAAGAAATTTTACTGAAACCAACAACATCAAGCTCAATCACAAAAGGCAAAATTCGATAAGAATGTGAATAAGGTAATAACTTATGCTGTTGGAACATAAATATTGTTGAGAAATCAGCCAAAGGCCTCACTAAAGAAGAAGTTAAATAAGAAATGGGAGAATTTATATACTGGACCACACAGAACGATACAAATTCCCCATGAAGGAAGTTGTATACTTGCTGACTGTGATTCTGATGTGATAAAAGGTTTATTCCACGACGCAGAGATAAAGAAATATTATCAATGAGGAGATATGTACCATTTATGAAGAGTAACTGAAGAAAAAGAGAATGAGAAGAGTATTTACTAACAGGACACCGATACTAAACTTGAGTCACAGAATGAGCTACAAGATGTATTATTTTGTTCATTATTTTATATATAGTTAAGTAGAGTATTTTATTCAATTATTATTAAATATAATGTATGTATTACGGCAAAAACACTGGATAATATAATTTGAGAAGATTAAAATGAAAAAGTTCACAGAAAAGATAATTTCTGGAAAGAGTAAGAAGCAGTTAATAGATTGAAGAACAAGAGAAAGCTAGATTAGCTGTTTTCAAGGTGATTGGTTAAGTTTAAAAGAATGCTACCCTAGATGCATAAGTATTTTACATTTATGAATTGTTGAAGACATTTTATATGTATTAATAGTAGAAAGTATATTTCATGTACATGTAATTGGCATGATCAAAGCTAAAGGAAATATGATAAAGTAATGGAAAGGAAGCTAATGTAACGGTCTAATTGACCGTTAATCTGCAAAACACAATAAGAAGAAGACCATGTGTCAAAGATAATGCAAGCATGATAAACCCATAACCATTATGGTAAGGAGAATGAGTACAAATCTCATGAAGGTACAGTGGTAAGAAGATGGAAAGACTATTGTCTAATATAAACTGAGGACAATTGTGTGATGGAATAAACTTCAATATTGGATAACGATGTATATGATGCAAAATGCACCAAAACAAGCACAGGTGAACAATACTCACAGTATTTATGATGAAGACGCAAATCTGAACAATGATGGGAAAATGCACAAGCTAATCTGTAACATGCTTTGTACAACAGTAAACCAGCACTTGATGGCTGACGAATGAAACCTTTTAAAGATAGCAGTATATCGTGATACACAAATCGACAAGAGTATTGCCAGCCTGCAGTAAGCAACTTCAAGCCATAAAACAGACAACAAATGCTGTAATCCAAATTTCAAAGAAATAATCTTTATTAAACAAACTATGAAACACATTCGCCGAATAACAGGAAGAATTGAGCCGTCCAGAATTACACATTCACTTCGTTTTTCTGTTGACAAAACAATATCAGGCAAAGAAACAACCTTGCTCCAGAGAGAATCGCAAGACACATGGTGGAGAAGCAGAGATGATATTACCAGCTGAAGCTGACACTGTACACGGCTCATTTGAAAAGCAAGAAAGAAGAAGATGACCGAGCCGACTATAGTTGTGTGTATGGCTCGATGGAGGTCGCAGTCCTACCTATTTTCCATCGGAACTGGCTGCAATCCCTGCCTTGGGCAGCCAGTTGAAAGGGCTTCTCACCAAATAGTGAAGTGTTGTGTGTGTGTTGTGTAGTGAGTGTGAAGTGCATCGTGTCAAAAACTGAAATTCGAACAAACTCATTGATGCTTGGAGATTCATTTAAATGGGCAATTTCTGTTAGGCCCCCATTTACAATTACTCATATAAAATTTGATGTAAAATGTATGTTACAACTTGTGGTATGAATCTTGGGCTGGCTGAACTAAGGTACAACAGCACAGTACACAACCCTAGCAGGCTCCAGTGAATCCTGCAACATCTTCGATCTTATTGCGACATTACAGATAGGGGAACAGTGTAGAGATGTAAGGGGTACCAAATTTGTCATAAAAGTCCGTAAATTACTCAACTGATAGTATTTTTCAGTACAGGTATATCATTCATTCCAAGCAAGTATCAATTTGTGACATCATCGTCCAGACTCTAGTTGACAATAATCTGAATCCGTTTTAGCAGAGTAATTGTTTCTTTCACAGAATTAAATTTTATTGATTATGAAATACAGGTTCTTGAAGTTTATTTAGAATAGGAAATGTTTAATTAGTAATTGCATGCCATAATTTATTCGTTTAATATAAAGGTGTTTTGATTTTTGTATGCTTGTAAAAGTGTGAATTTATGTGCGTCTTTTATTCTTAGACGAGTTACCACTTAAGACTGCTAAAAGTGCGCGTGTACAGTTCCCTGATCCAAGACCACCTACAATAAATCAGACCTTAAGGCAGATATCGATAGTTGAGAGTATGGCGGTAATCGTGGGGGGAAACAAACCAGCATGCTTGTGTTTCCATAACGCATGTGTGTAACATTGTATATGTGACGTTCAAGAGAAGCGAAAGCATTTATTACTAGCTGTTATTTATGCTATATGCTGTGAATGTCGTCAAAAGTGCTACGCTAGTATTTATTTTCTATATTCTGTAGTAAGTTCGGCATAATTTAAAGTGTAAGCTGTTCTTGCGATGGGTCGAAGTGTTGTGTACCAGGATGTCAATCCAGTTACGGCAAAACATACGGTACCTCAACATTTAAGTTTCCCAAGGAAACAGCATTGAGGAACAAATGGATTAAACTAATTCATAGAGATAACTTTGAAGTGAACGATAAAGCTGTGGTGTGCATTAAGCATTTTGAACCTAAGTTTGTGGTTAGGGAAGACATTTTTCCTGTGGAAAATAGTGAACCAATACGTTATAAAATAAATAAAATAAAATCAAATAAAATATTAATTATTTTAATGTTAATTATTCTGTATGATGGTGATTGTAATTGTAATTGATATTTGCTTATCTGGATAATTATTCGGTATCAGACGCTTGACAATGGCTTTTTCGTAAAGGCAATGTTACTCGTAGTTGACCGTGAAATAAAATTGAAATAATCGGACTTCGTAGTTAAATCGTTTCCAAAGACTGCTGCGGTAGGTGCGGACTCATAATCTAAATCTCAATATTACAATAATTTGCCAGCCATGCCAAAACGTCGTACAGAGGTGATTGTCTACTAAACATAAAAAAGTTACACTGTTAGTTAAATCAGATATATTCAATGAATAAGCCTACAGTTCAAAATCCTACTTACTTTTATAAATATAAATTCTTTACAGAATCGAGTGCCTAGTGTGGTTGCAACTCGCAGTAATTTTCTATAACATGAAATATGGCGGTGTGCCAGACAATAAAATAAAATACGTGCTTCTCGCACCACTTCAACCAGAGCTCTCCTTTCTTAATCAAACATACGAGTAACGTAATTGTGCTTTTGTTTTATCAGCGACACAGCGCTGCAGTTGTGTGCCATAGGCTTTATTTATTTGTCACTGATTATTTATTTAATTAATATCTCGCGTTTCCGAGGAAACTCACGCTCGGCATGCAAATGTGCCTTTATATTGCCCCCTGAATTGCGAGGCGAAAGGACACACCTGCAGGCGAGCAATTCACCTAAAGGCACAAGAAAATCTAAGTTATCTACAACTATTTACATGACCCACATTATACTCATTATATACAAAATTTGAATGACGCGGGTGCGCCGTAAAAGTTCTTATGTTGGCAGATAGAGTGCGTACAGTTAGATCACGCGGCACAGTATTGCAGTTCATATTGTTCGTGTGCGCGCGTCTCTCAGTCGTTGCACCAAGAAAATTTTCAACCAAGATTACATATGAAGACTACATTCTATGACAGGTAACTTAGTTTTAAATTTACAATATTCGTTATAACACAATGCAACTTAGATTGTTGAATGTTCTTAGTTACATAGTATTGTTTTGAAATACTTCAAAGAAAAATGTCCGTATGTTTCAGGTGCGTTGACCTATACACATCGTGTCGTTATCACAGTTCATATTCATCTGCTGCACAATAATTTTTTACAGGTTAGTATCGTCGTGGTAAAGTTATTTGATCAGAGTAACATCGTTGTATAACAACGTGATTAATACATAAGCGTGTCCATTTCCTATTTTCATTATAGTCGTTGTGATGCAATTCGTTGTGAGTAAAAGCATTGCTTATTACAGATCAGACGTGACCCGCCGAGTAATTGGTCCACGTGCAGTTCATTTTTTACATTCCGTGGAAGCTTGGTTGTAGAACCTCGGACGGCACATAGCTGGCGTCGACCCTAGGACAGTCCAGGTAAGAGTGTCCGTCACATTTCGAGAACATTTCATTCCCTGAAGTTCCAACCAAAATTCTTCCACCCGTCGTGTTGTTTTCTGGACAGGCACTTTGTGTCCATTTAATCCAGTTAACATCTTGAAGTTAGGTACTGTAGTAATGTCACTAGACGATGCACGAATTATGCACTTCACATTTTCAGTTTTTTGCTGAATATAGCTCACCTAAATGTTCGTAGTTATTAATCAAGGAAATCGTTCATCGCGTTTACATAGGTACGATGCATAATGAATGGCATTAACCGTTTCCTTCACATAGGTTTCTGCGTAGTTGCAGAGTTAGTAATGTTCGTTAATGTCCGTGAATAGAGGTTCACTATGCAATGTCTTTTTGGCACTCGTTTTGTTCAAATTTTTACATGATACATCAGTTAAAAAAAAAAAAGTAATTATACATACACACGTCACATATTTTCTTAGTATAAACATAATACAGTTGCACATAAACATGTTTACATCATCATTACATCGCTATAGGTTATTACATTGTGTCACATTTGATTACATGAATTGCAGATATTTACGTCCTCTTTATCGGTTTTGTGATGTCATCTGAAATTAAGATAGGTTAGACACAACATTCATTACATCAGTAGGCAAGACCAGGCGTTTTCACTACTCAATAAATATTCAAAATAGTAAGAGAGAGAAAATGTTCGATTCATCGCGTTTTGTGCGTGTGTGTAGAGTGTCTGTGTGGCCTTGACTACTGGTAGATGCTTTTCGTGTTGAGAGATGTGCGTCTAATCTATTTCTCAAAGTAAAAGATCGCTTCACAGATGACGTCTGTCAGTTCGTCAGGTGTCATACAAAGTCAGTGGTACCTACAGTCACAAATGTTCCGTGAAAAATTAATATATCATTCACTGCTACGTAATCATAAATTTTACTTTAATATTCAGTCTTCTCGATGGAGCCGCGGCGTTGAAAGAAAAGTTCTTCTGTCTTCAACTGCGACTCTGGAACGCTGAAATGAAAATTTCTATACTACTTATTATCTGTGTTGTAACGAGTTGCTTAGCAATGTTTTGATGGGTATGACTTTGACATTATTCAGCATGAAATGCTCTAAGATCTCGGTGTGCGTATAGCCCAATAATTTTGTTAGTTCTACGATGTTGTAACAGATACGCACCAGGGTGCGGTATGTTAACAATTATATAAGGTCCTTCATATAGCAGACGCCACTTAGCGTTGCGTCGTTTGAGTGCAACAGATTTATGATGAGTACGAAGTAGTACAAGCATTCCTACCTCGAATTTTTGTTTTCTTTTTATTATGTTTCTGTGATGTTTGTTTCGTATTTGTGCGTGATGTGTCAATGTAGTCAATACTTCTTTTATTTTCTGTTCAGGTGTGATTTCCTTGTCTGACAACTTAGGTAATGGTTCTATCCACTGATCGTTCTGTTTGCAATTGAACATGATCTCGTTAGGTGTGTAATTTGTATCGTAAATATTTAAGTTATTGTGTACGTCTTCGAAAAGACTTAGGTAGGACACCCAATTAGTATGTTTTGATGAAATATAGGTCCTCATGAATCGATTTAATTCTCGGAAAAGTCTCTCAGTCGCGTTACATTGTGGACTAAACCTCGAAATAAATATACTTTTAATGTTATTGTCCTTCAAGAAATTTCTCCATTTGTACCCAGAGTAGTATGCTGCATTATCTGACAGAATTGCTTTAGGTTTTCCCACGTGCGTCAGGTAATCACTTGAGAATCTTCGTATTATAGCACTTGCAGTGGCGGATTTTAAAGCATAAAGTTTTACATGTTTAGAAAATACATCGTAAAAAGCTAAGATATATTTGACGCCTCCAGAGCTTGCTGGATGCGGTCCACTGATGTCAGTACACAGAATTTCCAGGGGTTTACTGGGTAAAATAGAATGTAAATCTGTTTTTGTGGATAAATTCTGAGGTTTTGATTTTTGACATATGACACATGTTTTCAGTTCCCTGTAAATTTTTCTTCTCATATTGCTAAAATAACAGTATGTGCTGAGCTTTGCCAAACACTTTTTCGTCCCATAATGACCCCAAACTAAGTGTGTGTGCCAAATTAAATTACGTTCAGACTCTTGGGGAATGCATACACACCAGTTAGTAGCATTTGGATGTCGTCGATAAAATAACACATCATTGTGTAACTTGTAATACTTAGTCGAAGGATGATTTTGTTTTTCTACCAGTAATGTTATTATCTTATACCAGTGAGGATCAGATTTTTGTAATTCAGCCATGTTTCTGCACATATCAATATAATATTGGTGATACTGCTTGTCTTGCATTAAGAGAATCCTGTAGTCATTTATATTTTCTAAGTCACTGTTGGTATCATTCATACCTTGTGGAAGTCTAGACAAAGTGTCCGCAATGGTGTTGTCCTTACCTCTTATGTACTTAATTTCAAAAGAGTAGTTCTGAAGTGTAACTGCCCATCGTGATAGTCTAGGATGTACAAGTTTACAAGTTAACAAAAATGTCAGGGCCTGGTGATCGGTGTAAATTACTGTATGTTTTCCAAATAAATAATAATTGAATTTCTTGAATGCCCATACTATGGAAAGTGTTTCTAACTCAGTAGTCGAGAATGTACGCTCACATTCAGTTAAAGTACGACTTGCAAACCCAATAATTCTTATCTGTTCCTTTTCTTTATTCTTTACAACTTGAAATAAGCAACAGCCCAAGCCAGTACGTGAAGCGTCACAAGTCATACAAAAATCTAAATTGAAATCTGGATGGCTCAATATGTTAGCATTCACTAAAGCATGTTTAATTGTATTAAAGTCATTCTGGCACTGTTCCGACCAGATCCAAACTTGATTCTTTCTGAGTAGATTTAGCAGATGTTTACTGTTCAAAAGTGGTTGTGGCAAAAAACGTCTGAAAAATGAACATAGCCCAAGGAATGATTTTAACTGCTTTTTAGTTCGAGGGCTAGGAAAGTTTCTGATAGCATCTAATTTACTGGGATCAGGACGTATGCCCTGTGAATTAATGATATGTCCTAAATATTTTATCTCACTGCAACCAAATTTTGATTTTCTTAGGTTGGCTGTGACTCCAGCTTGTGCAAATTTTTCTAAAATTCTTTGAAGTGTGTCAACGTGTTCATTCCAGGATTGTGTAGCTATCAGTATATCATCTACATAGTGTGTGACTGTCTCAACTAAATCGTCGCCTAGCACGGTATCCAGGGCTGTAATGAATACCCCAGAGCTGACATTCAGTCCGAAGGGTAGAACACAAAACTGATAGGTTCGCCCCCCGAACATAAATGCAGTATATTTCCGAGAATCAGGAGTGATACCCACCTGCCAAAACGAATTAGCGAGATCTATTGTGGAAAAATATTTTGCATCTAGAAATTTCTGTAATTGCTCTTCTAAATTTTCAGGTTTTGTGTGAACCGGTAAAATTATTTCATTAATAGCTCGTGCGTCTAACACTAACCTAATGCTTCCATTTGATTTTTTGACAACAAGTAGAGGACTACAGTAAGGTGAGGTGGATGGTTCAATGACCTTCCAGTCTAACATTTGTTTTAATTCTTGCCACACAGCAGGTCGTTGAGATAACGGTACGTTATATGTCTTGTGGTAGAAGATCTTGTGAGGCTTAACTTCAATCATGTACACATACGTGTTGATAACACCTAATCGTTTGGTAAAAACTTGTAAATATTTGGATAACACTTCCTGTAGTTTTATACGTTCATGTACACTGAGAGCTGTAGCTTCACTTATCTTATGATCAAGCAATGTTTTCAAGTCCATTAGCTCTGCGTCAGATGAGTGTGTTTGCATGTCTTGAATGTCTTTGTCAAGTACTAACTGAACCTTGTACCCTGTACAGTGTTTGTCATGCTTTAGAGTTCTCCTGTCCAAATCAATAATAATTACCCTGCTTTTATCATTTAAAATACATTTTCCTTTGGAGAAGTCTATAATGCAGTCCTTCTCGCTCATAATATCTATTCCTAATATGCAATTAGTCGCAAGGTTTTGTACAACCAGGAATGGCCATTGTACGGTTCCATTACCTATTTTAACGTTTACAAAAACTTGCTTCGTAACCCTACATGACTTATTACCTAGTGCAGTAGTTATTTTACAGTTTTGGGCAGGAAACTCAGGCACAGGTTCCAATTCACACATCTTTTTATAAAAATTAAAAGATAAAACGCTCACAGCTGCACCTGTATCTAGGACAATAGTAGTTGGAATCCCACCTACTACACCAGTAGTGGATGCTAAAACAATTTCATTTGTGTTTAAACGACATTGTGTACTGTCTTGTAAAAGTTCATCTGATATATTGTTATTGTGGTTGTATCTTATAAATAAAACAGGTAGTTTTTGTTTAGAATTACTCGGCATATCATTATTCTGTTGTTCAAGTGTGGTGTCAAATAACTGATTAACATTGAAGCCGCCCCCCAAGGATTCTTCAGCCACGACCTGGGGCAAAGTAGTGACTGTTTCTAGTTTGTTGGATTAGCATTTGTACTAGGTACTGACACAGATTGAGGTTGTGCATCAGGTGTCATTTCTATTATATTCACATTCGGATATTGCCTATTATGATCTCCAAACTTTTGCGGTTGTTGTTGCTGTTGCGCATTATAACTTACCTGTCGGTCGTAAGGTATGCTCCAATTTTGTCCTGGTGGCTGCTGTGGTAAAGCAGAGTTTGAATGAAAGTACTGTTCGTTACGAGTCCAACCTTGATGCTGTCTTGGCTCGTAGTTATTATTATTTCTATTTCTGTTTGTGTTTTTGTTATTACCTTTGTATCCGTTGTTACCGTTGTAGTTATTACCGCGGTGCCTTTTGTATGGATTGCCGCATGAAGTGTTATTACTGTTGTAACTACTGTTTGTATTGGAATACGCGTGTTGATTTTGATTTCCGTACTGAGACGGCATGTGAGTTTGCTGTTTTTGTTGTACCGCGTATCCAACTGTGGGCGCGCCAGAATTGTGTTGGCAAGCCTGCATGTTTTGCATACCACTAGTGTAAACATTGTGGCTGCTGTTTTGCCGCGCGAAGCGCTGGTCTTCAAGTAACATGTCAACCGAATCTAAAGCTGTTAAAAAATAATCTGAATCGTCATCCGGGATATGTAGAAGTTTTTCTTTAATGTTGAAAGGCAATTTGGCCTTCAACGCACGGAGTATATCACGCGTTGCGACTGGTTCGTCTAAAAAGTGTCCCATGTTCAAGTATTTTTCAAAATATCTGCGTAGGTTGCCATTTTTACTGTTAAAAGTTTCAGGTTCTAAAATTTGTCTTCTGAGTCGCTCCTGGACGGATTGCGACCAGAATTTGTTCAGAAAAGCACGCTCAAACTCACTGTACGTGGTACATACGTCAGCTTGACTGTATGCCCAGACAGCTGCATCGCCTTGGATGTAACCGACAATATATGAAATCTTTTTCCGGTCACTCCAAGTGCGTGGAAATGCGTTACTAAAAGATTTAAGAAAAATCACCGGGTGAATGGTTCGTTTTTCTGGGATAAAAATCTGAAATTGCCTGTGTTTCATTAAGCTTTCGTCTTCCTTTGCATTATGATATGGATTTGTCCCACTGTAATTACTGCTATGTCCAGCTGGCGAGTAATTACGATAATGTTGCTGTGGTTTACCATGATAACAGCTTGTGTTTGTGTTTGCACATCGTGGTATGTGTTGTAGTCGTGGTGCGTTTTGTTCTTGTGTATTTGTCGTGTGCGGAATGTGTGTATCATACTCGAATGTATATTGGTTTCTGAACTGTACATTTTGACTGATATTTTCGTTACATTCAGACAGTGGTCGATCGGTGAATTGTCCCATGGGTGCAGTGACGGATTGTACTGCGTCACTGATCAGCTGTTTGTTATTAGTAATGTATTGCGCTACGGAGTCGTGCACAATTGTTGGTAAATTTTCACGTAAGCATGTATCAAAATGTTTGTCTTTGTTCACTACCCAATCATTAAATTCTTTATTAATATTTTCAAAATGAGCTGTGGCATCAGTTTGTAAGATGTCAGTCAGGTGTTGTTCAACATTGTCAAATTTATTCTGTACGTCAGTAATTCGTTTTTCAAGGTTGTCGTGTAGTGAAGGATATGTTTGAATTTGTTCAGTAAGAACTTCACACGTGACATTAAGGTTTTTTATTTGTGTCTGTAAAAGTGCTACGTCAGTTGTAGTCTTTTCTTGTCTCGTATTAAGCTGGGAAAATTTAGTACTGAGTTCAGTCATCTGTTTGGTCAGTGTGGCGTCTATAAGTTCCACACGTTTACATAAAGTGTCATTACCTGTCTTGAGTGCTATGAGGTCAGATTTAATTGCGTCATTTTGTGTCTTTAAGGTTGCCATGTTTTCGGCGTTCTGTTTGATTAACATTTGTAACATGTCGGCAATGTTTACCGTTTGCAAGGTCTCTGCCCCCGCCGCGTCATTAGACGTGACGTCATGCATTAACATGGGCTCTGATTGAGACTTTGAAATTTTTGTGGTGGACGGCCTATTGTCAAAATTTTCGTCAACACTTGCGTCAATGTTTGATGAATCGTCACTACCGGTTGCTGTCGTAAAGTCATTTTCTAACACTTGTCTCACGTCCGAGTCGGATTGCGTCTGAATAGTACGTCCTTGCTGTTCCATTTTTGCGTATTGTTTTCTAGTTATTACCATGCCACACGTGATATATGTTTCAAGAAAATATTTGACACTGATTTTAAAATAAAATGCAGTTGAGCATGAATCGCTCGTAGCAACAATGGCTGTCTATTAATTTAAAAATATAAACTGAATTTGAGATTATTGGTAATGGCTGCTGTCCATGTTACTACGTATCGTACAGAAGTCGGCCATATTGTACACTCGTGTATTGGTATTGTTGCATACGTTATTGTTTAGGGAAAAGTACTGAGAATGAAATTTATCACTGAAACTGTTATGCGGAAAAGAACCACTACAGAATTTACTGAAAAGCTAATACACTGAATTATACGTCTGGTCAAGCCTGCCAATGCAAGGATGCTGCGTCTTACCTTATTTTGCTGGAAGCTTCTTTGCGTCTTCCGGCAAAATTTCAGAATTGCAATGTCTTCAAATTTTGTTATCTCTCATACATTGACCTCCAGGTCCAGAAAGTTGATTTTTTACATGAAACAAAGAGAGCAATGTAACAAATGACAAAATAACAAGTCCGACACGCAGTCGCCAATATAAAATAAATAAAATAAAATCAAATAAAATATTAATTATTTTAATGTGAATTATTCTGTATGATGGTGATTGTAATTGTAATTGATATTTGCTTATCTGGATAATTATTCGGTATCAGACGCTTGACAATGGCTTTTTCGTAAAGGCAATGTTACTCGTAGTTGACCGTGAAATAAAATTGAAATAATCGGACTTCGTAGTTAAATCGTTTCCAAAGACTGCTGCGGTAGGTGCGGACTCATAATCTAAATCTCAATATTACAATAATTTGCCAGCCATGCCAAAACGTCGTACAGAGGTGATTGTCTACTAAACATAAAAAAGTTACACTGTTAGTTAAATCAGATATATTCAATGAATAAGCCTACAGTTCAAAATCCTACTTACTTTTATAAATATAAATTCTTTACAGAATCGAGTGCCTAGTGTGGTTGCAACTCGCAGTAATTTTCTATAACATGAAATATGGCGGTGTGCCAGACAATAAAATAAAATACGTGCTTCTCGCACCACTTCAACCAGAGCTCTCCTTTCTTAATCAAACATACGAGTAACGTAATTGTGCTTTTGTTTTATCAGCGACACAGCGCTGCAGTTGTGTGCCATAGGCTTTATTTATTTGTCACTGATTATTTATTTAATTAATATCTCGCGTTTCCGAGGAAACTCACGCTCGGCATGCAAATGTGCCTTTATAACGTGTGCCACGAAAAATACCAAAACTAACAAATGATGCAATTCCAACCATCTTTCCTAATCAACCTTCTTATCACACAGTACCAGTTCCTAAGCAAAGGAAGAATCCTGAAGATTGTGTTCAACAGCTACTGGAACGGGATGAATGTAGTTTCAGTAAGTGGTGCGAAAATGACAATATACCTGACTTTCAGCATTTTAAAAGCGAAGTGCACAAAAGGAATGTTTGTCCATTTACAATTTCAGTAAAGGATGACTACGTATCTTTCATTAAATTAAAGGATGATTCAGTCAGTGATGTGCCATTAGTTTCAGTGTGCTTCAAGATATCAAGTTCCTTGGAAGTAAAATGTTTCACAAAAATGTGTGTTTGCCAACGGAAACCTTGAAATGGACACTACAGTCTGGGGAGGAAGAGAACTTGAAATGTGACAAGTGGACGAAATTTGATAATCTGGTGAGTCACCTAAATGGTTTCACAGATAACTCTAATGGCACCATTGACAAGATTATAATTTTAGTCAATGTTCTCAAACAAGCACTAAAAGCTGGTAGTGATTTTGACGCT
Organism: Schistocerca cancellata; assembly: GCF_023864275.1. Lineage (NCBI taxonomy): Eukaryota > Metazoa > Arthropoda > Insecta > Orthoptera > Acrididae > Schistocerca > Schistocerca cancellata. Next base: position 251,279,694 of record NC_064626.1, read on the forward strand.
GAAATAGCACCTAAAATAGAATTAGTTTTGGAACAATTACAACTCGCAATAACAAAGCAAAGTAGATATTCTTCTGAGCTGATATGGGCAGCAACCATTTGCTTTTCATTTCCTGGTCCCTACCATCACTTGAGAAAAACAAATGTATTAACATTACCTCATCCTGTCTATTTAAGGCAGTTTCTATGCAAAATGGGTCCAAATAAACCTTGTATTGGTCCATCACAGGTAGCTGTTTCGAGGGAAAGAAATAAATTTCTTCAGGGAAGTTACAAGGCAATTTCAGTGATGCTAGATGAAGTTTATGTTAATTCAAAATTCTCTTATAAGGTGGGAAAGATACTTGGTGTTGCTGAGAATACTTCAGATACTACAACAGCAGGTACAATGCAAGTTGTCATGGCATCATCTTTACATTCTGATATAAAGAAGTGATAGCTCTCTTTCCTGTAAAAAATGTTAATTCTGATACTATAGTGAAAATGACAATTGATGTATTAAAGTTAATGCATGAGCTTCAGTATGATGTTATATGCCTGGTAAGAGATAACCATAGCACTAATAGAAAAATGTATCAGCTTATGTATGGTGGCACTTTACAGCCGTGTATTACAAATCCAGTCGCTCCATCCAAATTTCTCTTTCTTCTGTTTTACAATGTGCACTTGCTTAAGTGTATCAGAAATAACTGGTTGAATGCAAAAAATGAATCCTTCATAATGCCAAATATTGAGGATACATTTGCTTTCATCAATACCTTTCTACACAGTGATGAAGGGAATGCTGCATGTGAATATACCGTCAGTGAAACAAAGTTTTCAGATTTGAGGAACCTATTTCATTCTGAGAAAAATAAACTGTTGAAACTTGCCCCAAAGCTAGTGAGAAAGGCAGTATATCCAACTTCTATTGAGAAACAGAATGTTACCCTTGCTCTCAGTGTTTTTGATTCTAAAAATGTGGCAGCACTAGAAATTTTGAAAAGTCAGGGGATTGAGATTTCTGATGGCACTATTCAGTTATTGAAATTAATCATTAAATGGTGGACAGTTTCTAATGTACAGCATCCCATGAAAGGCAAATACACATCAGATGATAATTCTAGCCCAATCACTGGACCTATTGACTCCAAACTTGTGTTTCTTGAAAATTTGAAAATATTTCTTCATATCTAGCATGCATTGCCTACTCATGGAAAATTAACCAATGAAACATACACTGCTTTCTCTCACACACTTGCAACAACAGTTCAGTTATGCAGATACATTTTTAACACTTACAACTGGTCCTATATTCTTACAGCAAAATTACAAACTGATGCTTTGGAAGCAAGATTTGGAGCTTATAGAAGGCTAAGTGGCTGCACATATAATGTTTAAGTTGAGCAAATCTTGGAATCTGAGAGGAAACTGAAAGTAATAAGTCTACTAAAGCTCAGATCTACTAAACATGGTGAATTTACATTAAATGATTTTGCAGCAATAGTAAATTACTGCATAAAAAACCAAAAGTATGAAAATTTAGATAAATTAGAACCTGCTCGAGAGGAACTAGTAAACATTCCCATGATGGATGAAAACTTAAAAGTCTTGGTTTGTATTGCTAGCTACACAAACCAAAACAGTGCTTGAGAAGCTGCAAAAAGGTGGAAAATGTTCAGGCTGTGAAGAAATGTTGCAGACACAGGATTAAATTTTGTTGCAGTGTGAAACCAAAGAACTCCTTTCCTATTTCAACCAACTGAATCGTGGGGGATTGAAGTGTCCTTCTTCTATAATGATTTCCTTGTGTTGTAATATATATAAACTTTTTCGAGTTCTGATTAGCAGCACATATGAACCAGAATTCCTAAAACTTGAAAATCAGAGAGATGCAGTACTTGCCTTAGGAATTGAATTGTGTGAAAATGCCGTTAGTAACCTCAGTGATGTGTGCAAATGTGGCAGTCCTTTAAAGACAATAATCAAGAAAAGTATTGAAGTGCTTTCAAATATTTCAATTAATAATTACACAAAACTGTTGAATGAAAAGTGTGTTTCAAAGAAAATTGCTCGAACACTAGTCAAACAAAAAAGAGGAACTCATGAAGACATTGCAGCAAAACCAACAAAACGCAAAGTGGCCAAGCTGAGCAGCAAATAAATCCAACAGGTACTCAAAATCAAACACTTCTAACATATTACATAATGACAGTGACTAGAATTAACTGCATATCGTTTAATACAATTTTGTGCTTTAGTTACACGCTTCATTTATTATTGCTATGTAGCTTCTATTGTGCAAATTATTATTAGTGTCCAAATATGCCATTTACATGTGTTTTGTAGTAGTTTTTTGGATTTGATTTCGAGTTGCATCTCATAATTTTACGTCGTCGTAGTTCTTATTATGTAATTTGTGGCTTTAGTGACAACTTTTTATTTAAGTTTGAAGATAGAAACATACATAACAATACATTTCTTACGCAATTTAGAATCTACTTTCCATTTATGATTGGATTGGATTGTTTTGGGGGAGGAGACCAGACAGCGAGGTCATCGATCTCATCAGATTAGGGAAGGACGGAGAAGGAAGCCGGCCATGCCCCTTCAAAGGAACCATCCCGGCATTAGGGGAAATCACAGAAAACCTAAATCAGGATGTCCAGACGCGGGATTGAACCGTCGTCCTCCCGAATGTGAGTCCAGTGTGCTAGCCACTGCGCCATCTCGCTCAGTCCATTTATAAAGTTTGTAAATTATTTGTATTAGGGTAACGCTGAAATACTTGGCCTAAGACGGCCGCCATCTTGGTTTCTGTGTTGTGGTCTGATGTATTGTAGGGGTCTTGCCTGACCTGTGCGGTGATTTCATTTTGTGATTTTGAACCGAATAGAGACAAATCCAATTTCATTTAGACTTTACGTAAGATAGACACATCACATTATTACAAAAAGTTGTTTAGCCCATTAGGGAAAATTGAACCTGCGCACTCGATTTGAAACACGTTACATGCTAGCACGTGATTGAGCTTTTCATTAAATTCCATATAATAATTGCAAACGTTCTTGGACTTAATGCACGAAGTTTAAAATTACTCTTTGAGACAAATACTAATTTTTTATAAAGACGAACCGAAAATTTATTCATAATATCGAGTTTCTGTTTGAATTAGGACACTTCACCTTGTTGATCACATTGCTTAGCAACACTGTAATGCAAATCAATTCATTTATTAGAAGTCCCATTACACATACAAACAGTTACACGGAATTTGCTGATCGAATGTGAGTATAAGGGTGTTCTTTTCCAGAAATGCCAATAAACCAACGGTTTCAAAAGTTAAATTACCAACTGTTGTGTAACATCGTTGATATTGCATTTCACTGACAAACACTATTTTTATTGATAAATAAACATTAACTGCAAGTAGGTTTTGAATACTCACCAACACTGCCAAGCAGCAGTTCACATCACAACCAGTAATAACTGAATGGGCATTACTTCATCAAAACAGAGCAATCAGCTTCCAATTCTAGGATAAACTGTACCAGGTGGAATTATTAAAATCTTGTGTAAGTGTAATAATGTTTATCTGAACACTCCTACCATACATCATTATTTCAAATTAACTGGACAGATTATTAGTTGGAAACGAATTCATCCACAACAGATTGTCCCACACCACTACTAAACTTTTATCGTTACTCTTCACAAGAGATCTCAAAAAGCCGGGATCAAAAAACAAGAAACGAAGAGACATCAGTATAGCAGCCATGGCTTATTAAACTGATAGTTCGATAATTCTCACACCTGTCAAAACCTGCTTTCTTTAGCACTGGAATTATTATATTCTTCTTGAAGTCTGTCCACAGCTCGTGGTCTCGCAGTAGCGTTCTCGCTTCCCGAGCATGGGGTCCTGGCGGGGTCAGGCACTTTCATTTGCCTCGAGATGACTGGGTGTTGTTGTGTCGTCTTCATCATCATCATCATCATCATCATCATCATCATTCATCCCCATTACGGTCGGAGGAAGGCAATAGCAAGTCACCTCCGCTAGGACCTTGCCTAGTACGGCGGTGTGGGTCTCCCGCATTGTCCCCTGTCAAGGAGTATGGGACCTCATCACCGTCATCTAGAAGCCTGAGAGTATTTCGCCTGCCTCATACATTTTGCTCACCAGATGGTTGAGTTTTGTCAGGGCTGGCTATCCCAAGGCTATCAGTAGTTCTAAAGGAATGTTGTCTACTCCCCGGTTTCTTGTTTCGACATAGGTCTTTCAGTGCTCTGTCAAACTCTTCACACAGTATCATATCTCCCATTTCATCTTCATTTACGTCCTCTTCCATTTTCATAATTTGTTCTCAAGTACATCGCCCACCGTTCTGCTTTACCTTCCTTGTTTAGAACTGCTTTTCTATCTGAGCTCTTGATGTTCATACAAGTGGTTCTCTTTCCTCCAAAGGTCTCTTTGTCGTTATTTAGAATTTTTGTAATATATCTTTTTTGCATTTGTGCCTTCCAGTGCGGCCTCCCCACCTGTCCAGTCCCCTTGCTCAGGCGCCGCAGCCGTAAGCGTTAGATGCCACACTGCTAATGCAGATATCTCAGTTTCAGACTACCCATATATCTGCACTTCTCAACACAATTCAGTGGCTACTCGGCAACGCTGCACGGCGGACAGAGACAGCTCCGCCTACTACAGCTGCGAAGGTGGTGACCTTTTTGCAACTTCTGCGAACAAGATGAGGAATGGCTCGAGTGGGTGGCTCAGTTTGAGGCGCATTTACTCGCCCACGACTTTCCAGGTACTGTGAAGCTTCCCATATATTATCAACAGTAGGAAGTGCAGTGTTCCGTCATATTAACAAACTTTTTCCTAACGCCACTCCGAGTGAACTGTCTTATGAAACGGTTATCTCTTCGGTAATTGACTATTATGACCAGCAAGTGAATGTGGTAGGAGCTAGGTATCAATTCTTCAATTGCAAAAAACGGTCAGAACAAACATATCGCATGTGGGTCACAGATTTGCAGGGTCTGATAAGAAAATGCAAATTTAAATAGCTTGCGATTCTTTATATTCAGATGTAATATTGCGTGATGCGATCGTGTACAAAGTACCTGATTGCAAAATCAGAGAACAGATTTTAAAACAGTCCGACCCATCATTTCAGCAGATTGTGCAAATACTAGACCAGTACGATTCCGGTGCCTAGTCGGCTCATACATTTGAGCAGCCAGCTGTTTGTTGGGTTGAGTCCCTTGCTTGTGCTCGCCCCATTCCACACCGACGGCGTGTGCTAGCTATGCCTAGTAAACAGCCGTCCACCTCGCTTATGCAGTTGACTAAACAGGCGGCTACACAGCCGAACAGAATTAAGTCTTGCCGTCGCTGTTATACACGGCACAAACGCCAAGACTTCCCCTCCTGACAAGCTCAGTGTTACGCTTGTGGTAGCAAAGGACATGTACAATCCGTATGTTTGCAACGAAACAAACATCAGCATTTAGCCCACTCACAAAACTCTCGTTAGAAGGCGCATGTTATTAATGCAGTATTTTCAAAGTCTGCAACTAGCAAGCGTGCAATTTCGTCAGTGATTCGTCAGTCACACAAAAATTTTGTTCATTTACTTATATATTGGAAACGTGTGAAATTTCAGTTGGACACGGGTGCCTCTATCACATTGCTAAATCGTCGCACATATGAACTATTAGTCTATTCACGCCTGTCTAAAACCAGCACGCAACTGACGGCTTATAACGGGCAAGACATTTCTCGTTGTCGGAACATGTACTTTGCCTGCCTTTGTATCGCTCGCATACGCGAACAGTGACTTTTACAGTGCTACAACCAGGTGAGTGTGAGAACATATTTGGTCTTGACTCTTTTGATTTGCTTGGCTTTAACATTCAGGACAATGTGTTGCCAGTGTCTGCATTCAATGAAAAAGACAATGCAGCTAGCTTTCTAAAAGAATTGCCAGAATTCTTTTCTGAAGATTTAGGCAAATCTAATAATTTTGTTGCACGTATTACGCTGAAAGACAATGCGCAGCCGAAATTTTGGCGGACCAGAACTGTTCCCATTGCATCGTTGGACAGTCGCTACTGAACTTAAAAGAATTGCAAGAAAGCGGAGTTATTGCGCCCATGTCAGCTAGTCAGTTTTTGGTTTTGCTCCCCAAACCTTCAGGTCGCATTCGCCTCTGCGTTGGTCTACAGTCAACCCACAAATTGTGACTGATGCTTATCTACTGCCACGGCTAAAGGATCTCATGGACAGATTATGGGTTGGACGCTATTTTTCAAAAATTAATTTGCGCGACGCGTATCTTCAAATGCCGCTCTATGAAGAATCTCAAAAAGTGTGTGTAGTAAATACTCATTTGGGCTTGCTTAAATATTTGCGTTTGCCATTTTCCAACGATATTTGGAACAGCTGACTGCACAAATGTCAAACTGTTCAAACTATTTGGACGATATTGTAGTAGCAGGTCGTACACCTGAAGAACATATTGCAGATTTACGTGCTTTGTTTCGTGTGTTATCTGATGCAGGACTTAAGTGCAGACTGGACAAGCGTGATTATTTTAAACCCCAGTTGCAGTATCTTGGTCATGTGATAAACAGTCAAGTTGTACATTCTCTGCAGTCGCATTTGTTAGCCATACGAAATTTGCCAGTTCCTCGTAACATCACAAAATTGCAGTGAACTATCATAATATTCGTTTCACACCGAATGCTGCACAAATCGTAGCTCCATTGCATCGCTTGCGTCGCAAGAATGTCCCCTTGTTTGGACAGATGGATGCCAACTAGCTTTTCAAAAACTTAAAGATGCATCGCTCAGTCATCGTTGCTTAGTTCACTTTGATCCTGAAAAACCGGTTGTATTGCAAGTTGACGCTTCCTCTTACAGAATCGGTGCAGTGCTTTTGCACTGAATCGGTGATAAAGACAGACCTATTGCTTTCGCATCAAAAGTGTTACCCAAAGCTCAGTGCAACTATTCACAAATTGAAAAAGATGCATTGGCTATAGTGTATGGTGTTACCAAATTTCACCACTATTTGTATGGCAGAAATTTCTACTTACTTACGGATCACAAGCATTTGCAGTCTTTGTTTCATTCGACGTAACCGGTTCCTGTACGAACTGTCCAAAAACCGCAAAGATGGACTTTGTTGTTGCCTCAATACCAGTATGAGATTGTGTATCATCCGAAAGCTCAACATGGTAACGCGGACGCACTTTCACGCCTTCCGATTGCCCCTCACACAGACTTTGACGCTTCTGCTGCATCTTGCTGTCACATCGATGCTCAGGATTCTGAATTGATTCAGTCTTTTCCACTGAACTATAGCAAAATTGCACAGGCCGCGGAAGCTGATCCCGATTTGAATATTTTGCTCAATTATGTTCGCGCATCCTGCCTCACTCCTTGAGTAGCATAAAGAATTCTGTAGTGTGCCGATACTTTGCATGTCGGTATAGCCTCACTGTACATAAAGGTGTGATTCCTATTCAAAATGACAGTGGATAGTAGTCGTGTATTGGTCCTTAAGTTTTGCAAAAAGAAGTTCAAATATGTAACTCTTCAGGCTTTCCCGGCGATCTAATGACATCTTGGGTTGTCGGGTGTTCTGCCGGATATCAGCGTCGTACTTGCACGATATTTCGGTCACGTAGCTCGTGACCTTCATCAGGTGCGACCTGAGACTGCTTCTCGAGCTGCTGCTGTTTTGCACTAGAATTCCTCTTCTTGAGGATGTTAAGGGGGAGTTTGTTGTCGTTAGACATTTACTCCACTTAGATGGGTTGAAGTTTACTGCGACGTTGGGGAATAACTGGGACGGTTGTGCATGTTTAGGTACATATGATTGCCGGTCAGAGACAGGCGGTAGGTCATGTGAATTGACAGGTATGCATCGAAAAAAAAATGGCTCTGAGCACTATGGGACTTAACATCTATGGTCATCAGTCCCCTAGAACTTAGAACTACTTAAACCTAACTAACCTAAGGACAGCACACAACACCCAGCCATCACGAGGCAGAGAAAATCCCTGACCCCGCCGGGAATCGAACCCGGGAACCCGGGCGTGAGAAGCGAGAACGCTACCGCACGATCACGAGATGCGGGCAGGGGTATGCATCGGCTAGGGGCCTTTACTTGACTGGCCCTGTCGACACCTGGGACTGTCAGTCAGCGACTGACAGAGCGGATATTAGATGATGATGGTGATGGATGATGGATGTCGGGCGCAGTGAGGAGGAGAGTCTTCTAAGTCCTCCTGGCGTCTGGGTACATCTTCTTGTCCTTCTTCTTTTTCTTGTTGTAGTATGTGTCTGCGTGTGACACTTTGGGATATGTCACATCCTCCCAGTTGGCAGCTTCGGCGTCTTCGGCGGTCCTCGCCTCTTGTTGTTGGCTTGCATTCTCTTCTTCTTGTTCTTGTTTTTCTATTGAGACGAAGAGAGCTTCCCACTGAACAGGCGTGAGAGGAGGCGGGCGTTGTAGGACCTGAGAATATCCAAGTGAATGGACACTACCTTCTGCAACTGCGTCTTGGAGAGGGGGCAAGGAGCCTCTTCGATGATGACTTGGGTTGCCATGTTCTTCGCCACGATGATTGTCTGTGCGGCTGCATCTTGTGTTTCCACCCTCGTGGCTTCCTGTATTACTACAGGTTCCACGGGGGCGGCAGTCTGCGTGTCAGCGTCCTTCTTCTGTGCTGTGTGGGGCTGGCTGGCCAATGCATCACGGAGACTGTGCACCAGCAGCCGAGCCTCGGCTAGTTCGGCTTGGAGTGTTGCCCTCTCTTCCACCATTGCGGCTTTGAGGGCAGCAATTTCTTCATCGGCGGCGGCGCGGACCCTGGCGCACGCCTCGCTGACTGCGTCCGGTGGTACAGCCACGTCATCGGCCACCACGGATCCGCCAGAGGCGGAGGGTGGCGAGGACGCAACGGCCTCGGCTGTATCCAAGTTCTCGGTGGTCTTGTGTCTCCGTCTAGCTTTGTCGCCGCGACTCCAGTTCTTGATGTAGCTGCACCCACGGTAATTCGCCGCGTGAGGGCCGCCACAATTGGCGCAGCAGCGTGTGGCGTCTTTCTTGGCGCAGTGGCGCGAATCGTGTGCTTGCGCACAGCGAAGGCACGCCACTGCATTACGGTAGTACTTGGCAACATGGCCAAGTTTTTGGCAGCGATAGCACTGCTCCTTACGCTCCGCCGTCTTCTTGCGTTCCCCGTCTCTGATGCGCCGAGCACGAGGCTCAGCAATTGCAGCAGGGCAGCAGCTTTGCCTTCCTTTCCGCGTCGTCCATACATGCTGGGGAGCTAGCGCTAACATGCAGCGATCAGCTCACCTCCGCAGCCTGTATATCACTGACAATAGGACGTAGGGGCCAAGAAGACTAGTGCTCTCTTGAAGGAAACAGGGATGCCCGATAAGATCATTAGACAACTACGGGAAAAAGCGCCAGTGCCACCTAGACTGTGTGGTCTGCCTAAAATACACAATGAGGGCGTGCCCCTACGTCCTATTGTCAGTAATATTGGGGCACCTGAAGAAGACCAAGATGAAGCAAAGAACGTGGCATATCTGCCCTATGCTGGCTCTATTTCTGCCAGAATCAGTAGGATCCTCGGTAAACACAATATCAAGTGTGTTTTCTGTTCATCCAACAAGATCGGGGGACTGCTGGGGAGTGTCAAAGACGACCTGGGGTTACGAAAACCAGGGATTTACAATATACCTTGTCAATGTGGCACGTCCTACATTGGCCAGACGACAAGAACTGTGGAGATCAGGTGCAAAGAACATCAGAGGCACACTAGATTAAGACAGGTGACTAAGTCAGCCATTGCTGAACACTGTCTAGAACTAGATCATGTCATGAAGTATGAGGATACCAAGATTCTAGCACAAACACCCAGATTTTGGGACAGTGTTATAAGAGAATCGATAAAAATTAAAATGGCTGACGATCTTATGAACCGTGACACAGGGTACCAGCTAAGCAGAGCCTGGGATCCGGCTCTGGAATTGTTAAAGGACCAGCTGCAACACTACACAAATAGAAGAACCAGAGACATGGCGCACCAGACCGAAGATGGAACACCCAGAAGTGGGACTGGTGGGCGCGGACCGCAGAGGGAACATCCAGAGCCACAGCAGACGAAAAACGGAGCGGCAACGCTCCAACAGGTCGTGGTGAGCGGGCGCGGACCGCAGGGGGAACCCTTGGTACCCCAAACCGTAGATGAAACCCCTAGGAGCGGGTATGGTGGGCGCGGACCGCAGAGGGAACACTAGAACCGCAGCGGACGGAAAACGGAGCAGCAATGCTCCAGCAGGTCGCAGGGAATGGGCGCGGACCACAGAGGAAGCGCCTGCAGCTGTTGGTGGAGGGGGAAGGCCATAGGCATAAATACTGGACCAGGTCCACACGAGGAGCGGTGCTACTGCGGGAGAGTAAAGGCCGGTTCCCACTAGAGCGCGGCAGCGCGGCGTGCGGCAACGGCAGCGTCAAGCATTTTCCACGTTGACGCGGAGGCTCGCGGAATTGGCGTTCCCATCTGGAAGCGGCAGACGTTAGCGGTAGCCAATGACGGACAGCCACTGAGGTACGGGGCAGGACCCACTGAAACGCGCGGTGCGTTTGAAAAACTATATCTAGTTGGGTGAAGACATACCAATTTTACATTTTCTGTACAATGTACTCTTTCACATATTCCATTATGCATGTTTTCTCATTTCACCATAAACAGATTTCATGACTACCATTCATCATTGTTCACTATCTAGCACATTGCTTAAGAATCATGCAAGAATAATACATATTTGGAACAAAGTTTTCGAAACCAGATTTTAAATTATAAGACATTTCCCGGTGCAGACGCAAACCTACAATACTTTATTAGTTACGAGCTGCAGTTTACAACTAAAGAGACAGTAAACGGTAGCAAATTAAGGAAATGGAACTTGAATAAGTCAAGACCCACAGTTTTTCGATAATCTTAAAGTTAGTGTAATGCTGACTGAAACAGAGGAAGGAATCCGCTAGAATACGAATGGATATCTTTGAGAGAAGAAGTGGTGAATGCAGCAGAGTATGAGAACGGGAAGAAGGTACAGTAGAAATCGTTAGATAAAACGTGAAATATTAAATCTGACAAGAGGGAAAAATATAAAAATGCAGCAAATAAAGTAGGCCATTGGAAATAGAAATGTCTAAACATGACGTTGACAGAAAGTCCAAAATTGCAACATGATTTTGCACTTGGAAAACATAAGGGAATGAAAATGAGAAGGAACAAAGAAAACTTTGCTCAAAGGAGAAGCAACTGTCAAGAACTCATTTGGCAAGCCAGAACTAAGCAAATAAGAGAAGGCTACATAGTGGAAGGAATATGTAGACAGGAGAGGGGGAGGGGTTGTACAAAGTAACATAAGTGCAATGTTAGATTCCTGTGAGATGTCTGAACACGCAAGGCAATTCTGATCCTACCACTTAACTAAGTAGACACACTGAAGAACAGCGAAACTGTGTTTATAGCATTTGCATGTTTAGAGAAAGGTTTTGACAATCTTAATTAAAACATTCTTTGAAACTCTGGAGATGTCATCGATAAAACACAGGGACACAAGATTATCTACAACTTGTACAGAAACCAAACTGCATTTCTAAGACTTCAATGACTTGAAAGTGAAGCAGTAATTGAGAAGGCAGAAGTAGAGAGGATATAAAATGAAGACTGTGAATAACAAGAAAAGCGTTCTGAAAAAGAAAATTTGTTCACGTGGAATATAAATTGTAATGATTGGGTACTATTTTACGAATGTATTTGTGTGGAGTGCAGCCTTGTAAGTGAAACGTGGACGATGAATAGTTCTGTCGAGAAGACAATGGACGCTTTCAAAACGTGGTGATCAATAAGAATGCTGAAGATTAGATATGAGGATCGTGTAATTAAAGAAGGGGTATGGAATTAAATAGAGTAGGAAGAGGAAATTACGGCACAACTTTGACTACAAGAGGGGTAAGTTGAGAGGACATATCATGAGGCGTCAAAGAGTGAGGACAAAGGGGTTGGGTGATAGTATTCTGATAATAATCATTTGTTCAAATGCTATTCTACTATTTTATCTGTTAATGTAAGCAGTGAATTTAGTCTTCCATGCACTCCTCCACAAAACATTTAAACCAAAACTGAAATCAGCTGAACACCAAACCTTTCAACCACTGTCTGACAACTGCTGGATTCACTTTCAACTTTCTATAACTATCACTGGCTAGCCCCACACATATACAGATATAAGGAGAACAGAAATAAACAAACAATTTCAGCATATAATTCTTTAGGTTGGCAACATGTACATAAACAAACCAAACAGGAAGGGGCATGAGGTGACCACACTGTAGTTACGACTTCAAATCAGTGTTTTCGGTAAAATGTCTACAGCTAGTGACAGAAGAAAAAAGAGCGAACATGAAAATATGCTTATGTTCCATAATCTAAGTTTTAGTTCAACCTCCAGCATGTGACCAGGTGAGGGGAAACGTATATGTCCGCCAAAATCTCGATTCACTGTAAGTAATCAGTTATGCATTTAAAACAAAACTGAATCATCCTAGATTCCACCAAAAATGCCTTAAAGTAAAAGGCGAAACGCGTCTTGAACCAGTAAAGTACACTCAATAAAGAAAAAAAAACGTTTGTTACTTACCAAAGGAAATAATCAATAGCTGTAGATACTTAGCAAATTACATCTTATGACATACCAGCAAATTAGTTTCTGTTTAACTTCTCATTCCACACGCTATTAAATGCTGTTTAAAAAAAATCATCTATCCCTTCTGAAAAACTGTAGTTTCTTTCATATCTCGGTAGATAAACAGATTTTGGATATTTATCATGCGATGAAATACATGACTTTTTAGAAGTTATCGTTTGCAAAAAAAACGCTTTTAGATTTCTTGAACCGTTTACGAAATTTGCAGTTGATACAACCACATGGTTTACAACGAGCAGGACGAAGTATCGGTCGTGTCGCGAGCGACCCGCGTGCGGTCACCGCACAGTCCGTCCGCCGACATATTCAATATCTCGAGAACGGTGATAGCTATCGTTCTGCTCTCAGCTTTAAAAGCAATTTCGATATGTTGACTAAATTTCATACGCAATAATGTATTACCTAAAATGAACTGTACGCAAAGTCCACGCAATGCGTTTTTACCTCTGCACACTCATTAAAATTTCGTGTAAAGGTTTACGTAAATGCGATACAGCAAGTAACCACGACGAATATCGAAAAGAAATTCGGCCCTTTATCGAGAGAAGATATCAGGCTGTAACATGCCCAAGAATCAAATTTTTCTACCGAATAGTTTCCTTGGAATCGGATGATAAGTATTTCATAGCTGCCGCCGCGTCCGCGCCAGCGGTTCGGCGAAAGTTCTTGTGGCCCGAGGTTGCGTACCTGACGTCACGCTCAGCGCGTTCTGTGATTGGCGGCGCGCACCTGGGGCGCGTTACGCGGCAGCGGAAGCTGTTCGACATGGTCAAACCGCGACGCAGAGCCCGCCGCGCCGTGCCGCTGAGGCCGTTTCCCTAGTGGGAACCGGCCTTAAGTGAGAAGAACGTACTGCGCGCGGGTGGCAAATTGTCGTGCTGCTGTTCTAACGGCACGAAAAGCAAATTGTCAAACCCTAGCGCGCAGTATGGTAAAAATGAGCAGCGTGGGACGAGATGTCGCGAGAGGCGGCAACTCGGCGACAGAAGAAGTAGTTTCCCCCGCTCCCGCCCTGTACATCAAGTGCAGGGAGGTCGAGTGGGTGGAAATCTATGATAAGATGGGGCAGAGCTGCGACAAGGAGGTGTTCGTTGAGTCCGTCGACTCCGACGCCACCATCAAGCTCCAGGCCGCAAACTGGGACGACTACAGGGCCCTGAAGACCCTTGTGGCCGCTCACACAGTGGACGCCCCGGAAAGAAGTGCGATTGGTCAGAAGTCTCGTCGCAAAGAAGTCACCAAGGCGCTCATGAGGGGACTGCCTTGGATTCTCACGGAGTGAGCAGTGAAAGAAGGGCTGCGCCGCCTAGGTTTTGTTGAGGCAACCGTCAGGTTGCACAACAGAACCAATAAGAAGAAACCGCCGCTGTTTATCGTCGCCACACCAGCGGCAGACAACGGCGGGAACATCCTCGGAATCGGAAAGCTCTTGGGCCTTCACGTGCAGCCAGAGACTCCCCCCCCCCCCCCCCACCTGGACACGAAGCCACAGTGCTTCAAGTGCCAGGAGGAAGGGCATGTGGCAAAGCACTGCCGCAACGCCGCTAGGTGCGTCAAGTGCGGGCGTCACCATGACACCCGCACCTGTACCAGCACCAAAGACGTCAAACCGACGTGTGCCCGCTGCGGCGGTGAGCACGTTGCTAACTGGCGCGGATGCCAGGCCTTCAACGGCCGAAATCCCGCCCCAGCACAGGAAACGGCGCCCCAGGCAATGAGGCGACGCCGCAGAAGACGGAGACGGCAACGTCCTGCAGCCGCTGCGAGCAACGGAGGGACAGAGGCAACAGCGAGAGGAGGAGGCAACGCCGCAGGAACAACGGCGGCACCTGGAGGAGAATCGACGATGGCCACCGCCTACGCGCGGCCGCCTTCCCCCGCCGCCAGTGGCAAAGGCGGTGGAGGGGGGCGACGGCGCGACGCAGCGTGTGGGAAGACGGCGGCGCCAGCTGGTCCCGACTTCGACTCGGCCCTCCAGGAGGCGGAAACAAGATTCCGCATGGTTCTACATGTGGAGATGGAGGCCGCCTGCCTCACTCTCCGTGAATCCCTCCGGCAGCACCAGGGCGACGGGCCGGCAACACACCCCAGTCGTGAACAAGCCACGCAAGCGGTCTGGCCGAAGAAGATGACAATCAGTCGAGCCACTCAAGCCTCATCAGAAGACACAGGAGCACTGGCAGCAAAAAAGGACAAAAGCGTCCAAACCAAGGAGTTCGTAAATCACCGTCACTACCTTGTAGACAACGAGATCCTGGACGTCACCAACCCGGACTTGGCCGACCGAACCCGCAGTGAACACCAAACGAGCTACCTGAAAAGCAGGGAGCACGTGAGAAGAAATGTGAAAACACGAGAGGAAAACTACAGCAGAGAGCAAGAAATGAAGCGCGACAGAAGACAAGAAGCCGCCCTTGCCCACCGTGAACGCCAGCGCCAACGCTGGCAACACGGCAAATAAAAAGAAGGCAACCATAACAAGCAGTTCTGGCCGGGTTTTGCAGGTTTTCCTTGGCCGCTAAGGTAAATACCGGAACTGTCCCCAACAAACCCCTGCAAATAAATTCCCAATTGGGAGAAATCCCCCCCATTCCTTGTACCCCAGCAAGACAAATAAAAAGTGCCAAAACAGAAAAACTTTACCCCATGGCTGAAAAGAGCTAAACACGCGCTTCTCCATCCGAGAAGGGAATGAAAACTGCAAAAAAAAAAAAAAAAAAAAATCTCGAGGAGCAGTCTCAGGTCGCACCTGATGAAGGTCACGAGCTACATGACCGAAATATCGTGCAAGTACGACGCTGATATATGGCAGAACACCCGACAACCCAAGATGTCAGTTCAAATATGGTTCAAATGGCTCTGAGCACTATGGGACTTAACTTCTGAGGTCATCAATGCCCTAGAACTATTTAAATCTAACTAACCTAATGATGTCACACACATCCATACCCGAGGCAGGATTCGAACCTGCGATCGTAGCAGTCGCGCGGTTCCAGACTGTAGCGCCTAGAACTGCTCGGCCAATCCGGCCGGTGGAAAAAGAAGTGCTGCAATTACTTCACCAAGGACACTGGGGGATTGTTTGTACGAAATAGTTAGCGCTTCGACACTGTACTTGGCAGGCCATGGACGCCCAAATAGAACAGATGACGTCACAATGTCACGCATGTGCGGAAACTCAGTCCACTCCGCCACATACCATTTTGTTTTAGAATATAAACTTTATCGTTAATACAATCTGAAAGGAAGATATACTACAATGAAGAGCCGTCTATGGAGATTTGTTCTAACACAGCACATGCTCGATATGTCCACCATTTTGTTTCCTAACTTCCTTCAAACGAACACTGAAGTTAGTGATTACTCTACGGCACATGTCTTCCTTAATTTCACTGCAAGCTTGAAGAATAAGTCTTCTGAGCTCCATTAAATCACGTAAACGTTTCGGGAAAATTTTTTCCTTTAGGTACCCCCAAAGAAAAGTCACATGGATTGAGGTCTGGACTATTGGGGGAGGGGGGCATTTTGTCCGTCATTGAAGCGACCTGGAAACCTGAGTGAAATGATCCGCATGTCGAAATGCTCGTGTAAAAACGCCAACACAGTGTTTGCAGTATGTGGCCTTGCTCCATCTTGCATGAACCACTGCGTGTTGAAGGGTAAGGCAGTAGCAAGAAGCTGTGAAATGAAGCTATAGCGAAGCATGCTGAAATAAAGTTCGCTGTTCACAGTTTCTTCAAAGAAAAAGGGTCCAATAAGTCTGTGACTGGAAATTGTTGCCCGCACTGTAATCCTCAGAGAATAATGTTGTCATTCATGAAGCACTTGTGGGTTTTCAGTGGCCCAAAAGCGTACATTTTGTTTGTTAACTACACCGTCTAAATGAAAATGCGCCTCGTCTGAAAACCAAACGTTGTTGACAGTTTCTTCCCTATCCTCCGCCCACTGAGCAAACAGTAGTCTCTGCTGCTTGTGTTCTTCAGTGAGCTTCTGTGCACAGGTCATCTTGTATGGGTACATATGGAGGTCACTTTTAAGAATGCGTTGAACGGAGCGTCTGGATATTCCCAGTTACACTGCTACCTTTCTACACGATTTCCCAGGACTTCAACTCGTACCGCTTCAATACTCTCCAGCGAACTAACAGGCTTAGGCCGAGGTTGCTTCGCTTCCAATACTGTTCCTTCCTGTACAAATTTATCGTTCAACCTGTAGATGGTCTTCTTGCAAGGGACCCATCGTGTGTTAAACTGCTGTCCAAAACGCCTCTGAGCCATAACAAGGCTTTTCGTTGCATTAAAAAGTAACACAATTGCCGATCGTTGCTGTGTTGTCAGTCTTCCATTGCCAGCCATTGTTGCTTACTAGTCTCCTATTTGAACTTCTTTTTGCAAAACTTAGGGAGCAACACACGACTATCCACTGTCATTTTGAACAGGAATCACACCTTTCTATACAGTGTGGCTATGCCGACGTGCAAAGTATCGGCACACTACACCCTTTCGTGAATTACACGTCATTTCGTAACTCATTTGTTTTTCCAAGCTCTGCTGGTACCGCTATAGAGATCCCAGCGGGATATCTAATGTGCGTCGCAAATTGTGAAAGCAACAATTGGCAACACATTTCGTGCACCACCCTGTAACTAGAGCGCCGTTTTATCCACAGTCAAACGGCGGAGCGGAAAGTTATGTCAGAACATTCAAGCAGCAGATGGCCAAACTTCGCTCCGCACACACCAGGGACCAAGCCTTGCAACTGTTTCTCGCCTCGTATCGTTCGCATCCACGAGATGGACCATCGTCGGCGGAATTGCTTCACTGCCGCCGCCATCGCACACTGCTGCACGTGCCCCACCCTCCTTAGCATTCAGTGTCGCAAGAAGGCCGCAAGTATCGCTTCGTGTCGCGTGATATTGTCTTTTACAGGTTTTTAGCGGCAGCAGACGGTGACCGCGAGGCGAGATCTTCCATCGACTAGGCGCTTGCATGTAATTTGTTTCAGCTCCGGATGGTTTCCAGCGCCTCCATCAAAATCAACTTCACCTCTGTCGTGTACACGATGATCTTTCAGTCTCTCTTCCCTCAGATTTACAGGTCCAGAGGACAGCGCGGCCGCAGCAGCCGCCGGAGGGTGTCATCACGACACTGCGGGACGACCCAATGGAGTCGGAGCCTTCGCATCCTCCGCCTCCACCTCTTCTCGTCTACCCGTGGAGTTGGACCCGCCCACACCGCAGCTGTCGCCGTCTTCTTCATCTGGTTCATGGTAGCAGGAGGTGGACGTGTACCTTCCTGGTCGTTTTCAAGGCGATGTTTCCGCCAGAGCGCAGACCGGATGGCGGCGTATGGCCAGAATCTGGTCGTCCCCTGCAGCCACAGCTTCCGGCCCACCAGAGCGCCCACACTTGTGCATCACCCGCCGTTGTCGCACTCATACACGACGCTAGGTCGTTGTTTGGGGGGGGGGGGGGGAGAGGGAGGGGGAGGAATATTCTGGCGTAACCACAAACGCCAGAACGAAGAGGCGGCACGCAAGAGCAGAGAAGGCTGTGAAAAAAAAAGGCGGCCAATGGTGCATGGAATCGGACTGCGCTGCGCCAAGCGCACCACCTCCAACAACATATAAACGGCCGCACAAGATCGGCCTGAGTCTGCAACGGGATTAGTTCTCCACTGTACAGATCCGTATCAAGTGGTTCCTTGGACTTGGTGTATAGCAGGAACTGTTTTGTTTTCTCGTCGCCTCTCGCTAGTGACATTTGATTTAGTAAAAGTTAAATATTGTCAATTTGCTTTTCTAGAAATAAAACTACTAATATTGTTTGTTTGAAATTGTTCTATAGCATTCCGAGAACGCTGCATCCCGTAGGCATGCTACACTCCTGGAAATTGAAATAAGAACACCGTGAATTCATTGTCCCAGGAAGGGGAAACTTTATTGACACATTCCTGGGGTCAGATACATCACATGATCACACTGACAGAACCACAGGCACATAGACACAGGCAACAGAGCATGCACAATGTCGGCACTAGTACAGTGTATATCCACCTTTCGCAGCAATGCAGGCTGCTATTCTCCCATGGAGACGATCATAGAGATGCTGGATGTAGTCCTGTGGAACGGCTTGCCATGCCATTTCCACCTGCCGCCTCAGTTGGACCAGCGTTCGTGCTGGACGTGCAGACCGCGTGAGACGACGCTTCATCCAGTCCCAAACATGCTCAATGGGGGACAGATCCGGAGATCTTGCTGGCCAGGGTAGTTGACTTACACCTTCTAGAGCACGTTGGGTGGCACGGGATACATGCGGACGTGCATTGTCCTGTTGGAACAGCAAGTTCCCTTGCCGGTCTAGGAATGGTAGAACGATGGGTTCGATGACGGTTTGGATGTACCGTGCACTATTCAGTGTCCCCTCGACGATCACCAGTGGTGTACGGCCAGTGTAGGAGATCGCTCCCCACACCATGATGCCGGGTGTTGGCCCTGTGTGCCTCGGTCGTATGCAGTCCTGATTGTGGCGCTCACCTGCACGGCGCCAAACACGCATACGACCATCATTGGCACCAAGGCAGAAGCGACTCTCATCGCTGAAGACGACACGTCTCCATTCGTCCCTCCATTCACGCCTGTCGCGACACCACTGGAGGCGGGCTGCACGATGTTGGGGCGTGAGCGGAAGACGGCCTAACGGTGTGCGAGACCGTAGCCCAGCTTCATGGAGACAGCTGCGAATGGTCCTCGCCGATACCCCAGGAGCAACAGTGTCCCTAATTTGCTGGGAAGTGGCGGTGCGGTCCCCTACGGCACTGCGTAGGATCCTACGGTCTTGGCGTGCATCCGTGCGTCGCTGCGGTCCGGTCCCAGGTCGACGGGCACGTGCACCTTCCGCCGACCACTGGCGACAACATCGATGTACTGTGGAGACCTCACGCCCCATGTGTTGAGCAATTCGGCGGTACGTCCACCTGGCCTCCCGCATGCCCACTATACGCCCTCGCTCAAAGTCCATCAACTGCACATACGGTTCATATCCACGCTGTCGCGGCATGCTACCAGTGTTAAAGACTGCGATGGAGCTCCGTATGCCACGGCAAACCGGCTGACACAGACGGCGGCGGTGCACAAATGCTGCGCAGCTAGCGCCATTCGACGGCCAACACCGCGGTTCCTGGTGTGTCCGCTGTGCCGTGCGTGTGATCATTGCTTGTACAGCCCTCTCGCAGTGTCCGGAGCAAGTATGGTGGGTCTGACACACCGGTGTCAATGTGTTCTTTTTTCCACGTGGGCGTGAGGTCTCCACAGTACATCGATGTTGTCGCCAGTAGTCGGCGGAAGGTGCACGTGCCCGTCGACCTGGAACCAGACCGCAGCGACGCACGGATGCACGCCAAGACCGTAGGATCCTACGCAGTGCCGTAGGGGACCGCACCGCCACTTCCCAGCAAATTAGGGACACTGTTGCTCCTGGGGTATCGGCGAGGACCATTCGCAACCGTCTCCATGAAGCTGGGCTACGGTCCCGCACACCGTTAGGCCGTCTTCCGCTCACGCCCCAACATCGTGCAGCCCGCCTCCAGTGGTGTCGCGACAGGCGTGAATGGAGGGACGAATGGAGACGTGTCGTCTTCAGCGATGAGAGTCGCTTCTGCCTTGGTGCCAATGATGGTCGTATGCGTGTTTGGCGCCGTGCAGGTGAGCGCCACAATCAGGACTGCATACGACCGAGGCACACAGGGCCAACACCCGGCATCATGGTGTGGGGAGCGATCTCCTACACTGGCCGTACACCACTGGTGATCGTCGAGGGGACACTGAATAGTGCACGGTACATCCAAACCGTCATCGAACCAATCGTTCTACCATTCCTAGACCGGCAAGGGAACTTGCTGTTCCAACAGGACAATGCACGTCCGCATGTATCCCGTGCCACCCAACGTGCTCTAGAAGGTGTAAGTCAACTACCCTGGCCAGCAAGATCTCCGGATCTGTCCCCCATTGAGCATGTTTGGGACTGGATGAAGCGTCGTCTCACGCGGTCTGCACGTCCAGCACGAACGCTGGTCCAACTGAGGCGGCAGGTGGAAATGGCATGGCAAGCCGTTCCACAGGACTACATCCAGCATCTCTACGATCGTCTCCATGGGAGAATAGCAGCCTGCATTGCTGCGAAAGGTGGATATACACTGTACTAGTGCCGACATTGTGCATGCTCTGTTGCCTGTGTCTATGTGCCTTTGGTTCTGTCAGTGTGATCATGTGATGTATCTGACCCAGGAATGTGTCAATAAAGTTTCCCCTTCCTGGGACAATGAATTCACGGTGTTCTTATTTCAATTTCCAGGAGTGTATATTATTCTAGTCTGCAAAGCATGTATAATTTAGCATACGTAACTGGACAAAATTATGTTGCATATTTATTCTTAAATGAATAAAAATATCAATTAAAATGAAGCCAATAAAAAGGTCAAATCGAATAAGATGAGAGAAGGTGTGATTAATCCACTGGTATGCAGCCAATAAATCTGTCTCAGTTTTTGAATACTAATGAGGCAACAGAATGCTCGCAGACCATTTCTGAAATGAACATAACTTTGTTATGTACACACTACTTTCATGCTTGGAAATAATTAGGTATTGATTAGAGCAGCCAGTCTCATTATTTCAGATCAGAAAACTGCTGTTACAGGAACGTTCTCAATGTGGTGCCACGTATCTACACGATAATGATGCCAACTCCGTGAGACTGTAGCGACCACAATTAGCAGTTCAGCGCAGCGCAGTGCTGTGCAGTTCGGTTCACGAATGCGTCACCCGCCCCGCAATTATTTTATTTTGTGCGGATAAATTAGTTCCGCGCCGTCCGGCAGGAGCGCTGTGCTGTGTCCGTTACTCCGTGCCGTTTATTCGTAGTATATAGTTTTTTTACTTGTTCTTGTTTTCTCCGTGGTTTTTTATGCTTTGTTCTTGAGTAAACAATCAACAAGTCACTTTTTCGTTTTCGCGCGAGTCTCACCCTGACGTCCTGTATTAATTGCTGAACGAAAGTACAAGGATTTTGTCATCTCAGCACTGGAGATGTCGTTGAGCGTTTGTATCTTACACCAAGAAGGCTAATCGGTCGGGCGGGCTAGTACCTAGCCCTACGACCAAATTGGTGGCCTTGTCGCGATTTATCGCCTGCCTGACGCTCAAAATAAGGTGATACTGTAAGATGGCGGAAAATCTGATCACGACCAACTCTGCTTGAGTCCAGACTCGCTGTTAGACTACCACCCTTTTGGTCTCACAATACAACGCTATGTTTGCGCAAGTTGAAGCTAGTTTCTTTTACTCTGGAATAACCGCCGACGCTACCGAGCTTGCACTAGTCGTGAGCCAGCTCGATCTTCAGTACGCGGTCGAAGTGCAAGACGTGATTACCGTGCCGCCAGAGAGTAATGCCTACGACCGGCTCAAGACAGAACTTATCAACAGAGTATCAGCTTCGCAAGAAGAACACCTCCGCCAAGTTCTGATTTAGGAGGACATCGGAGATCGTAAACCGTCTCGGTACTTGCGGCATCTGCGATGTAAGATCGACGCTGGAACTGTGCCTGATAGCCTGTTGAGAACCATCTGGAGCAGTCCGTTTCCGCCTGCCATCAAAGCAATAATAGCGCCGCAGACGGAAATGCCTTTCGGCACTGTGGCGGAGCTAGCAGACAAGGTACAGGATGCTATCTCACCTGCACCTATTAGCGTAGCTACCGTGCAATGCGCGAGCACGTCAGCCACAAATGGTTCAAATGGCTCTGAGCACTATGGGACTCAACTTCTGAGGTCATTAGTCCCCTAGAACTTAGAACTAGTTAAACCTAACTAACCTAAGGACATCACAAACATCCATGCCCGAGGCAGGATTCGAACCTGCGACCGTAGCGGTCTTGCGGTTCCAGACTGCAGCGCCTTTAACCGCATGGCCACTTCGGCCGGCCGTCAGCCACAGTTTCGCGCGCCGACTACGATGCTCTGACGGCAAAGGTCGATATATTGATGCAACAGATTAGCCAAGTAATGTGTCGGTGTAACGTCAACAGTGATTGTGTACGACCGAGATACCTGAAGCGCTCACGCAGCAGATCATCAACTGCCTCATCTGCCTGTGTGATTGAAACACAGCAGGGGATATGCTGGTACCACAGAAGTTTTGGTTATCAAGCTCGTCCCTGTACCAAACCCTGCACATACCAAATGTATGCGATCGGGTGTAGACGCTTCATCCAATTGCCAGTGTGCGTCACGGCGTTTGTTTGTGAGTGACCGACGCACAGGCAAGAAATATTTGATTGACACTGTATCTATGTATTTTTCCGCGAACAGTGTTACAGGGTGTAGGCCGCGTACGTCTTTCTGTCTAGCTGCCGCAAACAATTCTTCTATTGCGACGTATGGTATACATGTTTTGAATTACATTTAGGCCTACGCCGAGCGTTTGCGTGGGATTTCACGATCGCGGACATCACCCAGCCTATAATTGGAGCGGAATTCCTGGCACATTACAACCTCATGCCTGATGTCGCCAATACACGTCTGGTCGACCAAACCACTGGACTGACAGCAACAGGATCCCGGCACCAAGCAGCCATCCAATCCGCCAAGCTGACTGAAGCAGCAGACAGTGAGTACGCCGCCTTACTTCGGGATTTTCCGGCGTTGATAAAACCTCCAGGTATGTCTAAGGAAGTGACGCATATCACAGTGCACTATACAGGGTGTTACAAATAAGTACGGCCAAACTTTCAGGAAACATTCCTCACACACAAATAAAGAAAAGATGTTATGTGGACATGTGTCCGGAAACGCTTAATTTCCATGTTAGAGCTCATTTTAGTTTCGTCAGTATGTACTGTACTTCCTCGATTCACCGCCAGTTGGCCCAATTGAAGGAAGGTAATGTTGACTTCGGTGCTTGTGTTGACATGCGATTCATTGCTCTACAGCACTAGCATCAAGCACATCAGTATGCAGCATCAACAGGTTAGTGTTCATCACGAACGTGGTTTTGCAGTCAGTGCAATGTTTACAAATGCAGAGTTGGCAGATGCCCATTTGATGTATGGATTAGCACGGGGCAATAGCCGTGGCGCGGTACGTTTGTATCGAGACAGATTTCCAGAACGAAGGTAGTAGAATTGAATCAGGTGATGCTGAGAGAATTCCATCAGGAAACGAGACACTAAAAGTAGTGGATTAGTTTTGCTATTTGGGCAACAAAATAACTGATGATGGCCAAACTAAAGAGAACATAAAATATAAACTCGCAATTGCAAAAGAAAAGCGTTTCTGAAGAACAGCAATTTGTTAGCATCGAATAGAGATTTAAGTGTTAGGACAGCTATTAAATCCTGAGTTGGCAGCAATATTGCTACAACTACAAATTGTAGACGAGCGAAGACGGACAGGTTAACTGTTGTGGAACATGTTTTGCAACCAGAAGACCACCACACACATTTTGACAGAACTCAAGTATTGGTAGTCACATGCAAGGTTATAGAGAGGAGCAATAGAGATTGTAAAACACCCCAGGAATTGCAATAGGAACGAGGAGGCTGATTTCTTATGCTGGAAAAGATAAGATGTATACCAGTCTTCCCCTAAGGGTTGATAGCAACAGCAGGTGGCAGCAGTCAGCAATAACCAACTGCTAGCAGGTATTAAAAACTTGATGTCATGCTGCAGTCTGTAGAGGGCCAGTGTGTGAATCGTACACCCAAAGAAGTTACAGACTCCCTCAGAGATGTCCTCCACAGATTGGTCAAAATATTGGGTTGGAGTACGAAATCCATTCAACCGCAGCATAATAGCCCAGAACATTTTATTAGCCGTGAAAGTTTACATATTACAATACAGACCTTACCTTACCTGTCAGTATAAAATCCTGCTAGTCATAAGAAAGAATTATTATTGGAAATCTTGAAGTATTGGTAAAAATTTGCTAAAGTATAAAAATTTCAGAATTATGATATTTGGTAACGTTACAATGAAGTTAGTAAACATTAACTAATGTGAATTAGTTGAACACTCGCTAATGTCGATGATTAAATGTTGAATCCATCTTGTTTAAAGTGTTGGTACATATTACATATAATGCAAAACTGTCAGTTAAATAAAATTGTATCTAGTTTTGTATAACATGGAATTTTCGAATACATAGACACCCATTCCAAAACTGATGACTGGGGTAGCTAATCAGACAGTTGATGAAATACAGTATATCAGTTAATAACCAATTTAACTTTCAAATTGTTCTGAAATACTGTTATGCCACAACAGCTAATGAATCAGCCAAGAACATTTAGACTAGTCACATGGAAAAATTGTGCTTTCTTAAGTGATTAATTTACTGCATAAACTGAGAAACAATTAGTGAAACGTTAGTTTACACATCATTTTAATTATCTACTTACACTTTACTTACAGAACCATGGTGAGGTAACACTCCTGGTTCAAACAGTTCCTTCAAATAGGAAAGGAGGACAGATGTATGACAGCACTTACTCCAAGAGTGCCATGTAAAGGGCATTTTAATCACCTTGAAGTTATGACAATCTTTAGCCTATGTATGTACAGCTGCCGCCTCAACATTAAAGTGAACAAAAATGAGTTTATCCAAAGGATGTCTATACCTGATCATATCAAAAACTGGAAATCAACTGACCTGTCCTTCAGTTAGTTGCATGTTTCATGGATCATTTGCATGATTACACATGACTTGGAACATGTCATTTATTAAATTAATTCATAAATATCTAGCTAAGGTTAGTAACAGCCAAAAATAACTTATTAGTCTCAGACATTTTTAGTAGACTCCTTAAAGCAGTGGTTTGTCCATAGAGTAGATCTAACATTGGCTTAGCTGAATTGTTAAGTAAAATGCGTACACCTTTTAAAAGAGTAGCCCATGAGGAATACGAATTAAAAGATACGAATTTATCAATGTCTTCTGCCACATTGTAAGTTGTTATACACTAAACAGTAAATGCAGCACTATATTATAGGAGGAAAGTTGCTGCTCACCATATAGCAGAGATGCGGAGTCACAAATAGGCACAACAAAAGACTCTCACAATTAAAGCTTTCCGCTATTGGCCTTCATCAGCAATAGACAATCCATCCTGGATTTTCCAAATGCAACATCATTGACTTATTTCCTATATATGAGAAATATTCAGAGGAATTACATGTATAATGTTTTAAAGTGAACAAATAGAATGGTCTGAAAAACTCATTTTCTTAAAAAAATATCGTGGGTTAAAAATAAATAACATGGAAATCAAAAACAATAAATTAATTTATTAACGTTCCCTTTTTTACAATTTTTCATTGTACATTAAACATCATGAGCTTGGTATACAATCGCCTTATGACATTCGACCTCTGTTCAAAAGCTTTCTATTTGCAGAAATGGTTTATTCTACAGAGAAAATATTACTTGTGGAGAAGTTTTACATGTTTAACACATAGTTTACATACAACGAATCTGTGAACAACTGTAATTCTTCTGTTTGATACATTAAAAATATATTCATCTTACATTTAAGTATTAAGTTCTCAGTGCCCCTAAAAATCTTCTCAGAAATATGAGAAAATTTAATAATTTCCCTAGCTCGATTGGTTTAGTGCTTTCGACATCCTTCATCATGATCAATCCAGTTTTGTTGACATCACTAGAAGCAAAACCACTTCTAATAATAATAATAGTAGTAATTTTATTTTCATTCGGCCATTACAGCAATGAACAACATCAAGCATATGATACAACATAATTCAAGGATAAGAAGAGGCATATCATTAATACTACAAAATTATATTACATTTGAAATAATCATTTACATCATAGTCTGGGAGAGCAACTAGCTATTCATACAGTTTTTGTTTGAATGCTTGTTCAGGGAGTTCATGTACATATTGTGGAAGCTTATTAAATAATTTGTGCCCTAACAGTCGGTACAATGAATTTCTTTGGTTATTTGCCTAGCCATGATTCCAGCTATATACTCAGTTACGTGCTCGGAGGACATGTTAGTGATGCATAGTCAGGTATATAATCACGACCTTAAGCCATTGAGTTCACTTGGCAAAAAGAAGGTGGTGGTATAGTGACAGGATGTAGTACATTTATATTTGAATCCAGACAATGTGTATATTGAGACCCATTTAAGCAATTAAGCACTTCCTGTATGCTGACCTAAACGGGATGGGATTTGGGCTATTCCTGTTTCCATCTCTTCCACATATGTTGGAAAAAAATTGTTCTAAGTTGTCCTGACTTGTTTTTCGAGTTAAAAAATAATTCATTTCTGCATTTTCCTGCCACACATAGAGTTCTGCAAGCTTTTGTATGCTCTTTAAACTTAGAATTAATCTGCAGAAAGGCATTTTTCTGTGGACACAATAACAGAAGTTCCTCCAGAGAGCCTCGAAGATTTGAAATAATTTGTAGTCATTAATTATTACACAGATTTGTTCCTGTTCCCTTTATAAATCAGCATGTTACTGCCTTTGCCTAGGATGTGTAGGAATTAAGTAAGGCAAATGCATTTTCTTTTTATAATTCTTACTGTGGCCTCACACCCATCAAGTCTTTTGACCATTTTTTTTTTAAATTGACATTACATTTGCAGAAGAATTAGTGAGTGTTTGGACTGCCAAAGTCACCTTCATTTTTTGTTTGTAAAAAGGTGGTATGTTTACAATTAAGGAACCCATTGCCTCCTAAGTTTGTTTGCAGGATGCAAAGTTACAAACCTTCCCGTTGCTTTAAATTTACGAGTGGAACAAAATATTCAGTTCTAATTTTATTGTACCATATAATAAAATATTTCTTCTTGAAGCAGTTTAATGTGATAGTTTGAGGATTTGAGCTGTAGCAAATATACAAAACACCTTGTCATGGTGCTAAAATCTGTTCACTGTATACACTCAATGTTTTGACCGCAAGAACGGAAATTAGCTTTTGCGCTTTGAACATAGTTAAAATGGCGATCGAGTTAGCGTAATGGCATTGGGTGCTGCACGGAAAGTTTGCCTCTCTACGCAATTTGAATTCCATGCTCAGTCCGTGGGACATTCCGCCACGTCTGTTCAGATCTGTGGCATCCGATGCAAATCGATCTCTAGAGATGCAGATTCATCATGAATGTCGATATATTGTATCGACATTCGGGGAAACGTTTCAAATTTCAATAGTGGCGGCCTGGTTCTTATGCTGAGTTGTTGATGTTGTTTATAAGTGATAGTGGATGATTTGTCTAGGGATTTTAAGCTATTGCCTTTAATTGGTGTGTTTTACAGAAGTAAAATTCTTACGGATCTTTTTTATGTGAGAGATTTTGGGTGACAAATTGTAATAAAATCTATCTGGTGTTATATGCCTCCGACGGAAAATTAATGAACTTGGAAATAGAATACAAGGAAAAAACCTTAGATTTCGACGAAATGCTGCATTGCAGCCTCTGAATACAGATCGCTGCACGTAGTTGGTACAATGTTTTGTCTCTAAGTGAAATCGTCATAGTTCGGGTACGTATTGCCCAACGTCACTTACTACCAAGTTATGTCGTTTTCTTTATATGTAACAGTATTCAACAATTGTTTTAAGACCTACACTATTTGTTACATGTGGCTTACCGGTTATCTGTTTCACTCCGCACTATTACCTTAAATATTTTCAGCGGACGATTTCCAGTTCCAACCAAGGTGTAATATGATTTTTAGGTTCGTATTACGTTGGTGAAACTGTAATATTCGTTTTGCATCATTTATGTTGACTTTTGTGAAATTTAACTACGGTGTCACATGTTTTCGTGTTTCCAAAATGTAATCAACAGTTTTCTTTTATGAAGGTAAGACTAACCATGAAAGAGATAGGCTGTTGATATGTAACGAGTTTTTTCCCGAATTAATATTTTAGGTTCCACAGAGTTATTTGCCTACTCAATTCATAATAAATGTATATGTTTTTCTCCTTAGAGAATAGCCGTTGAATGCTAAACCGACAAAAGTAGTCACAGTATGTCACTACCCTGTCTTCATTGTCCTGTAATTGGTGTAGTCCTACAGTGTATATTTCGAAACAGAACCATTTTTACACATTATGGTAATTGGAGTTGTCGGGGAGAAGTTTTTTTCAGTTATCATATTTTTTTTCGTGAACTATTAGACATTTTATTTAACTTGATGATCCATAATTTTAGTTGTGCTATTGTGCAACCCTTTTTTTTGTGTTAAAGACAACCATAATGTGGCGCAGCGTGTGTGTGTGTGTGTGTGTGTGTGTGTGTGTGTGTGTAATAGTTGTTCCTTCTGAGGCTAAGGTTGCTTACTAGACCTCTCGTGAGATCTTGGTGAGTGACATGACTGATCTGTAGCACAGCCCAATGTCTAGGTTAAGTTGGAAGGTGACAATTTGACTGTGAGTTAGCGAAGTCGACAAATGTGAAAGTAGAGAATCTGGTAGTGGTAACTAATTGACCAGTAGTGAAACTTATATATATGTCCATGCGGTGTTGAGAAATGAAAGTGGGATCCAGTATGTAAATTTTACCCCTTTTGAACTGTAGAGGATTGTTTATACAACAAACTTTTTGAGAAAATAAATGTAGTGTGAAGCAGTTGTCTCTTTGGTCAACTCGTTAAGCAGATGTTAACAAAATGATCGTGGGTGAGTGCAACACATTATTCTTTCAGTACATTTTTAAGCAGTGAAGACTTCCTTTCGTATACTTGAGTTACACCAGAACATTAATCCATATGAAAGTATTAAATGGAAATATGCAGAATATGTCAACTTACTGATTTGTCTCTCCCCAAGACTTGGAATGGTTATAAGAGCAAGTGTGGCAGAAATAAGTTGTTTTAGGAGTTCCAAAGTGTGCTTTTTTGATGGACACCCAAGAACTTTGAAGTTTCTACCTTGTTTATTAGTTCATCACCATACGTTACATCTGTCATTTATGTAGTACCTCTATATGTGCAGAACTAAATGTATTGTGTCTTTTTAAAACTGAGTGTGAAACCATTTGTAGAAAACCAATCAATGATACTTTCAAGAACATTGTTTCCTATTTCTGTTTCGGTATGTATTGATTACAATACCAGTTTCATCTGCAAAAGAAGGAATTTTGCTTGTTGTACATTACACGGAAGATCATTTACATATATAGAAACAATAGTGGACTAAATTCGAGCATTGAGGAACCCCATAAGTGATCTCTCCTCAGTCACCATTATGTACACAGAGTATATTGGTTGAATTACTAAGTATAACTTTCTGGATTCCCCCCTGCGGGTTCGGGGGTTAAAATAGGCCCGCGGTATTCCTGCCTGTCGTAAGAGGCGACTAAAAAGAGTCTCACATGTTTTGGCCTTATGTGATGGTCCCCTCTCGGGTTTGACCTCCATCTTTCTAAATTATTCCGAAGAGCGAGCCAATTGGGGAAGGGCGCCTTACATGGTGCACTGTATCCGTAGTGCAATTAGACCTTTAGCCGTCTTTCTCGTCGTTGCAATGGTGTCCCGCTCGTTTTCGATCTCTTGGGCGATTACCACACTGCACTCTGCAGTGTTTCTTTTAACTGCGACGACGACCTTGGCCATTTTTGCACCTAAGATCCAGCACGGTAGCCAGTCCGTTGTGGTGGGGCCGCCATGTACCCTCTTGGTTGTAGCCCCCTGACAACACAGGGATCGCTCTACTGATGCCTGCGCCGTTAACTCCCCACGTATGCCAAGGAGTAGATGCCTATCCTCCTGGGGTATCAGGACTCCCGGCAACGGCCATCCTGCCAGGTGGCCTTTGCTGTGGCTGGGTGGCGCCCGTGGGGAGGGCCCTTGGTCGGAGTAGGTGGCATCAGTGCGGATGACCCGCAATGAAGCGTGGTACGTCATCTCTCGCTGGCGGCCAGCCGCCAGCAGTCTCTAAGCGTTCTCGGGCTCAATTTAATGCTCAGAAGTACGATCCGAAAACGTTCCCCTCCCTGGCCACACCGTGGGAAGAGCGTACGTCCCAGGATGGAGGTAACAGTTATTCGCCCCGATTCTTAGTTTGCACGAGAGCTGATGGGGAGTCTTTTCTCTCCACAAAGCCTCAGTTCTTCGTCGAGCATTTAGAGGACAAGTTTGGGGAGGTGGAGGGCTTGTCTAAAATGCGCTCTGGCTCAGTACTGATACAAACGGCATCCTCCGCCCAGTCACGCAGGTTACTTGCTTGTGACAAGTTGGGGGATGGTAACGTTACTATTACTCCACATAAGAGTTTAAATATGGTCCAGGGTGTTATTTTCCATAGGGACCTCCTTTTGCAGTCTGATGACGAGCTGCGCGCCAACTTAGAACGTAGAGGTGTTCATTTCGTCCGGCGCGTTCATCGGGGTCCGAGGGACAATCAGGTTGCTACCGGTGCCTTCATCTTGGCCTTCGAGGGTGATACGTTACCGGAAAAGGTCAAGGTGATGGTCTACCGATGTGACGTCAAGCCCTATATCCCTCCCCCGATGCGGTGCTTCAAGTGCTGGAAGTTCGGCCATATGTCTTCCCGCTGCACTTCCAGCCTCACATGTCGAGATTGCGGACGCCCATCTCATCCCGATACTCCATGTGCCCCGCCTCCCAACTGCGTCAACTGCGGGGAGCACCATTCACCTTGCTCGCCGGACTGCAGAATATTCCAGAAAGAGCGCAAAATCATGGAATATAAGACCCTGGACCGACTGACTTATACTGAGGCCAAACGGAAATACGACCGATTACATCCAGTGCGAATGACAACTTCCTACGCCGCTGCTACAACACCTGTGCTAGCCCCATCAGTTTCGCGCCTTCCGGCCGGATCGACGAGTGGTACAACTCCTCCTGCCCCCTTGCCAGTGGGGGGCTCTACCCACCGGGTTGCTCCTGTGCCACCTACCTCAGGAGCAACACCATCCCCCCCATCGGGGACGTCGGTCCCCGCTTCTAAGCCGGAGAAGTGTCCAACTTCTTCGGCTTCTCACGCTCGCAAGGGGTCCCTTGGGTCCCTCCCTTCCCAGGTTTCCACCGGCGGGAAGGCTGACGATAGACAGTGGCGTAAGTGCCCACAATCTGCAGGTCGAAGGGCTTCCCGATCCTCCTCAGTCCCGGAGACTGAATCGGTGAAGCCCTCCCAGCCAGTTAAACCCAAGGAGCAGCGTGAGAAATCAAAGAAGAGCAGCTCTAAGCCCAAGGAACGCGCGGTGGTAGCCACCCCATCGCAACCTTCTAGCTCTGCATCTGGGGACGAGGTGGAGATTCTGGCGTCCGCTGAAGACCTCGATCTCGCCGGTCCCTCAGACGCCGTGAATAGCAATAGCACTAGCACGGGTGCTCAATCGGAGGCAGCAGGTGACCCAGCGGCGTAATCTGCCGTCCCAGTCCCGGCACGCCTTTCTCAGCCATGGACAAAACCATCCTCCAGTGGAACTGCAGCGGTTTCTTCCACCATCTAGCTGAGCTCCGCCAACTTATCAGCCTTCACCCTTTCCTCTGCATTGCTCTGCAGGAAACTTGGTTTCCAGCAATGCGCACCCCCGCCCTCCGTGGCTATCGGGGTTATTATAAGAACCGAGCAGCTTATGAAAGGGTGTCTGGTGGCGTCTGCATCTATGTCCTTAACTCTCTTCACAGCGAGTCTGTCCCTCTACAAACAGCTTTAGAGGCTGTCGCTGTTAGGGTGTGGACGCCGCAGGCTCTTACCGTCTGCAGTCTTTACCTTCCACCGGAGGGTGATGTCGCGCAGCATGTCCTGGCTGCGCTGATAGCCCAATTGCCGCCACCTTTCTTATTACTGGGCGACTTTAACGCCCATAACCCTCTGTGGGGTGGGTCAGTGGCAACAGGTCAAGGCGCCACCGTTGAGCATTTATTGTCGCAGTTCGATCTCTCGATTTTGAATGATGGTGCCTCCACACACTTCAGTGTGGCGCATGGCACCTACTCCGCCATTGACATTTCAATCTGTAGCCCTAGCCTCTTACCATCTGTCCACTGGAGTGTGCATGACGACCTGTGTGGTAGTGACCACTTTCCGATTTTTCTGTCACTACCACAGCGTCACTCTTCTGGGCGCCCTAGCAGATGGGCTATGAATAAGGCTGACTGGGACTTGTTCTCCTCCACTGCCGCTATTGAGCCTCTCTCAACTGATGCCATTGATGCGGTGGTTACATCGGTCACCGCCGGCATCGTCACTGCCGCCGAGTCTGCCATTCCCCGTTCTTCTGGGTCCCCTCGGCGGAGGGCTGTGCCTTGGTGGTCGCCTGAGATCGCTGAAGCGATTAAAGATCGCCGGCGGGCGCTCCAGCGTCACATGCGACATCCCTCCATGGACCACCTTATCGCCTTCAAACGGCTGCGTGCGCGGGCCCGCCTCCTTATCCGCCAAGGCAAGAAGGAGTGCTGGGAGCGGTATGTGTCCATCATTGGACTCCATGTCACTCCATCGCAGGTCTGGGCCAAGATTCGACGGGTCTTCGGCTATCGGACCCCTGCCAGCGTCCCTGCGCTCTCACTGAATGGAGCAGTTTGTACTGACTCCGACGTCATTGCAAACCGCTTAGCAGAGCATTTTGCTATGAGTTCCGCTTCTGCGAATTACCCCCAGGCCTTCCGCTCTATTAAAGAGCGGATGGAAGGTCGGAGCCTTTCTTTTCGCACCAACGCTTCTGAACCCTACAACGCTCCATTCAGTGAGTGGGAATTTCAGAGTGCCCTTGCCGCTTGCCCTGATACCGCTCCCGGGCCAGATCGCATCCACTGTCAGATGCTGAAACACCTTTCAGTGGACTGCAAGCGACACCTCCTCGACCTTTACAACCATCTCTGGGTCGAGGGTGAGTTTCCGTCGCGATGGCGGGAAAGTATTGTCATCCCCATTTTGAAACCTGGAAAGAACCCTCTGGAGGTGGACAGCTACCGTCCCATTAGTCTCACCAACGTTCTTTGTAAGTTGCTTGAACGGATGGTGAGCCGGCGCTTAAATTGGGTGCTGGAGTCTCGGGGCCTTCTGGCTCCGTCTCAGGGTGGGTTCCGTAAAGGCCGCTCCGCCACCGACAATCTGGTGAGCCTTGAGTCGGCCATCCGTACAGCCTTTGCCCGCCATCAGCACCTGGTCGCTGTCTTTTTCGACATGCGGAAGGCGTACGATACGACATGGCGTCATCACATCCTTTCTACGCTTCATGGATGGGGTCTTCGGGGCCCTCTGCCGATCTTTATCAGAAATTTTCTGTCGTATCGTACCTTCCGCGTGCAAGTCGCGGCCTCGTATAGTTCCTCCCTCGTCCAGGAGAACGGGGTACCCCAGGGCTCTGTCCTCAGTGTCTGCCTGTTTTTAATTGCAATAAACGGTCTCGCTGCGGCAGTAGGAAATTCTGTCTCCACTTCCCTGTATGCTGACGACTTCTGTCTTTACTATAGTTCTATTAGCATTGCAGCAGCTGAACGTCAGCTACAGGGCGCAATCCGCAAGGCGCAGTCTTGGGCTGTAGCGCGTGGTTTTCAGTTTTCGGCTGCCAAGACCCGCGTTATGCATTTCTGCCGGCGCCGAACGGTCCATCCTGAGCCGCGGCTTTATCTTGCCGACGAACTTCTTGCTGTGGTGGAGACCCACAGGTTTTTGGGTGTCCTTTTTGATGCCCGGTTGACTTGGCTGCCTCATATCCGGCAGCTTAAACAAGCGTGTTGGCGGCATCTCAACGCCCTGCGTTGTTTGAGCCACACCCGCTGGGGCGCCGACCGATCTACCCTGTTGCGGCTCTACCAGGCGTTAATCCAGTCTCGCCTGGATTATGGGTGCCTAGCTTATGGCTCAGCATCCCCATCTGCGTTGCAGGTGCTGGACCCAATTCTCCACAGCGGGATACGCCTTGCCACTGGTGCTTTCCGCACCAGCCCTGTGGACAGCGTCCTAGTGGAGGCAGGTGTACCTCCACTGCGGTTCCGACGCCAACGTTTGCTGGCCGCTTATGCTGCCCATGTTTTTAGCTTGCCCGGGCATCCAAATTATCGTGTCCTGTTCCCGCAGTCAGTCGTCCATCTGCCAGACCGTCGGCCCCGGTCGGGTTGTCCGATCGCCGTACGCATCAAGGAGCTTCTCTGCGGGCTTGGGTTTTTCCCAGTTCCACCTCCTTTCCGGGCGCCTCTGCGTACACCCCCGTGGTGTGTTCCTCGCCCTTGCCTTCGGCTCGACTTGGCACAGGGCTCGAAGGACTCGGTCCCTCCAGAGGCCTTCCGCCGCCGCTTTTATTCCATCCTGGCCATGTATCAGGGCTCTGGAATTGTTTACACCGATGGTTCGATGGTTGCTGGTCGTGTCGGGTATGCGCTAACTCTAGGGGACCATTCCGAACAACGGTCCTTGGCGGCTGGCTGCAGCGTTTACACTGCTGAGCTAGTCGCCATCTTTCGTGCCCTAGAGTATATCCGCTCCTGCTCAGGTGAGTCCTTCGTTATCTGTAGCGATTCCCTGAGCGGTTTACGAGCTCTCGACCAGTGTTTTCCTCGTTCTCGTCTGGTGATGGCTATCCATGAGTCCCTGCATACTCTTGCGCGTTGCGGCCGCTCTGTGGTCTTTGTGTGGACCCCTGGTCATATCGGTATCCCGGGCAATGAACATGTTGACCGCCTGGCGAAAGAGGCCACGAGTAAACAGTCTCTGGACGTTGGCCTCCCAGAGACTGATTTGCGGGCAGTCCTCCGCCGAAAAGTTTTTGCGCTTTGGGACGCTGAATGGCGCAATCGGATCATGCCCAATAAACTCCGTGCCATCAAGGAGACGACGACTGTGTGGCGGTCATCCCTGCGAGCCAACCGCAGGGACTCTGTCGTCCTTTGTCGGCTCCGCATTGGCCACTCCCACCTGACACACAGTTATTTACTGCGCCGGGAGGACCCTCCTGTATGTCGCTGCGGGGCGGCTTTGACAGTGGCCCACATTTTGTTGGCCTGCCCCCTTTTAGCTGTGGTCAGGCAGACATTTGCGCTGCCTGATACGCTCCCTGCCCTCTTATGTGATGACCCTGGTATGGCTGACTTAGTTTTCCGTTTTATTCGGGCAGGGGGTTTTTATTATTTACTCTGAGTGTTTGTTCTGTTCTTTTGTGTTGATTCTGGCCATTGGCCTAAGATTTTACGCTGAGTTTTTAATGTGTTCTCGGTGGTTGGCTTTTCCTTTTTATCTCTATGGTCGGCCAACCACTGTCACACTCTGTGTGATTTTAATTTGTTTCGTCTGATCTCTGTAGGAGTATTTCTTGTCCTGTGTCGTCTGACGTCTTTCCTGTTGTTCGTTTTTTTTATTCTCTTTGGGTGGTTTTACTTTTTTTGGAAAAAGGGACCGATGACCGTCGCAGTCTGGTCCCTTTAATCCCCCCCAAACCAACCAACCAACCTTTCTGGATTCTTTTCGTTAGGTATGAGATTATCCATTGGTTGTCCCTATATCATCAATCCCATAAAACTTCCAACTTATGCAAGAGAGTACTGTGATTCACACAGTCATGTGCCTTAGGTAGGTTTCAGATAATACCAACAGGCACTATTTTATTATTTAATGCTTGTAAAATTTGGTGAGTGAACGTCTAAATTGAAATTCAAATTGTGACTACCTGAGGATATTATTGTTGCTCAGGTGAGATACTCTTCTAGACTACGTCACCGCCTCAAAAATTATGGAAAATTATGTCAGCAATGAAACAGGTTGGTAGTTACTGACATCTCTCTTATCACCTTTCTTAAATAGGTTATTTATTTCTCATTTGATCTGCCAGATACATTTTACAAAGAACAGATAAGATTAATATAAATCACAGTAAACGTTTGGAACTTACAATGTGGAAACAAATTATATCGGTTATTACATCACAGTTATGTCAGGGAAACTACATTATCACATTAAATGGAACAAAAATCACATAAATTCAAGACAATTAATTACACAGTAACATTAAGATTATGGCGCCATTTCCTGGCATTATCCGTTAACTTTTGGAGTGACATCAGAGAGCCGTCTCTGAAACCATGAATGTTACAAACCAGAAGATGGTCCATTGTTTGTACCTTGCCACAGTCACAACACAAATCCTATGTTTAGCCCCATTTGATTTTTTGCTGTCTGCATCATCCAACTCCCATGTGAAACCTCTTTAGAGCCGACCAGTATTTCCTGTTGAGATCGAAGACTTCAACCCTTTTGGTTGGGTCGTGAGTTAGGTGATGGTGTTCCACGCCACCTTTTCTCAGACCCTGCCATGCATTCTTCCATTCAGCATCGAGACCCTCTGTACCCAATGTTCTGCTCCAGACGGTAGGTTTCCTGCGGGTCCTCCCATGTCGGCATGTATGGGTAGCCTTGGGTTTGCTTCAGTTTTTTCTACTGTGTCCTGGGTTGCTTTCTCTCTACATATGGACGCCGGAGCGATGTTTGCCAGCACCGGAAGCCACTCAACGGGGGTTGGCCTGAGAGTGGTGCCGGTGACGGTTCTCAGAGTGGCATTTAGTTGTACATCCACTTTTTTTGGCGTGTGGGCTTCTGCTCCAGACTGGGGCACAGTATTCTGCAGCACTATACACCAGTGCCAGTGCAGCGGTTCGTAGAGTGGCAGCATCACAACCTCAAGTGGTGCCTGCCAGTCTGTTGAGCAGGTTATTTCTCGTCTTTAGCTTTTGGGCAGCATCAGTTAGGTGTTGTCTGAAAGTCATGCTGCGATCTAGCTTAATACCGAGATGTTTTGGGAAATTCTCGTAGCTTGATAGCTTTACCATTTATAACCAGGCGCAGTTCCCTTCTCGCTTCCTTGTTGTTTAGATGCACGACTGTGCCCACTGTTTTTGTCGCATTGATTTTTAGATGCCATGTGTCGTCGTATTTTTTCAGTGTAGCTAGATCTTCATGTAGTGTTGATTCCAGGTTTCCAAATGAGTTACTTTGCGCTGTAATAGCTAAATGATCTGCGTAGGCAAATTTTTCGTGAGTGCAGAGCAGGCAAATCTGCTATATAGATGTTGGAGAGCCAGGGAGCTAAGACTAATTCTTGCGGAAGACCATTTTTTATGGCACTTTCTGGTTTCACCATTTAATTTGACCTAGAACTTCCTTTCGCTCAGCGTGTTGTTCATGAGCTTCAATGTTGTTTTGCATTTGACTATATTGCCAGTTTTAACATGAGACCATTTAGCCACACAGTGTCGTACACTGATGTCAGGTTAATGACTATCCCTGTTTTCTTCTTTTCCTAAAAGCCTCGTTTAATGTGAGTGGTAAGTGCCAGCACCTGCTTGCAGCAGCTTCTTCCTTGTCTAAAACCTGCTTGCTCTACTGGTAGTGGTTCCTCCAGTACTGGTTTAAGTCTTTCCAACAGTATCCTTTCAAACAGTTCGTAGGTTATGCTCAGTAATGAGATTGGCCTCAAGTTCCCTGCATTAGTTCAACTCTTCCCTGGTTTAAGAATGGCAATGATTTTGACTGTTTTCCATTCTCTTGGGATTTCACAGGTTTCCATTATTCTCGTGAATAGCTTGCCTAGCCATTTCAGCGCTTTTGGTCCAAGATTTTTCAAAAATTCAGGAATGATGTTGTCTTGTCCAGCTGCCTTCCCTGCCCATGTGTGTTAGAATGCCATCTTAACCTCTTCTTCTTGGACTGCTTCCATGAACATGTCGGCTTTTTCTTCACATTCCTGCAGTGCCACAGCCATCTGAGCTTTTATGTTTTTCCTTTGCTCAGGAGTCATTGTTATCTTGGTGTTATCCCTGAGTTTCTTGCTGATTTTGTTTGGGTGGGTACTGGCCTTTGTTGACTTCCTGTGGTTGGCTCCTCGTAGCTTTCTCACGAGATTCCAGCTTTTACGGCTTGCATGTGTGAAGTCCATTTGTTCCATCAGCATGTGCCATCTTTGTTTTCGTTCCTTGTCAGTAGGTCAGTAAGAGCCTGGGCAGTGCCCTCATCTTCTGTTCTGTTAAATTCTTCCAGTAGGTTGCTGCATTCTTCAGACCAGCATGGGATGTGGTATTTTCTGGTTCCTCGGGGGATATTTTTATGAGCTGCGTGGATGAGTAACTTATAGAAGTGTGCATAGTTTGCAGCAGTAGGTGGTATTCTCATTATTGTTTTCTCCACGCTTTCTCGATATGCTTCCCAGTTGGATTTTGTCAGATTCCAGCGTGGGATGGGAGGGCTCGTTAAAATTTGTAGCTGTAGGCCTATTTTTATTAAGACTGGGCAGTGTTAGCTTCTAGGTAGGCGGTTTAATACTGTCCGTGATGCTGGCATTGCTGCTCCTGTATTTGTGCTCGACACAAAACGTAAGTCGGGAGTAGTTTTGGTCTTCCATGCACTCGTGTGAAAAGTGGGCTTATCTTTGGCGTCGTACAGAAGGTGGTAGTTGTTTGTTTCAGCCCAGTCTGCCAAACAGACGCCATCACTATTGTTCTTGTTATATCCCCACTTGAAGTGATGAGAGTTGAAGTCTCCTATGTAGACAGAGGGGTGGAGCGTCACAGGGAGCATGAATGGAGACAAAGAGCTGGAGGGTGGCTTGTACACATTAAATATCGTCATGTCGTTCACCTTGATTCCCACAGTGAAGTCGTGGCTACTCTTTATTTTTGTTGTGTTGCTCAACATGCTGTTCCTTACCAGGGTGGCTATGTCATGTTTTTCGTGCCCAGCATAGGCAAGTGTCGTGAAGCCATTGTACTTTGATCTTGGAGATGTTGTCATCCAGTAGTGGGTTTCTTGCAATGCAAGGATGTCCACTTTATTGTCGTTCATGATTTTGGACAGTAGATCTCCTTCCGCTCCACTGTAACCTTCTATATTAACTCGACACACAATCAGTGTGTGTTTCACCTTTTCTTAGTGATGATCACGCATACGCTTCTTCTTCTTGCATATCTGGCTAGGCCGGGAGGCACAGAGGCGTTCGGCCATCGCTAGGTGCTGGCATTCAGTTTACTATTCACACCTTGAATAGTAATTCAGGGGCAGGACGAGGACCAACCAGCTCACCCCCTCTTAGGTGTTTGATAATGACATATTTCAGATTCTCTGGAAAAATGGCTTGAGTTAGTGACGTTACATGTTTCAGATAAGACTGGGCTTATCATATGGGAACAGGTCTTTAATACTCTATTAGAAACTCCATCAGAAACAGATTAGCTTTTATTTTGTGGAGTGTGTAGACTTCTGACTTCGCTGCAAATTAGTTTGTTTCAAAATGATCTTTATTACATGTTACTTTTGCTGGGTACATATGTTGCCAACCAAATATTATAGCTGTATATTGAATTCAATTAATGTGAGACCTACCAGTTGTATCTGCATCTACTGCATACGTAATCTCAAACCATTGTGATGTGTATGACAGAGGGCATTGTACCACACATAAGGGTTTTGGATGTAGTGAACAATGCGATCTGGTGGCATATTCTTTGAATGGTGAAATCCCGCGTTAAGTGTATGGGAATTGTGATGTTTTTATTTTTACGTTTCAGTTGTTGACGTCAATTACAAGTATGTTCTGCTTATAATAGGTCATTTATTACTGTGGGTGGTGCCTGAAGGCCCCCTTACATGATCGAACAATTTGTTGAACTTAATGTGTTTGTCAAATTATTTGGTAGTATACTGTATAGTTTGACATGTTTCTCAAAAGTAGACTGACAGCTAATTTGACAAATAAGTTTGACTGTTTACATATGTGTTGGTCAAAGAGTAGCCACCTACTCGTGAGACTATAAGTTTGAGATATCTGGCAGCAGGAGCAGATTTTGAAGGTTTTATGTTTGTGTCCTGCTTTGCATGTTGTACATTGCCCTCCAGTGTCAAAATACTTTGTGACATGATTCACAAAGCTTGGAATTTCCTTGAACAGTGAGGTTAAATGTGACGGACTTGTTGGTAAGGCTGCACACAAGTTTGACAAACTTGGGGGAAGCCTCTAGCAAATTTAACAAGTAAGTTTGATTCTTTACAGGAACATTTAGATTGTGTCATTTGCTAGATCTCGGAATA
Source organism: Schistocerca cancellata (assembly GCF_023864275.1). Lineage (NCBI taxonomy): Eukaryota > Metazoa > Arthropoda > Insecta > Orthoptera > Acrididae > Schistocerca > Schistocerca cancellata. Next base: position 251,320,552 of record NC_064626.1, read on the forward strand.
TAAGTGTAGTTGAGAAAGTGATCCATTGATGGGAACAACTGCTTTTTTGTGTTCTAATAGAAGACCTGTGTGTTTTTCTTTATAAATTGGTGACAGGGTGAATTTTGGTGTAGCTTGTGGTCTAGGTTAGTTTGGTTGATAACTTGTTGTATTGTTCATTCAGTAGTTACTTGTATGGCCTTGATTGGAACCCCAGTTTTCCCATGAGATAGCAATCCTGGCTCAAAACTATGTTTTCTTTGGAGGTTCAGTTATGTTGTTGGATTTTACTTTGTTAATGTTTTAATATTGTTTCTGATGTGAACCATTGATTGTCCATTAACACTCATGACTCTACTATGTTAATGACATTATCAATCTATCGGCATAATGTCAGATTATTACTTAGTCCCAGGGTTTCTCCCTGTTCAAAGTGTGTATGAATATGGGAAGGATGGCTTCTTAAATACCTGTGTACACACAGTAATCAGTCTTCATGGTCCCTATGTGAGTGATACGTTAATGATTACAGTATATTCTTAGATTTTATGGCTATAACAGCCTCAGTAGTTTTGTATTCTGAATAAATTCTCTGTTTACAAGTTAAGTCACTTTGTATAAAACTCTTGAGCTTTCAACAGCTGTCTCTGCCAGCATCATCAGGAGTAAAACCTACAGACTGCCAGGGCTGCCACGGTGTCCGTCCCCCCAGGGGGTCCACAACTCTTTTGTGGATACATGCGTAGCGAGCTAATGTGGCCTTCCTTCCTTTTCCTTACCTCTTCTCTTTGCCCTTTTCTCCGCTGCGGCGTTCGAGACCTCTCTTCTTTCCTTTCCCTTTCTCTTTTTTCCTCCCTGTGCGTGTCTGAAGGCCGACCCACGCATTTCCATGCATAGCCGGTGACGGGGTAACGCGTAATTCCCCGCCCCGGGTAGACAGGTAGGTCACGTACGTACCCCCTGGTAATGGCCAGGCCCAGGGAGGGGTGATTACCTGAGCTGATACCTTCCGAAAGTGCCGATTGGTCCCTCCATCAGTTTCTCGGGAGGTGTGACCTGAGGTGTGAACAATCACCTAAGGCGGGAGTGCCCTCAGAGAGGGCCCCCACAAGGAAGGAGTGCGCCATCGGAGACACCAGTAATCACGGGGGATACTTTAGCAATGGTTTCCTCATCTTCTACTTTGTCAGCTCACAAACAAAAGTTCAATGAGTCTCAGCCGCAGATAGTCCTTCCATCGTTGCCACAGTTCCTTGTTGTTTCTCGGTCTGACGAAGGTCACGACTTCTCCACGGTCAACCCTTTCATTATTCAGAAAGGTGTCGACGCAATTGCAGGTCCTGTAAAGTCTTGTTCCAGATTACGGAATGGCACCCTGTTGTTAGAAACATTCAGTGCCCTCCAGGCACAAAAATTGCTGCGTACTTCTCTGCTCCACACCTTCCCTGTCCGGGTGGAACCGCACCGTACCTTAAATTCCTTGCGTGTAGTCGTTTATACACGCTCCCTCGATGGATTGTCTGACGAAGAAATTCAGCACTACCTGTCTGACCAATGCGTAACGGCTGTTCATAGAGTTATGAAAAGGGTTGACACGAACATCATTCCAACCCGCACTGTCTTCTTGACATTTGACAAAGTTCAACTCCCATCGAAAATCAAAGCAGGCTATGAGATAATTTCCGTTCGCCCTTATGTCCCAAACCCTACGCGTTGCTATCGGTGTCAGCGGTTCAATCACACCAGCCAGTCCTGTTCCAATCCGGCCAAATGTGTTACGTGTGGCAAGGATGCCCATGAGGGTGCTTGTCCACCTCCATTCCCTCGCTGCATCAACTGTATGGGTGACCACGCTGCTTCCTCTCAAGATTGCCCCGTTTTTAAGGACGAAAAGCTCATCCAGGAAATAAGAGTGAAGGAAAAGGTGTCGACCTTTGCTGCTCGAAAATTATTCGCCAGTCGCCAGCCCACCGTGCCTCAGACAGGAAAATACAGCACTGTCCTTGCTTCTCCTCGGCCAAAAAAGGAGGCAGCCACGCAGACTTGTGACCTCACCTTTAGTGCCACAGTCGTCAGATCAGCCAGCACAAAGATCGCCCTTTCAACCTCACCACTTTCGCCTGCCCACTCTATGGCTCACCCTTCATCGGGTTCTGCTAAATCTCAAGCCCAAAAGTCAGACACCAAGATTTTGAAAAAAAGAGCATACTCGTGAAGATTTTTTACGTACCCCAACTTCACAACCATCGGTTGCTCCTTCATCTAAACATCATGTTTCCAAGAAGGCTAGTAAGAAACCCAGTTCATCTCCTTCTCCACCAAGGCGTGTCTCATCTACAGCACCACCTGGCGGTAATCGCCCTCGGCCGTCTTCTGTGTCGCCGAGGCGAACTGCTGGCGGCCGATCAACCGGCCGATTGCTGGTCGCAGGAGCTGCTCCTGAACAACGTATGGATCAGGATCTTCTGCCTTCGGCTGAATGCCATTCCATGCTGTTGGTCGCAAGCTCTGAGCAGTCGCTAAGTTGACGGCAACCTTTGTCACATTCCTCCATTTTCTGTTCACCCTATGTCCATTATCCACTGGAATATCCGCGGCCTTCGAGCCAATCTGGATGAATTGTCGATCCTCTTAGGATCCTACTCACCGGTCATCTTCTGTCTTCAGGAAACAAAGCTGCGTCCCCATGACTGCTTTGTTCTCCCCTATTTTCAGTCTGTCCGATTTGATCTCCCCTCTGTTGAAGGCACTCCAGCACATGGAGGGCTCATGATTCTTCTCCATGATACTCTCCATTATCACCCAATCCCCTTAAACATTGCCTTCCAAGCAGTCGTTGTCCGTCTTTCCCTCTCTGGATACACCTTCTCTCTTTGTACCGTATACATTCCATCGTCCACACCAATGGCAGGAGCTGATCTCCTTCATCTTCTTGGTCAGCTTCCACCCCCCTATTTGCTGGTTGGGGACTTCAATGCCCACCACCCGCTTTGGGGATCTCCACATTCTTGTCTGCGTGGCTCACTATTGCTAGATATCTTCCACCAAGCGGATCTAGTTTGCCTCAACACTGGGGACCCTACATTTTTGTCTGCCTCCACGACAAATTTCTCTCATTTAGACCTTTTGGTCGGTACTGTTCCGCTAGCTCGGCGCTTCGAATGGTTCGCCCTTGATGATACACACTCGAGTGACCACTTTCCATGTGTCCTTAGACTGCAGCCTCAACAGCCATATATGCGCCCGCGACGCTGGAAGTTTGGCCAAGCTGATTGGACACTTTTTTCGTCTCCAGCGACATTCGATGTCCGTCACTTTCCTAGCGTCGACGATGAGGTCACACATATTACAGACGTTACTCTTACAGCTGCGGAACGTTCAATACCATGCACCTCCGCATTGCCCCGGCGCCCCCCAGTTCCTTGGTGGAACGAGGCATGCCGTGACGCAATACGTGAGCGGCGACGTGCTCTTCGCGTTTTCCGCCACCATCCTACTTTGGACAACTGTATCCGCTATAAGCAGTTCCGAGCGCAGTGCCGTCGTGTCATCCACGACAGCAAGAAGGAAAGCTGGAAATTCTTTACTAGCTCATTTAACACCTTCACTCCCTCCTCGGAAGTTTGGAGTCGGATTCGACGGTTCTCAGGCGCGCCAAGTTTCTCCCCGGTCTCTGGGCTCACTGTCGCGCATGATACATTACTGGACCCCGTCGCAATTTCTAACTCATTGGGTCAACACTTTGCTGAGATTTCGAGCTCTTCAAATTACCTGTCAGCGTTTCTCCTGAAGAAACGTGCAGCGGAAATGCGACCTCTTGCTTTCTCCTCTCAAAATCGCGAAAGCTACAATACCATTTTCTCCATGCGGGAACTCCAACATGCACTCTCTTCTTCTCGCTCCTCCGCCCCAGGACCGGATGGTATCCACATCCAAATGTTGCTGCATTTCTCATACCATAGTCTGCTTTACCTCCTTCGCCTTTATAATCGAATTTGGACCGACAGTACTTTTCCCTGACGATGGTGGGAAGCTATCATCGTTCCTGTTCTGAAACCTGGAAAGGACAAACATCTCCCCTCTAGCTATCGCCCCATTTCTCTCATGAGTACTGTATGTAAGGTTTTGGAGCGTATGGTGAATTGCCGTTTAGCTTGGTGGCTGGAGTTCCGCAGTCTTTTAACACCTGCCCAATGCGGTTTCCGAAAGCATTGTTCTGCAGTTGACCATCTTGTTGCTCTCTCCAGTTATATTATGAACAATTTTCTCCGGAAACGCCAAACAGTAGCAATCTTTTTTGATCTGGAGAGAGCATACGATACCTGTTGGAGGACAGGCTTCCTCCTCACACTGTTTTCTTGGGGCTTTCGAGGTTGGCTGCCCCTTTTTCTTCATGAATTTATGGCAGAGCGCACATTTAGAGTGTGGGTGAACACCACTCTCTTCCATACTTTCTCCCAAGAAAACGGGGTACCCCAGGGCTCCGTGCTGAGTGTTGTACTGTTTGCCATTGCCTTAAATCCGATTATGGATTGTCTCCTTCCTGATGTCTCAGGCTCCCTCTTTGTGGACGATTTTGCGATCTACTACAGCTCTCAACAGACCAGCCTTCTTGAACTATGTCTTCAAGGATGTCTCTATCGCCTCCACTCTTGGAGCATCGAAACCGGATTCCGTTTTTCTCCCAGTAAGACCGTTTGTGTGAATTTTTGGCGACATACGGAGTTTCTTCCACCCTCCTTACATCTAGGACCTGTCAACCTTCCGTTTTCGGACGTCGCTAATTTCTTGGGTCTTATGTTTGACAGAAAACTGTGCTGGTCCTCCCACGTTTCCTATCTTCCGGCTCGCTGTCTGCGATCCCTCAACACCCTCCGTGTCCTGAACGGTACCTCCTGGGGAGTGGACTGAGTGGTTCTTCTCCGCCTCTATCGCGCCTTAGTGTGCTCGAAATTGGACTATGGAAGCATAGTTTACTCCTCTGCTCGGCTGTCTATTCTTCGGCGTCTCGACTCTATCCACCACCGTGGATTACGTTTAGTGTCTGCAGCTTTTTACACCAGCCCTGTGGAAAGCCTTTATGCTGAGACTGCTGAACCTCCGCTGTCCAATCGGCGAGCTGTCCTTGAGTCGTTATACTAGCCATCTGTCTTCCATGCATGCTAATCCGGCCCATGACATTTTTTTCGACGCCTCCTTGGATGTAGGGTATGCAGGCCGCCCTTCCTCCCTACTACCACCAGGAGTCCGCTTCCGTCAACTGCTCCATTCTCTTTCCTTCAGCTTTCCCAAAACCTTCTTGACAACTTGGGGTACAGCACCGCCTTGGCTCCGTCCCCGGATCTGCCTGCTCCGTGACCTTTGTCAATTTCCCAAGGATGGTACCCCTTCACTTGTTTATCGTCGGGCATTTGCTGCTCTATGTGCACAAATGAAGCCACATTTATTTACACCGATGGCTCGAAAACATCGTTAGGTGTAGGGAGTGCCTATATTGTTGGCGACACTCAAAATCGATTTCGGCTTCCCAACCAGTGTTCGGTTTATACTGCGGAGCTTTACACTGTTCTCCAGGCTGTCCAATACATCCGCCGCCATTAGCGGATACAGTATGTTATCTGTTCAGATTCTCTCAGCTCGCTCCTCAGTCTCCAAGCTCTACCCTGTCCACCCTCTGGTCCACCGGATTCAGGATGGCCTGCGCTTGCTCCATTTGTTGGGCGTCTCTGTGGCGTTCCTCTGGCTCCCAGGACATGTTGGTATCTGTGGCAATGAGGCGGCCGATATAGCGGCCAACGCTGCAGTCTCTCTTCTTCAGCCAGCTATTCGATTAATTCACTTCGCCGATCTACGGAGTGTTTTATGTCGTCGTGTTGTTCTTTTATGGCACGCACATTGGTCGACACTTCCCCATAATAAATTGCGGGACGTGAAAGCTCTTCCCTGTGCTTGGACTTCTTCCTCCCGAACGCGTCGTCGGGAGGAGGTAATTTTAACTAGACTCCGGATAGGGCACTGTCTTTTTAGCCATCGACATCTTTTAAGCAGCGATCCTCCCCCACTCTGTCCCCACTGCTCTCAGCTGTGGACGGTAAGACACCTTTTAATTGAGTGCCCCTATTTTACTTTTACGCGCCCGTCTACAGCTGTCGCCTGATATATTGTCCATTTTAGCAGATGACACGCGCTCGGCCGATCGCGTTCTCGAGTTTATTAGTGCCAGTGAGATGACGTCAGTTATTTTGAAGCTCTTTTTGGGGACAACCAACCCCTTTCTGTAGTGGATTTTTACGCTTTCCTTCTGCTTTTAGTTTTCCCAATTTTTTGAGTTTTGTTCCCATTGCTGCTGCTTTCCATTTATCGTTTCCTAAGTCACAGACCGGGCGCTAATGACCATAGCAGTTTTGCGCCCTAAAACCAAAACAAACGGTGTCCGTTTTAAATTGGTGCGATAGCAGAATCTGTGACCTTCCGGAAGGATTGAAGTGATGCATGTGGGGAAGGCGAGTTGGACAGCTTGTAGCTGCTTCAATATGCTGCAGGACCAGTGACATCAGGTGGCATGAGGGACCAGCACTGCGTTTGAAACTGTTGCTGCCACCTTCCCATAAGTGTCAAACATTAATGTTGCCATTCACTCTATATCTAAGCTCCGTGCCATACCTCTGGTCTCTGTTAAAATTGTTATGGTTTATTCTAATCTTGATCGTCTCTTGTAATGGAAACCCAAGACGGTGACGTATTAGCAAGACTCTTGTCTTTTTTCATTTTATTCCGTGTCAATTTTCCAGGTAATGTTAAGCTATGGCTGTCTTTTCAAGCTTCCTGTCTTTATAATACATTGTTTGTGCTCAGCACAACACTCAGCAACAATGCGAATAATTTGATCTGTGTAGGTGTTACCACATTCGCAGGGGACCCATACACATCGAGCACTCAAAGAGCTATGTTGTCTGTAGCAGGGTATAACATATCTCATATTTTGAAGATGGCCTGTAGCACTGGTTCCAGTACACACCTCTGTCTTGCTGCTTGCTCTTTGACCTGTACTTGGACAGTCCGCCGCTCGTGGTCTCGCAGTAGCGTTCTCGCTTCCCGAGCACGGGGTCCCGGGTTCGATTCCCGGCGGGGTCAAGGATTTTCACCTGCCTCGAGATGACTGGGTGTTTGTGTTGTCCTCATCATTTCATCATCATCCAGGAAAGTGGCGAAATTGGACTGAGCAAAGGTTGGAAAATTGTACGGGCGCTGATAACCACGCAGTTGAGCGCCCCACAAACCAAACATCATCATCATCATCATCATCATCATGTACTTGGACACAAATAGCATTCACCTCCCTGTATACAAGAAGGCATTTCTGATGACCACCTAAAGGCTGAAGTGCACATTTAAGTTGTGTGTTCAGAGAAAATGGTTATAGGAAGGGGAACATTGCTAAAACTTTCAAAGTGCCTTTTACGCAGAATGCCTTGTGAATCAGAAGAAGAGGCCATTACTTCCATATTGTAGAATAATGAACAGCAAAATAGGGGGAGTGCTGCTGAGACAAATGTTCTGGCCTGCCTCCAAGACACAAAGTACATTATGCCCCATTAAAGACAACTTAGCTTTTCAAGTGCCCAAAGTGTATGGTGTTCCTTGTGAATGTGGAGTCATCTGATGTAGAACAAATTATTGGGACTGTTGCTGAATGTTGTACTGGGTGCAACATCGTTAAGAAACGGTGCCTAAGAAGTGACTGTAGCTGAACAGTACTTAGAAAGAAGAGTGTAGCGTACAGTATATTAGAATAAACTGCAAAGGGAACATATTTAGTAGAGCATGGGTGGGGGGGGGGGGGGGGGGGGTAGGCTTTGGATATCGAGCAAAAGTGGGGAAGGTTGCTTGACTCTTGTGGGGAGGTGGGGGGCATTGTTTTCAAATGTAGTGCTGGTGCCTTGCAGCATCTGATGTCACTGGTTCTGCAGTGGACCAGAACTGCTATAAGTTACCCAACTCGCCTTCTGCGCATGTGTTACTTCGAGCCTCTATGCAAGGCTGTGGACACTACTACCACACCTATATAAGTGGAACACTTTGCCAGCCATGGCAGCCAGTGGTTTTTACTCCTCATGATAAGATGGAGACAGCTGTTATAAGATGGAGTGTTTTGTTCAAAGTGATATGGCTTTTAAAATGAGAAGATTTTATTTGGACATTCAACTGCGAAAAACTCAGAGGAAACAATTCAATATTCTTCCCTTAGCTGTGGAAGTAGGCTACAGGATAGTTTGCATTTCCCAAGTGTCTACCAATGTTTTTCATTTATGTGGAGCTTAATGAATCGAACAATCTTGTAACCATTCATGCTCGCATGTTTTGTGAGCCGTCTCCTTCGTAGACTTACTGCAATTTATCAGTATCGTACCAGTAAACTACAGTCTGCCACCTGTTTTACCTACGGATGATCCTATGTGGTCATTGCATTTCATATCCCCAGTGATTGTTAATCTCCAGTATTTCTGTAAGATGACTGATTCCAGTTGTGACTCATTGTTATTGTAATTAAAGCAGACCACTTTCTTGCTTCCTGAAGTGAATAATTTTACATTTCTGAATACCGAAAGCACATTGCCAGCATTTGTATGTCTTTGAAATCTTACCAAGATCTGCTTTGATGTTAGTGCAGCTTTTTTCAGACAGTAGCCTATCTCCTTGTAGATAAGTACATCATTTGCCAAACATCTCAGGAAGTTTTTAAAATTATCCGTCAGGTCAGTAATTTACAGTCGAACTGCAAGGGTCTCGGTACTCTTCCTGGGGTACATCTAAAGTTAGTTCAACTTCTGTTTGTGAATCTCCATTCAAGATAATATGTTATGTCCTCCCTACCAAGAAATTGTCAAGTCAGTTAGTCACAGATTTTGTTTGATGCGCTATATGCTTATACATTTGTCAGTAAATAGTGGTGTGGTACAAAGTCAGAGTTTTGAGAAGTAAAAAAATACTGAGTCCATTTGATCATCATAATTCATGGCTTTCAGGATGTCATGTAAGAAACTGCAAGTTAGGTTTTTCTTGATCAATGCTTTTGGGAACTCTGTTTGCTGGCATGCAGAGGGCAATCCGTTCAAGATACTTCACTATGTTTACGCTCGAATATGTTGAAGTATCATACAACAGATGGAAGTCAGTGAGATGACACGTAATTTTATGGGCAACTTCGCTACGCTTCTGGTAGGTGGCTGTAACCTGTGCTGCCTTCCAATCATTAACCACAGTACCTTGTTCTATGGTTAAAACAGGAGCTAATACAGCAGTAAATTCTATTGTGACTCTGACATGGAGTCCATCAGGACCTGGAGCCTTGTTTTTGCAATTTCAGCTGTTTTTTGGCACCTCTGTCACTAATACCTAAATCACCCGTGTTTGCAGTGCTGCGAGAATTAAACTGAACCAGTACTTCCGATTTTTCTTTGTAAAACAACTTTTCAAAATTGAATTCAGCACAGCACAGCTCGAATCAGGGGGTCACCTGACCAGATGTCCTGTTCCTCCTGCCAATGAAGTTCATTAATTCACACAATATCTAACTTTATTTTATCCACTTACCCTTTCAGATTTTATGACCTACCTGCCTGATTAAGGTACGTATTTCACACTCTGCTCCTAGAATGCAAGTGCTTTTTTTCCTGATAACACCCTTCTGAAAATTATTATTATATTCTTGAAAATTTGGGTTCATTTGTGCATCTAAATGATTCTGTTTCTTTTTATTGCATACACATTTTCCAAGCTAATATACAGAGTGATTTTTTCCACCATGTACAAACTTTAGGGATTGATTGATGGACGGATACGGAACAAAAAAGGTCTAATAGACTTACGTCTGGAAATGCATGATTTCCATGGTAGAGACCATTTATTCTGTCATACTTTGTTACAGAAATTGTAGTCTTAATACGTGCTACAGCATGCAGACACAGTTACTGTGTGTGTTGGAAGTGGTTCCCACGTGCCTCTATGCCTGCATGTGTGTGCCATTGTGTGTGCTGTCTCACACGTTCACGCTCGCCAGGCTGCATCCTAACAGTGTTCTATTACATGAATAAAAAAGTCCCAGAATATGTTACAGATGAAAAAAAAGAATAAATAAATAATAGCATGCAGCAGGATGTGAAACTACTTCCTTCAATGTGCTATCCCCATTCCTGTATCCACAAGACCACAGCAATAGAATACAACTCAAGCTTTATCATCATTCTTCTTATGATCTCCTAGAGATTTTTAGCATCAATGTATTATTAACTGACATTTAATTATAACAGATCATAGCCAGACTGGTGTTTTGCGATAAATCTTCAATGTGCTATTTCCTTGAAATGGCATGAGACGTACTGCCATAACACGCACCTTATAATACAGAAAAAATGAAACACAATGAATTGATATGACATCTCAAAAAGTAGTGAGTAAGGCATGGCACATGAGTGATTTCTGATTTCAGCTGAACACTAATTGCATGCAATTGTATGTCCTCATTTTAGTCATTCGTGGATACTGTTGAGAGTTCACAAAGTGCTTAAACAAATTTCCTTTCTTACTTATATAGTCTCTGCCACAAATACTCAAATAAATAGCTGTTGAATGTGTCCCTACACTGTTGAGGCTCCTGTACATTCAATGCTACTTATATGTGTACCCATCTTGGGGTCCTTGAATTTTACATTATGAAGTCCCATCATATGTTTAAATCCATAATCATTCAGACATTTATATGAACAGAAGTTGTCAAAAATTGCAGTAGTTCTCAGAAGGATGTACTCTTTTATCACATTGCACACCTTGGAACAAGTTTAAAAACGTTCGTGGATTCCTCATTCTATTCCCCCAATTACCCAACTGTCTTCCACAGTATCTCATCTTACAAATTTTCTTCTCCCAAACATTGCCCCATTGATTTCTGTGACAGTGTCTTTGCCTGTGTGTTCACTTTTTTTTCTCGTAGCTTTCCACACGCACTTCTCTACAAAAACTTTCCCAATCGACTACAGTTTTCTCTGTTGTATGCAGTTAATCTATGACGAAGAAGTTCCTATGATGTTTAACCTGTAGATATGTTAATTTCGCAATTTTTATGAGAGTTAATTTACTCGTCGCAAACCAAGAGTTTTCTCTCCTTTTTGCAACTCAACTGTACCCCATCAGTACCTTTCTTATGAGCAATAATGCTCATAGCTCCACCACATATTGCACATTTCCGTTGTCTGGTTATGAAGCAGTTAGCAGTGTACCATGCACTACTCACCGTGCTGCCTTAGCAGTACATAAGCACAAGGTTGGTGAAATGAAATTTTTTGATCACTATAGCTGAAAACACAGTACAAGTAGAAGACGAATGGGTAGCTTTGAGGGATGAAGTAGTGAAGGCAGCAGAGGATCAAGTAGGTAAAAGACGAGGGCTAGTAGAAATCCTTGGGTAACAGAAGATATATTGAATTTAATTGGCGAAAGGAGAAAATATAAAAATGCAGTAAATGAAGCAGGCAAAAAGGAATACAAACGTCTCAAAAATGAGATCGACAGGAAGTGCAAAATGGCTAAGCAGGGATGGCTAGAGGACAAATGTAAGGATTTAGAGGCTTATCTCACTAGGGGTAAGATAGATACTGCCTACAGGAAAATTAAAGAGACCTTTGGAGAAAAGAGAGTTACTTGCATGAACATCAAGAGCTCAGATGGAAACCCAGTTCTAAGCAAAGAAGGGAAAGCAGAAAGGTGGAAGGTCTATACAAGGGCGATGTACTTCAGGACAATATTATGGAAAGGGAAGAGGATGTAGATGAAGATGGAATGGGAGATATGATACTGTGTGAAGAGTTTGACAGAGCACTGAAAGACTTGAATCGAAACAAGGCCCCCAGAGTAGGCAACATTCCATTGGAACTACTGATGGCCTTGGAAGAGCCAGTCCTGACAAAACTCTACCATCTGGTGAGCAAGATGTATGAAACAGGCGAAATACCCTCAGACTTCAAGAAGAATATAATAATTCCAATCCCAAAGAAAGCAGGTGTTGACAGGTGTGAAAATTACCGAACTATCAGTTTAATAAGTCACGGCTGCAAAATACTAATGCGAATACTTTATAGATGAATGGAAAAACTAGTAGAAGCTGACTTTGGGGAAGATCAGTTTGGATTCCATAGAAATGTTGGAGCACATGAGGCAGTACTGACCCTACGACTCATCTTAGAAGATAGATTAAGGAAGGGCAAACCTACGTTTCTAGCATTTGTAGACTTAGAGAAAGCTTTTGACAATGTTGATTGGAATTCTCTCTTTCAAATTCTGTAGGTGGCAGGGGTAAAATACAGGGAGCGAAAGGCTATTTACAATTTGTACTGAAACCAGATGGCAGTTATAAGAGTCGAGGGGCATGAAAGGGAAGCAGTGGTTGGGAAGGGAGTGAGACAGGGTTGCAGCCTATCCCCGATGTTATTCAATCTGTATATTGAGTGAGCAGTGGAGGAAACAAAAGAAAAATTCGGAGTAGGTATTAAAATCCATGGAGTAGAAATGAAAACTTTGAGGTATGCCGATGACATTGTAATTCTGTCAGAGACAGCAAAGGACTTGGAAGAGCAGTTGAACGGAATTGATAGTTTCTTGAAAGTTGGATATAAGATGAACATCAACAAAAGCAAAACGAGGATAATGGAATGTAGTCTAATTAAGTCGGGTGATGCTGAGGGAATTAGATTAGGAAATGAGACACTTAAAGTAGTAAAGGAGTTTTGTTATTTGGGGAGCAAAATAACTGATGATTGTCGAAGTAGAGAGGATATAAAATGTAGACTGGCAATGGCAAGGAAAGTGTTTCTGAAGAAGAGAAATTTGTTAACATCGAGTATAGATTTAAGTGTCAGGAAGTCATTTCTGAAAGTATTTGTATGGAGTGTAGCCATGTATGGAAGTGAAACATTGACAATAAATAGTTAGGACAAGAAGAGAATAGAAGCTTTTGAAATGTGGTGCTACAGAAGAATGCTGAAGATTAGATGGGTAGATCACATAACTAATGAGGAAGTATTGAATAGGATTGGGGAGAAGAGAAGTTTGTGGCACAACTTGGCTAGAAGAAGGGATCGGTTGGTAGGACATGTGTTGAGGCATCAAGGGATCACCAATTTAGTATTGGAGGGCAGTGTGGAGGGTAAAAATCGTAGAGGGAGACCAAGAGATGAATACACGAAGCAGATGCAGAAGGATGTAGGTTGCGGTAGGTACTGGGAGATGAAGAAGCTTGCACAGGATAGAGTAGCATGGAGAGCTGCATCAAACCAGTCTCAGGACTGAAGACCACAACAACAGCTGAAAACACAATTAAAGGAAATCATGTTGTCTGCTCAAGAGACAGCATTTTCTCAGGCTGATGCCATCTGTTTTGGTACTTCTCGTTGGGTACTTCACTGGACTCGCATTCGGGAGGACGACGGTTCAATCCCGGGTCCGGCCATCCTGATTTAGGTTTTCCGTGATTTCCCTAAATCACTCCAGGCAAATGCCGGGATGGTTCCTCTGAAAGGGCACGGCCGACTTCCTTCCCAATCCTTCCCTAATCCGATGAGACCGATGACCACGCTGTCTGGTCTCCTTCCCCAAACCAACCAACCAACCAACCGTTGGGTACTTACAAGAATGCCAAATGCTGCATTGCTAACTATGGTTACATTTACATTACATTACATTAATACTTATTCCATAGATTGAGAATATGATCTTATGTAATGATGTGGAGCATGTAAGTTTAACATAAATTTTCTTTACACGACATAATTTTTTTACAGTTACTGCTTCATATCTAAAAGTCCATTTATTGATTATAAGGAGTTGTCATTCAGAAATTCTTTTAATGCCACTTGGCAAATGACCAAAGATTTTTGTGCCTGCATAATTCACCCCTTTCTGTGCCGAAGTCAGATTTAACTCAGAGTAGTGAAGATCATCCTTTATTCTACTGTTGTAGGTATGCACTTCACTTTTATTTTTGAATTGGGTAGGTTTATTAATAACAAATTTCATAAGTGAATATATGTTTTGTGAAGGTACTGTGAATATCCCGAATAGCTTAAATAAATGTCTACAAGGTTTTCTTGTTTGAGCTCCAGCTAATATCCTGATTACACACTGTGTGCAATGAATACTTCTTCTCTTGATGATGAATTGCCTCAAAATATGATACCATATAAAAGCAATGAATGAAAGTAGGCATAATAGGCTAATTTACTGGTTTGTCACCAGCATTTGAAATAACCCTAGTAGCATAAGTACAGGGTATGGCAGGCAAACCTGCATTTCTTATTAGTGCGCGGAAGTGTTGGAAGTAGTGGGGGGCGAGTAAACAAGGCTGGTGTCCTAGGTTAACTCAATAAAAACTTGGGTCAAAAACTTTGAAAACATCGGTGAAAGACCAAGGAAAAGAGGTGGCAGAACGAAGACAATGGGTACTCCTGAGAATGTGGAATGTGTAAGAATTGCTGTAGGAAGAAGGCCCTGGAGATCAGCGCGTAGACAGTGTGTTGCACTTGGAATTTCTGACAGGACTGTCTGAAGGATTTTGGGGTTAGACTCACAGCACCACCCATTTAAAATCCAAATGGTTAACGCTTTGAATAATGACTTCGTGGTCCAACAGCATTTCTGTGAAAGTCTACAAATGATTGTAGAAAACGAGGAGCTTGTTCATAACATCTAGGTGAGTGACGAGGCATATTTTCACCTCAATGGATATGTGAACAAACAGAACTTTAGATATTGGAATGATCAGAACCCTCACCAACTCCATGAAAAACCCCTGCACTCTGCCAAGGTAACAAGTTGGTGTGCAATGTCCTCATTGGGAATAATAGGCCCTTATTTTTTTGAGAATGAAAGACTGCAACCTGTTATCGTGAATGCTGAGCATTAGTCAACAATGTTAAGGTTATTCTTCATTCCTCAGCTTCGTCAATATGCAGTGAATGATGAAACGTTATTTCAACAATATGCAGCAACAAGTCACACAGCCCGCGTGAGCATTAATGTTCTCAATTAAGTTTTTCTTAACTGGGTGATTTCCAAGAATGGAGTGATTGCTTGCATTTTCTAATGAATAGCTGGACCCTATTTTCTCTACAACACACAAAAATGATTATTAAAAATATTTTCTACTTCTGACTATTTGTTAATAAACTTTTCATTGAGTTTGATAGAAACATAGCTTCCTGTGCTCTCAGCTGCCATGTTTCCCTGTTAACAATATCCCAGATTGTTTCAATTTATTATCACTGGTACTAATCTCAGACATAATGCATATACTTCTGGACTTTTTAATAACTTGTCTTAATACAGTGCAGTAGTTTTTATAGTGTTTCACTATTTGTGGATTATTACTTCTTCTAGCTATAAGATACATTTCCCTTTTCTGTTTACAAGATTTTTTATCCCTTAAGTGAACCATGGCTTTTTATATGGTTTCTTACAATTATGTCTCAGTGTTTTCTTAGGGAAACTGTTTTCAAATATAAAATATAAAAACAGAGGTATCATGAAACAGGTTAAATTTTAAATTAGCATCAGGTTCCCTCTACACTTCATCCCAATCTACTGTTGCAAGCTTTCCCTAAAATATACAGTTTTTCAATCGTTAATGGAACACATT
The DNA here is from genome assembly GCF_023864275.1 of Schistocerca cancellata. Classification (NCBI taxonomy): domain Eukaryota; kingdom Metazoa; phylum Arthropoda; class Insecta; order Orthoptera; family Acrididae; genus Schistocerca; species Schistocerca cancellata. Next base: position 251,336,216 of record NC_064626.1, read on the forward strand.
ATTTTGAAGGGCTATTTTGCATTACTGTATGCAGCTATATCATATACTGTAACTAGCTGTGCATCATTATAAGACAGACCTTTCTTAACAGGAAAAGTTTTTATTTGATTAAATTTATCTTGGTCTGTAAAAACATTATCTGCTTTCCTGTACCACCCGAGTAGGAAAATCAATAACTGATACCAAATTGAAAGAACCAAGTAATACTTCAAGGTCAAGCTTTCTATTGGACTCTTCAGAAAATCTACATTGAAATCTCCACGAGCAATAATTTGCTTCCCTCTGCCTGGGAGATAGCACAACAAAGAATCCCAAGTTTTTCCAAAGTAGCTGAAAAGTTCTGAATGGGGACCTATACACAGTTACAATTATATAAGTACCATTATTTAGTTTAAGATCACAAGCACTTGTATTGTAGTGGACTGACAAGACAGCCAGTCCACAGTGACGGGTAACCGAAAGGCACGCGTTTACACACGCCGGCTGGCGGTAGGTCTGAAACAGGATACGTAATGAATGCTATAAAGAAAAGTACGTAGCTGCTGGAATACTTAACTTTAATCCATCATTTGTATACAGCATTCTGGATGATACAAGTGAGACTCTCTCTAGAAATGGTTAATGGCGCCTTGCTAGGTCGTAGCCATGGACTTAGCTGAAGGCTATTCTAACTATCTCTCGGAAAATGAGAGAAAGGCTTCGTCAGTTTAGTCGCTAGCAAAGTCGTCGTACAACTGGGATGAGTCCTAGTACGTCTCTCTAGACCTGCCGTGTGGTGGCGCTCGGTCTGCAATTACTGACAGTGGCGACACGCGGGTCCGACATGTACTAATGGACCGCGGCCGATTTGAAGCTACCACCTAGCAAGTGTGGTGTCTGGCGGTGACACCACATGTATAATTCGGAAATTTGCCCAAACTGTGCAAGTATTTCAGCCCTGACGCATACACTATTATACACTAATATTTCGTATGAAATGGAATGTGCCTAATGCAGAAATGGAATGCAAATTTTAAGACTTAACTAATAATTAATTGCAGGAAAAAATCTTGTACAGCACTTCTTTATTACAGCATACATTAGCGTATGTGTAGGAGCTGAAATACTTGTACAGTTTGGGCAAATTTCCAAATTATAGACTTTCCGCTTTGATCAAGTTTTACTATGGCAACTCCTCCTCTCTCCGCAGTGTCTCTACTTACATGTGCTGAAAGCTTATATCTACCTACATTTACCTTTTACATATCTATGACTACATGATGTTCAGACAGGCACAGTACATCTATTCCATCCTGAGTTTCTAAATCTTCTAAACAAACAAGGAAGTAGGCTACTTTGTTTTTTAATGCCCTGATATTCTGATACAATATACTAGTATTATTTTCACTGTGCTTTTATGATAATCTTGTGACATGCTAACATTATTTTTATTGCAGTGTGATTTCTTCTCAAATCATACAGGTCATGTCAACTCGTGGTCATGAATTGCTCTGGAAAACATATATATTAGACCATTATATCATAAGTATTAAGAAATAAAGTATTTTCGTTTTATCTTAATTTTTGTAAATGGTATGGCCCTTTAAAAAAGTGTGCTTTGTAAATAAGTCTTAAAACAGTAGAGAACAAAAAAACCTAATAAACTAATAGTACTGTAGATCTGCCAGATGTCTTGGGTCGAAGCTCCCTCGTAGTGTGTTAAAATTTAGTTGACACCCACACACTTATGGGCTTCCTGTAACTTTCAAATTTAAGACAAAAGTACAAAATTTGAGTTAAGTTTCTACTTAAAAATTTTCTTTGTAATTTTTTATAATTATTGTAAAATAAATTTCATGACTCAGATTTCAACCTTCCACAGCACTTTGATGCAACTCTCAAAAATTCTGGAGAAAATAGACTTTGAAGTTTTCCGCATGTCTTTAATACCCAAAGGTAAGATAGATTTTTTGATAGGCAGTGTGGCTTTGCAGGAAGTGTAAGTTTTTGATTACTGCTGGTGTAAATTTCTTAAACAAAGGTTGTGTGTTTATAAGCATTTCTGTGAAGTGTAATATGCATAAAAATGGGGAAAGAATGGTAGTGCTCGAGACGGATATTTGCCAGGTCGCATGGTGAAGTCCCCTTTCATGTTTTTACCCCGTTTGAACAACTGTCATATAAATATAAAAGGCATCAATTATATGCTAATTAACATGTATCTGTCATTTTTATGAAAAATGCATGTCTTCTTATTTGTAACTATCTGAGTATCTGGTGTTGAATGGGTATGTATTTATTCCAATCATCTATTGATTCATTTAGTCCTCTGTCCATCTCCTCCTCTCCCCTCTCTCTGTCCATCTCCTCCTCTCCCCTCTCTCTGTCCATCTCCTCCTCTCCCCTCTCTCTGTCCATCTCCTCCTCTCCCCTCTCTCTGTCCATCTCCTCCTCTTCCCATTCTGTGTCCATCACCTCTCCCCTCTCTCTGTCCATCTCCTCCTCTTCCCATTCTGTGTCCATCACCTCTCCCCTCTCTGTCCATTTCCCCCCTTCCCTCTCTGTCCATTTCCTCCACTCTTTGTCCATCTCCTCCTTACCCCTTTCTGTCTGGCATCTCCTGTTGATGGACCTCGCCCCCAGAGTATTTCTTTCCTGAAAGCATGTAATGTGTGTGCCAAGTTTGTTTGAAGTCGATTAAGGGGTTAGGAGTAGCTTTCTACCTATGGCCTTGCCCATGTACACATATCACATATGTTTAACATATTTCACACAATTTTGATCACATATTTCACCTGTGTCTAGTGAATTTCACCTTGCAGTTTTGTTTTTACACATCTCAGAGTTTGTGACCTCATATCTCCTGAACGGTGTGTTGTACGTTGATATAACGGCACAGGCATATCCAGTAGTATATATGGGTACAGTCTCTGAAATGTGTTGCAAGTAGAGTTAAGAGTAAAGAAGTAATAAATTAAAACATCATACATGATGCTGCAGATTTTGATGCATCTCAGTGTTCATGATGTCATAACTCTTTAACTATTTGTTATGCAGTGATATATGTTTGTGAGTAGATTCAGTGGTATACATGAATACCGTCTGCAAAATGTGCTGCAAAAAGAATCTGTAGTAAAGTAATAAATTAAAAGGTCATGTGTAACATGGCAGTTTTACTGCATGAATAGCGAAATGTATTTTTTACATTCATCATTTTGTTTCAGAGAGAAAGTCTCATAAAGGTTAAAGGTTTGAAATTATGTGTAAATTTGGTTGCAAGTCTCTCAAATAGTGGATAAATGTAGTCTGGCTATTTGTGTGTTGTGACTTAGGCTCCTTTTTCATCCTCACCCCTTTGACATATAGTTGGTCCTTACTTTACCCCCCCCCCCCCTCCCATACCATAGTGCTTTTCAGACAGTAAGTGATATGTGTACCAAGTTTTATTAAGTGAATTAGGAAGAGCTGTGGAAAACACATGCACTTTTATAATGTGTGAATTACATAATGAACACAAAAAAACCATTGTACATTGCAGATATAAATTATTAATTACCAGTCTCTCATAAAGGATTGATAATAAAGATTTTTTAAATTAAAAAAAAATTACAAATTAATTTTTTTGTCATTATGTATTTTACACTTTGTGGAAATGCTTGTGGAATGTGCACCTTTATTTAAAAATTTACATCAGCCAGGAATTGAACCTGAGCCTGTCATGTTGCAGGTGAACATTTTACCACAGAGCCTTGCAGCCCTACAAGAAAATGATCTTGCTTTAGGTTACCGTATTAAATATGCGGAGAAAACTTCAAAGTCTCTTTTCTCCAGAAATTTTGAGAGTTTCATTGAACTGCTTTTAGCAGTTGAAATTTGAGTTCTGAGTCTGATATATTTAAAAAAATACAAATAACTAATTGCCATGTGGTCTCCTTGTCAGGCACAGATTGAACGTTATCACTTCAAATGTCTGACATGGATGCAAGATTTGGTTCTTAGGTGGGTCGAGGGGCATTTCAGTTTCTTACTTTCCTCCCCCCACCACTCTTATCACCATTAAAAAAAAATGAACTCGCTGCCACTGCACAGCACTGCCAAGAGACCAACAATTTTGTTCTCCAAAAGTACTTCTTGATAAATCACCCCGTGAGCTACCGCATTTCCCTTCAGAAGGTAAGTGAAAGTAGCATCATGCAGCATTAGCCCACCAGATGTTTTCCATCTCTTGAGTGAATAGAGGCCTTATTTGCACCCATAGATGTGTGCCTGGGATCATCAAAATGAACTTTTGTCTGGTTCAGATTCATTGATGACATTTTCATGATCTGGACTCATGGCAAGGACAACCTTTGTTCTTTCTTCCATAACCTCAGCACCTACTTTCAAATCTTCTTCACCTGGTCCTTCATGCCACCTTCCTCCTGGAAGGAATACACCAGATCGATCCTACCAGATTAACCCAGAGAATTATGTAATGTAATTTGCCACAGAATATTATGATCATGAAACCTTACAGATTAGCACTCGTATCCTGTTGGAATACCTTCTCCTTCAGGCTCTCCACCCCCAAGCATGGTTTTCCAAATTCTTAGCCTCTAATATTGTCAGTCACATGTTAACTGTTTAACTAGTTCATTATTTCCTGTGAGAAAGTGAATTTTATTCTCAGATATAATTGTTCAAATTGCTTTCAGGGCAGGGGCTGGATAGTTGGGCTTGAGTATCTCCTGCAACATGCTAGGCACAGGGGACCCTTAATCCTACTCCATTTGTCAGCTGCCGTGGTTATCCCTCTTTCACCCTTTTTTTTAAACTGCTTTTTGTAGCTGTTAGCTCTTTTCTCTATTGCAGGATTAGCAATCTGATGCTAATAGTTGAACAGGTTTTTATGTTTCCTCCTAGAGAGTGGTTTCTATTCTCATCTGTAACACTTTGACCACAGTGGGTAGAGGGTAGGACACTTGCGAGAGAGATGTGCTCCTGCCAAATGCGGAACCCCGAGGGACTCTCAATTTTGCCCACTGACTTACTGGCATGTTTATTACTCTCACCTTATTTTACTATTGTTGGTCCTGTTGTTCTCATTATATGTGGTCCTATTGTTGTCATTATATGTGTAGATTTCTCACATTTACTATTACAGAATTGCCTAAAAGGAATTATTTATACCATTACTGTCTTTCCCTTGCATCGAGTTGGTGGGGATCAGTCATGTGAAAAGCATCTTCTTGCAGATGAGCCATGGGGGATGCCTCATCTGTTAATTGGCCTACCAACCAGCCCTGACCGGTATACTTTCACCTCTCTTTAAGTTGTGCCTCACCTCTTCCATCAGTGCTTCACCTTTGCCACTCCTACACCCCTCAGGGGCTCAGCATTCGTTTGCTGAGTACGGGCTTGGTGTCCGCAGGGTTCCTGAGCTGGGGACTGGTAAGTACCACCAGTCCTCTGTCACCGTAAGCTCTGCTCACACTTCAACGACCATCATGCGGGGCAGTGGTGGAATGTTGTGTGGTTTCGGAGAACGGAGGTCTTGGCTTCACCTCCTGGACTGCAAGGAAGGTACCCACCTCTATAATAATAAAAAAAAAAACTCAACCTCAAGGTGTGCTACGTGATGAGGAGGTGAATGGCTGTTGAGGTGAAACAGTCTTTAGCGAGCAACCTCTGGGGCAACTGCCCCGCCCCAGTTGAATCAGGCTTGCTCAGGCATGCAGGGCTCTGAATGGGTCGACGGTTGTTTCCCTAGCGTCTCATGGGATCCTTATGGAACTGTCTCATGAAACTACTACTCCTGACGGGATGGGTGTACTGTCAGGCAACACCTACACCCACTCCTCCAAGAGAGTTCAGTTGGTCAGTCCTCCCGAAAAGAAGTCTCTGAGTAGTAGTAACAGGGCATTAATGTGCCATAACACTTTCATTGTAATAAAGCAAAACGGGGGAAGCTTCGAGAAGATATCCCCTTTCTATATTAACAAGGCATTGGAAGGTATTGCTGGGTCTCTGAGAAGTGTCAAACGACTATGTAATGGAACACTTTTGGTTAAAACTGCTAATTCCACCGAAATATCTAAGCTTCTGGGATGTAAGGCCTTAGGTGACTACTCAATCAAGGCTGAATTGCATAACACCCTTAACTATAGTAAGGTCGCGGTTTGGAAGAATTTCAGCTACTGGTCCAGGATAAACCTTTCTGCATCTGCTTACAAGAAACGCATCTTAGTCACAGAAACACCTACATTATGGGGCTACCACATATACAGGAAGGAAGATACTACTGGAGACAGGGCTAAAGGTGGATTGGCTATTTTTCTTGATGACAGGTACCACTCCTCTCCTGTCCCTCTTACCATGACCATCCAAGCAATTGCTGTGAAAGTTCTCTCACCGTTTACTATCACAATGTGTTCTTCATACCTGCCCCCCCCCCCCCCTCCCCCCGTCCTCCCCCATGACACTTTGGATGCGGCCACACTGGCAGACTTCTTCCAGGCACTCCCACGCCCATTCCTTCTTGTGGGGGACTTCAATGTCCACAATATGCTGTGGGGCTCGGCTACTACTTGCTCCAGGGGTCGGCTGATCGAGCGACTCGTCCATTCTGAGGATATCTGCCTTCTGAACGCAGGTCAGATGACTCACTTTTCTACAGCTACAGGGTCTTTTTCAGCTTTTGGTCTTTGCTTTTGTTCCTCAGCTATTGCAGTTACAGTTCAGTGGGAAGTGGCTCCAGATTTACATTCTAGTGACCACTTCCCAGTGTGGATTCGTCTGCCACGTAGGACAGTGACCAGCAGGGGACCACACAGGTGGATGATACAAGGGGCAAATTGGTTACAGTACAGTCAATAGGCTACTTTTGAACGAAAGGATTGTGCACAAGAAGCAGCGGCCCATATCACTCATGAGATCCAAAGGGCTGCTGCAGAGTCCATCCCCAGGTCTAGTAACCACCTCAGACGACAGCCTGTACCTTGATGGAATAATGACTGTCGATTAGCCACCAGGGCCAGACGGACAGCTCTTCGGAACTTCAAATGGTGTCCAACTACAGACAATCTTTGTCTTCAGGTCTGCGAGAGCACATGCAAGGCAAGTGATCAAAGAACAGAATCGGTCCACTTATGCTGCACACGTTTGGGAATCAATAAGATGGATTTCAGGCAAGGGTAGTACACATCCCCTTACGGCCTTGCCAAATAATGGGGTCTTGGTGGACATGCCAGAAGAGATAGCTCACATTTTAGCTGAACACTTCTTTTATTAAGTCATCCAGACAAGCTCCTGCTGTTCAGGTATTCCGTCGGACTGCAGAGATGAGGAAGCTCAATTTTTTTCTCGCATAAGGAAGAAGTCTACAACCTTCCATTCTCCTTGTGGGAACTGAATCAGCTTTATCTGCAGCCAGAGACACTGCTCCAGGACCTGATGAGATTCGTTATACCATGCTTTGTCATCTGTGCCCTGAAGCAAAAGGTCAGCTCCTCTCTTGTTTCAATCAGATTTGGTTTGATGGACAGTACCCCACGACTTGGAAGGAGGCAATCTTAATTCCATTCTGGAAACCAGGTAAGGACCGTAGCGCCCCTAACAATTACCAGAGTGTTGCCCTTACTAGTTTCATGGGTAAGACCCTTGAATGCATGGTCAACTGCTGCCTTGTCTGGCTGCTCGAGTCCCAAGGTTACCTGGCCACTCCCAGTGTGGTTTCAAGCACTACCGTTCCACTCTTGACAACTTAATTCTACTGGAGATGGCGAAATGTGTCCTCCTTACGCCTAAACCATTTAGTGTGTGTGTTTTTTGACCTCGAAAAAGCATATAACACTACTTGGAGGTACAACACCCTTCGCCAACTTCATGAATGGGAACTAGGTGGACGACGCCTGCTGCTTCTGATCCAATCCTTTCTCAAGGACAGACGTTTTCGTTATCACATTGGCGATGCCATGTCTCATTGCTATGTTCAGGAGAATGGTGTGCCCCAGGACAGTGTCCTCAGTGTCACATTGTTTGCCGTCGCTATCAATGGCATTTCCTCTGCAGTCAGGAGTCCTGTCAGATGCTCTTTGTTTGTGAATGACTTTGCAATCTTGTACTCTTCCTCTGATCTTACGATGATGACGAGGCATCTACAACTGACCATTAGGAGGCTGGAAACCTGGGCCCAGACAACTGGTTTTCGGTTGTAACCTGAGAAGACTGTGTTTGTCAATTTTAATCATGCTCGTCAGAGTTTTAACCAACCAGAGCTTACAATGTGGGACCGTATTTTACTTTTTGAAGACAGTGTGCTTTTTGGGTTTATTATTTGACTCGAAATTAACGTGGCTCCCACACCTGAAAGACCTACGAACAAAGGGCTTCCCGTTGTTGAACATTTTGAAATGCCTTGGCGGGAAAACATGGAGAGCTGACATGTCCCGCCTCCTACAGTTTTATAGGGCATTTGTTCGATCATGCTTAGACTACGGCAGCGTGGTCTATGGATCGGCCCGTCCTTCCTACCTCCGGATGTTAGATGCTGTCCACCATGCGGGCGTTCGGATATCGACTGGAGCCTTTCGGACTAGTCCAGTTCAGAGTCTGTGTGCAGAGACTGGTGAACCACCACTCTGGATTTGGCGACGTATCATTTTGGCTCGACAGGCGTTGAAAATCTCTGTCACCCCAGTCATTGGCATTTAGTTCTTTGATCCAACCCACCTTTGAACAACTGTTCAGGAATTGGCCCCAAGCGACCCAGCCATTTGGTATACGTGCTATGGACTGCCTTGAGGATCTGGATCTCTCGGGCATGAAAATACACACCCAGGGATGGAACGCACTGTCGCCTTGGTGTCTTCGGAGGCCCAAAGTGATTTTAGGCGTGACACAGTACCCGAAAAATTGTACTCCAGATATGGTTTTTACAACTTTGTTTTCGTCTATTTTAATATGTACCATAGTTTTATTCTTATTTATACAGATGGATCCTAGCAGGGGAATGCTCTCGGTTGATCTGTGGTTTTCCCTGATAGGGTTTTTAAAGTGCATCTTCCAGAACAATTTACAAATTATGATGCCGAGTTATATGGCATTCTAATGGCACTGGAGAGGGTTCACAGACATCACTGTAAAAGTTTTCTTGTCTGTTCCGACTCTCTTAGTGCACTGCAAGTGCTTCACCAAATGTATCCAGTACACCCGCTGATTCATCTCATCCATGACTGCTTACAGCGGCTCCAATGCCATGGCAATGAGGTGATCTTTTGCTGGGTACCTGGCCACGTTAGAATACAGGGTAACGTCGTGGCTGATAGAGCTGCCAAGGAAGCATGTTGGGATGGTGCTGTCCATGAATGTTCCATCCCGTTGCACGCCATTGTATCATTTTCTGACAGATGCATCATGCATTAGTGGGGGACTGAATTGTTGCAGGTGTCGGACAAACTGCGGTTGCTCAAACCGACCACAAAAGCTTGGCGGGCTTCGTGTCAGCCTCGCCGCTGGAAGGTTTGCTTACCAGACTGTGCATCGGGCATAGCTCTTTAACACATGGCTTCCTCCTCCCAGGGGAGGATCCACCTTTCTGTCAAGTTTGTGGCGTGCTGCTTTCAGTTCAGCATATTGTGGCTAAGTGTGTCCTGTATACTGATATTAGGGCAGCCCTTGGTCTTGCTGGAGATCTGATCACCATCCTCGCAGATACCGATGCCAGTGTTAACAGAGTGGTGAAATTTTGTGAACTATCAGGCAGCTATCAGGGACAGCCTTCGTCCCCACCCATGAGATTTCATGTTGACTTTTCATCAGGGCACTGATGACTGTGATGTCAAGCACCCCCTCAACCCAACTCATATCATCATCATCATCATCATCATCATCTTTGCCGCTCCTACATACAATCATAATTAGATCAAATTTCAGGCCATGTAATTATCCAGATTCAGTCTCCAGATCACTTGCTTTTATTTCCAAATGACTGCTTTCGGGCCCGAGCAGTTAACTTTCAGTTTCATATCTGAAAGTTACTATGTAACTGTAACAAATGATCTGAAGATGAACAGCTGGCCTGAAACTGGTCATGTGGAATAGAAGAAAGTGATTTGGTGACTGAGTTTTGACAATTTTATGTAATAACAGCTGTGGACACATTGTGATGACAAATGTGTCCAGTTTTGCCAAATTTCTGGCTGACATAACTCACTCCAGACGTAATACCTCCTGAAGGAGAGACTGACGACCTTGCTGTTTAGTCCTTTAACCCCACCCCCCCTTCCTCCCAGTGAACCAGATTTGGTTTGGTTCTGTAGTAGTGGCTCTTAGGTACCCAAAGAGGGCTCATACACTACCTCAAAGCTCCCATGTGCAAGTATCTTTCTTCTACATTCCAAACTTGAGAGAAACTGAGATGTGTTGGTGCGACCATGGTGCTGACACTAAAATAAATGTCTTATTGAAGTGCTCATAATGACCACCTAAATTAATAGTTGACATGGTGCTGTTTACTATTTCATAGCTACAGAAGGTTAATTTTAGTCTCATCATCAGTTTTCTGCTGTATTAGCAGGTCCTTTGCCTCTCCATTTTTTTGCGATCCATTGCTTCCTTCTTAAGGCTGCTGTATGTTGTGCTGTCCATCATGTCATCCAGTATCTAACCTTCTAAAACTGTTTTTATCAGTCCACCATTCTTTCTTAATATATGCACAATCCAGTTTCTTTTTCTTCTTTTTATTACATCTAGTAACTGTCTTTTCTCTCCCACTCTTCTCAGTGCCTCTTCATTTCTTACTGTGTCCATCCAACTTATTCTTTCCATCCTCTGCCATGTCCGCATCTAAAAAACCTCCAGCCTTTCTCTGTCTTTCTTCCTCAAAGTCCATGTTTCAGCGCCATGTAGAACAACACTCCATACAAGACATTTACTGAGTCTCTTCCTGAGTTCTCTGTCCAGACCACTGCAGAAAATTCTCCTTTTCTTATAAAATGCCTCTTTTGCCATTGCTATCCTTGTTTTAATTTCTGTGGTGCACTTCCAGTCGGTGTCTATCCTGCTTCCAAGATACTTAAAATTTTGCACCTGTTCTAATATTTCTCCATTGAGCATAATTTTTATTTCCTTATTTCCTCCTAGTGCCAATACTTTTGTTTTCTTTGTGTTAATTTTCATTCCATAATTTCCGTTAGCTTCAGTGGTCTCCACCAAATCCTGCAATTCTTTTTGCCCTGTGGCGAGAAGGAACATGTCATCAGCAAACCTCAAACACCCTACTCTTCTTCCTCCAATTTCTACTCCGTTTTCCTCTAATGAACATTGTTGTTGTGGTCTTCAGTCCGGAGACTGGTTTGATGCAGCTCTCCATGCTACTCTATCCTATGCAAGCTTCATCATCTCCCAGTACCTACTGCACCTAAATCCTCCTGAATCTGCTTGGTGTATTCATCTCTTGGTCTCCCTCTACGATTTTTACCCTCTACACTGTCCTCCAATACTAAATTGGTGATCCCTTGATGCCTCAGAACATGTCCTACCAACCGATCCCTTCTTCTAGTCAAGTTGTGCTACAAACTTCTCTTCTCCCCAAGCCTATTCAACACCTCCTCATTAGTTATGTGATCTACCCATCTAATCTTCAGCATTCTTCTGTAGCACCACATTTCGAAACCTTCTATTCTCTTCTTGTCCAAACTATTTATCGTCCATGTTTCACTTCCATACATGGCTACACTCCATACAAATACTTTCAGAAATGACTTCCTGACACTTAAATCTATACTCGATGTTAACAAATTTCTCTTCTTCAGAAACGCTTTCCTTGCCATTGCCAGTCTACATTTTATATCTTCTCTACTTTGATCATCATCAGTTATTTTGCTCCCCAAATAGCAAAACTCCTTTACTACTTTAAGTGTCTCATTTCCTAATCTAATTCCCTCAGCATCACCCGACTTAATTAGACTACATTCCATTATCCTCATTTTGCTTTTGTTGATGTTCATCTTATATCCTCCTTTCAAGACACTGTCCATTCCGTTCAGCTGCTCTTCCAGGTCCTTTGCTGTCTCTGACAGAATTACAATGTCATCGGCGAACCTCAAAGTTTTTATTTCTTCTCCATGGATTTTAATACCTACTCCGAATTTTGTTTCCTTTACTGCTTGCTCAATATACAGATTGAATAACATCGGGGAGAGGCTACAACCCTGTCGCACTCCCTTCCCAACCACTGCTTTCCTTTCATGTCCCTCGACTCTTATAACTGCCATCTGGTTTCTATACAAATTGTAAATAGCCTTTCGCTCCCTGTATTTTACCCCTGCCACCTTCAGAATTTGAAAGAGAGTATTCCAGTTAACATTGTCAAAAGCTTTCTCTAAGTCTACAAATGCTAGGAACGTAGGTTTGCCTTTCCTTAATCTTTCTTCTAAGATAAGTCATAAGGTCAGTATTGCCTCACATGTTCCAATATTTCTACGGAATCCGAACTGATCTTCCCCGAGGTCGGCTTCTACCAGTTTTTCCATTCGTCTGTAAAGAATTCATGTTAGTATTTTGCAGCCATGACTTATTAAACTGATAGTTTGGTAATTTTCACATCTGTCAACACCTGCTTTCTTTGGGATTGGAATTATTATATTCTTCTTGAAGTCTGAGGGTATTTCGCCTGTCTCATACATCTTGCTCACCAGATGGTAGAGTTTTGCCAGGACTGGCTCTCCCAAGGCCGTCAGTAGTTCTAATGGAATGTTATCTACTCCCGGGGCCTTTTTTCGATTCAAGTCTTTCAGTGCTCTGTCTAACTCTTCACGCAGTATCGTATCTCCCATTTCATCTTCATCCACATCCTCTTCCATTTCCATAATATTGTCCTCAAGTACATCGCCCTTGTATAGACCCTCTATATACTCCTTCCACCTTTCTGCTTTCCCTTCTTTGCTTAGAACTGGCTTTCCATCTGAGCTCTTGATATTCATACAAGTGGTTCTCTTCTCTGCAAAGGTCTCTTTAATTTTCCTGTAGGCAGTATCTATCTTATCTCTAGTGAGATCAGCCTCTACATCCTTACATTTGTCCTCTAGCCATCCCTGGTTAGCCATTTTGCACTTCCTGTCGATCCCATTTTTGAGATGTTTGTATTCCTTTTTGCCTGCTTCATTTACTGCATTTTTATATTTTCTCCTTTCGTCAATTAAATTTAATATTTCTTCTGTTACCCAAGGATATCTACTAGCCCTCGTCTTTTTACCTACTTGGTCCTCTGCTGCCTTCACTACTTCATCCCTCAGAGCTACCCATTCTTCTTCTACTGTACTTCTTTCCCCCATTTCTGTCAATTGTTCCCTTATGCTCTCCCTGAAACTTGTGCAACAAGAGATAGACTCAACTTACATTTACCAAGAAAAAATAAACATGAAACTCAAAACAGTATTTTGTACCAAGGAATAGAACTGTACAATAAATTACTGAAAGAAATTAAAGAAATTGCAAAAATTCACTTATTGAAAAAGGCAGCTAAAAAGTACCTGTTATGTAATAAATTTTATACATTGAAGGATTACTTAGCTAAAACAGAGTAGGGGTTTGATAAAAATGTTATACAAATAAATAATAATAATAATGATTATAAAATATCCAACATTCCACATAACACTTTCACTTTATGTTTTTTTCCTTCTTTCGTTTCCTTTCTAGAAATACTTACCCCAAGCTATGCATGGCACAATACTAACACCTCTTCCTCTTTCCGAGCTCAACATCTCACTCATTATGGAGGGATGCTGACTCAGCTTTTCAGGATAGCAAATGGGAAGTTGCAGGACAGAAAATGGCCCAGAGATCACCTGTGTGTGTGTGCGTGCGTGCGTGCGCGTGCGCAGGTGTGTAGTGAGTGAAGTGTTATGAAACAATGTGTGTACAGTGTGTGCAGTGACTGACAGTGAGATATGAGTGTACAATGTGGCATTACCTTATTAAATAAGCTATTTCTAAAATAAGTATTGTATACCAGGAGTAAATCTAATGATTGTCTCTAACTAGCAGTCTGTAAATATATGTGTATACGAATTAGCTTATTTTAAATTGATCTAAATTTGTAAATACTTTGACATATCCTATATCCTTGTAGAAAGAGATCTACAGATGAATAAAGCTACTACTACTACTATTACTACTACTACAAACAATCGTATGAGGATACTAACTACATCAGGGTGCAAAATTTGAATAGTGAAGCTCCTAGACAGTCTAACAATTTTGCTCACCACAACTCCTGTATCTGAATATGAAAAAATACCCCACACTCTGTCTCTGTTTATGGAGTTCTTTTGACAGACAAACTGTTCGAACAGTACCTTTGTACATAACGCTATATCAGATTATTTAATAGAATGCTAAGTTTCAACGAAAGCATTGTAACATAAATACATACCGGTATGGTAGTCTAGCCCTTCATTGTCTTTCTGCAGAGAAATACCACTTAGCAATGGCAGTTCTTGGGTCAAACTCCAACAGAGAACATCCATTTACGTATATCATCAGCAAATCCTCCAGTGTGTTTGTCTTCAGCAAAGTCCCGTATGCAGTTTTTAGTCTATATATATGAAGACAGTAACTGTTCTCGAAAGAACAGAATACTGTTGATGACCGTGCAGCTTCTCCCTGGAATAAATGATGACTAACTGAAACCCTCAGCTGCAGACATGTGTTGTTGATATACCTCGAGGAGATCCCAGGTTCGAGTCCCGGTCGGGGCGCACATTTTCAGCTGTCCACATCAAGGTATATCAACAACACCTGCCGGCAGCTGAGGGTTTAAGTTAGTCATCATTTATTCCAGGGAAAAGCTGCATGGTCATAAACAGTATTCTGTTCTTTCGAGAACAGTTACTGTCTTCATATATATAGTTAAAGGCTACCCAGCCATTGACGTTCGTCTGTGTGAATGCGCACAGGTTGCCCAAACTCTTACGGGAATCGCCAAAGCGTGTGCGACTAATGAGTGGATGGGCAAATGTCTATAAGGTACATTACATATGTAGAATTATGGACAGTTGGGAATGTGAGTCTCACGTGAAGCGTGCAAGGGATAAGTCCGTGCAGTCGCGCTATTCATCTGTGTCCTCGGTGGCTCAGATGGATAGAGTGTCTGCCATGTAAGCAGGAGATCCCGGGTTCGAGTCCTGGTCGGGGCACACATTTTCAGCTGTCCACATCAAGGTATATCAACAACACCTGTCGGCAGCTGAGGGTTTCAGTTAGTCATCAGTTTTTAGTCTGTTGTGACAGCTGAAACCTCCCTCACATGAAGTTGTAGTCACTGATAGAACAGCACAAAATTTCAGAACCTGAAGCAGATTGGGGAATCTTGTAGGGAAATTTTCATTGTAAATCTTCTGAAGCATCTGATTCAAGTGGGGGAAACAGAAGTTTATATATTGCCCACTCTGCTAACAGAACATCCAGTTTCTCATCAAACAGAGTTAGATTCAGATACATAAAGGGCCTTTTTATCTCTTGATTCCCAAATGGAAGGCTTTTGTCTTTGCACAGCCAGCACAAGATCTCAAAAAAAATGCAGGGAGGTAATAACATCTGATGAGCCTGATTGCAACCTTTCTGTTATGTTCACTTTTGCATTTTTTTTTCATTAAGTTACCTATTACAGTCTGGTACTTTTACATCCCAGTACGAATGCGTGTCAGCTGAACATAATTAATTTTGCTTGAAATGGATGCCAGGTCCAAAAACCTTTGTTCGTGTGGTCCAACAGTAGAGTGTAGGTTCTCCAAAACTGAGCTGCAGTATTCAGTTTTTATTTTCAGGGATGAAATAAGGAGTTCCTTATTTTTTAGTGCCACACTTAATAGATCCAGTTTGTGGTAGAAGTCTAAGAGGAAGCAGAGAAGCCTAACAAATTTAAATTGTACATCTATATCTATTTATCTACACCTACATCATCCACACCTATACTCTGCCAAACCACCATGAGCTGCATGGCAGAGGGGGGGGGGGGGGGGGGGGAGATTTCATCGAAAATCATACAGGTCAAGAGTGTATGTGTCACATCTCTTTGTCAAAGTTTGCTGAAAAAATAGATGTTGAAGCTCCACATCATAGCTCTCCAAAACTCTTTGACTTCTAGTAATTTCATAAAATGCTACAGATGTCTCTAAAGATTTGTGAAAATATCCTAACAAAAGGGAAAATTGAAAAATTGTAATAAAGAAACCAAGAGTGATAGAGATCTTTCTGCAAATTATGTTTTGAAAATATGAGTAGTGATAGGATCTTAACTGACTTGAGAAATGATGAAGTGGAAGGACTGCTGTTAGCTATGACATTAATGTATGAACTACTTAAAGTGTCAAAATATTTGTATGTAAAGGTAAAAGAATCTGAAATTTTTTGGTTAAGTTGCAATTATTCTCTCCAAAACCCCCATTGTAAACGTTCTAAAATTTTTATAATACTTTAGTTGCTCATTTTACTTATGGAATGTACAATCAGAGTGGGCAATACTTGTCTATACAAAATGTGAGAAAATTTTTAGGTAGACCTAGCTCCTGTTTCAATGTCAAAAAATCATGGTCACTTAAATATTTAAACTGATTGCTGATTTTACATAAATGTCATGCAGAACTGGTATTTTGGAATCAAAATAATTTCTTTACAACATTATAAGTGAGTGGGAAAACAATTCATAATTTTGTTCAAAAGCATTTTATAACAAAAGTGAGACGTAGAATACTTATACCCATTTTACTTTTTATGGTTTTGTTGGCAAATTACTATTGTCTTCTGTCATGATTTTACTTCTTTATGGATTCCCATGAATTAAAATGGCATACAATGTAACAATCAACACTGCACTGTTCAAAAGAGTTCTTTTTTTTATCATCTGCTTCCCATTGAACTGGAACAATGTAAAATCCAGGATGGAATGTAACAGTATTAGAGAAGGAAAGTTGCTACTCACAATATAGCAGAGATGCTGTGTCGCGATAGGCACAACAGAAAGATTCACACTGGTTTCAGTTATCTGAGACTGCAGACGTGTGTGTGTGTGTGTGTGTGTGTGTGTGTGTGTGTGTGTGTGTGTGTGTGTGTGTGTCACTGACAAAGGCCTTAATGGCCAAAAGCTATAATTGTGTGAATCTTTTTGTTGTGCCTATTGCAACTCAGCATCTCCACTATATGGTAAATAGCAACCTTCCTTCTCTAATATTGTCCCATTGAACATGTATAGCGAGCTGCATTTACACACGGACAAGAATGATCCAACAAGAACAGTCCTTGGGAAATGGGAACTGCACACTGATCTCTTGATGATGGTCATTTGAAAGCATTAGCAGGACTATGAGGTGTCAGAAAGGAGATGGTTATATCTTGCATCTCATGAGACACTTATTATCTGTCCCACCCATCACTGATTGTCATATACACTAAAAATGAAGTGGCTCACTACAGGTCTTCTAATTTATACTGTGGTCTATGCATTTCACACACAGTAACAGGCTACATTTCATGGAGAACCGTTCTTGCATTGTATGTGCCACTCTGGGATGCAACCCAGCAATGACCTCATGGAATTCCTACCGCAGGCTTCATAGCAGACCACTGTTCTCTCTTTTTTAAACAGAAATCTCTTAATGTACTTTCATTTAGAATTAAGCATTTCATGTTTGTTACTAATGTTGATATGCTGTGTACAAATCCAGCAGCATCCCTTACAGTATCAACAGCTTCATGCTGGAGCTCAAATCTTACTGCAAGAAGTTTATACAGAGACCTCACATCCCATCAAATGCACTTCTTCCATGACCTGGTGCTGAAAATATCCATTTTTTGTCTTAATTCGTATACCACAGTGTTGACCAAGCTCATAAAACTGAAATCAGTTTTTAAAATGAGATGCTGCACCATCAGTCACACAAACATGTTTAGGAAATGCAAGGCCTCTAAATGTTGTTGTTGTTGTGGTCTTCAGTCCTGAGACTGGTTTGATGCAGCTCTCCATGCTACTCTATCCTGTGCAAGCTTCTTCATCTCCCAGTATCTACTGCAACCTACATCCTTCTGCATCTGCTTAGTGTATTCATCTCTTGGTCTCCCTCTAAGATTTTTACCCTCCACACTGCCCTCCAAAGCTAAATTTGTGATCCCTTGATGCCTCAGAACATGTCCTACCAACCGATCCCTTCTTCTAGTCAAGTTGTGCCACAAACTTCTCTTCTCCCCAATCCTATTCAATACCTCCTCATTAGTTACGTGATCTACCCACCTTATCTTCAGCATTCTTCTGTAGCACCACATTTCGAAAGCTTCTATTCTCTTCTTGTCCAAACTAGTTATTGTCCATGTTTCACTTCCATACATGGCTACACTCCATACAAATACTTTCAGAAACGACTTCCTGACACTTAAATCTATACTCGATGTTAACAAAGTCCTCTTCTTGAGAAACACTTTCCTTGCCATTGCCAGTCTACATTTTATATCCTCTCTACTTCAACCATCATCAGTTATTTTGCTCCCCAAATAGCAAAACTCCTTTATACTTTAAGTGTCTCATTTCCTAATCTAATTCCCTCAGCATCACCCGACTTAATTTGACTACATTCCATTATCCTCGTTTTGCTTTTGTTGATGTTCATCTTATATCATCCTTTCAAGACACTGTCCATTCCGTTCAACTGCTCTTCCAAATCCTTTGCTGTCTCTGACAGAATTACAATGTCATCGGCGAACCTCAAAGTTTTTACTTCTTCTCCATGAATTTTAATACCTATTCCGAATTTTTCTTTTGTTTCCTTTACTGCTTGCTCAATATACAGATTGAATAACATCGGGGAGAGGCTACAACCCTGTCTTACTCCTTTCCCAACCACTGCTTCCCTTTCATGCCACTCGACTCTTACAACTGCCATCTGGTTTCTGTACAAACTGTAAATAGCCTTTCGCTCCCTGTATTTTACCCCTGCCACCTTCAGAATTTGAAAGAGAGTATTCCAGTTAACATTGTCAAAAGCTTTCTCTAAGTCTACAAATGCTAGAAATGTAGGTTTGCCTTTTCTTAATCTTTCTTCTAAGATAAGTCGTAAGGTCAGTATTGCCTCACGTGTTCCAACATTTCTACGGAATCCAAACTGATCTTCCCCGAGGTCGGCTTCTACCAGTTTTTCCATTCGTCTGTAAAGAATTCACGTTAGTATTTTGCAGCTGTGACTTATTAAACTGATAGTTCGGTAATTTTCACATCTGTCAACACCTGCTTTCTTTGGGATTGGAATTATTATATTCTTCTTGAAGTCTGAGGGTATGTCATCAATTATGCTGACAGCATAGCATGTATGTGTGCTGTCATGAATGAGATCATCACTGACAATAGCAAAATAGTGTGATGTTCCAAGGAAGTGAGCAACATATGTGAATATTGATACCTGGTATGTGTGCCAGTGGTGATTTTGTATTTCATTCTGCAAAGCAGCAGACCAGTTCTCAGCAAAGTCAAAATGAAGAATTAATGTGTTGGTATTCTGGGATGTGGCTGATATTACTTCTGCTGAGGCTTGTCTCTGAATTCTCCGGATATGATGGTGAACTATTTCTTTCATGACCCAATGTCTAACCTCTGCAGCAAACTTCTCTGGCTCTACTGTCTTCTCCACCAACTCATCTCCCTCCCACAGTGCATAGCTTATATCATTGTCAGTATCCTGCAGGTGTAATGCTTCAACAGTCATTAATTCACCACCAGTACACATTTCACACTCCTGCAACCAACATTTATCTAGCGGCTCTTGACATATACACAAAAGCATGAGGCCCATCTCTGTGTACTTCTTTCCTATGACACTGCTTATGGCAAAATAAATAAGTTTCAAATTAGTGCAGTAAATACATGTGCATTCTTCCTTCACTGGTTGGCATTTTGCTCATTTTGGTTGTAAGGAGTAGAATTTTGTGAGACCAGTTTTTAAATTCAGGTTCTCCTTTTTCATTAGGAGATAGGCTTCTCTTATTTATTTATTTAACCTGGCAAGATTAGGGCCATCAGGCCCTCTCTTACATCTAACCAGGCATTCTACTTATTTTACATTCATACGTTTTAGTAGGCATGTTAAACTGCATCTAGTACAAAAAGTGAAATAACAATTAGAAAGGTACACCTGGAAAAATACATACATATAGAGTTTATATTCGTAGATCATAAGTACTGTTATAATTAGACATTATTGAAGAGACAAATTTTAGATAGGAGTGCTGGCAGCAGGGAGTATGAGGGAGACTCATGGTGAAGGGAGGAGAAGAATAGAGACATGATGAAACATAATTAAGGAAATATAAAGGAAAAGAAGATTGCCTGGCTAATAGAGATAGATGAAGAGGAAGGCATCTCAGGAGGAAGATAGGAGACGCTAGCTTTGCTATTTGACAGATGAGAGGATTGGCCTGGTACATTAATTTTGTGGAGAACTTTATGAGGATGATAGTAGGAAATGCTTCAACTTCTTCTTAAAAGCAGCAGGAGATTGAATTTTGTGCAAGGTAAGGGGCAGTTTGTTCCAGAGGCGGACAGCGGTAACTGAGAAGGAGTTTGCAAAAGTTTTTGTTTTGTGAGTGGGCACAGTTAGGATACCAAATAAGAGTGACCTCGTGTTTCGATTATGATGGCATGACAGGTTTTTAATCTCTGAAGCAAGGTACTGGGGTGCTTGCGTGACGAGGAGACTGTGAAGTAGACATAGTGTGGTAGTCACGCAATTTGTCCGGCCGCAGCCACCCTAGCTCGGAGTATGGAGCACTAACATGATCATATCGGCGAATGTTGCAGGTGTAACGCACACAGGCATTCATGGTTAGCTCTAGCCGTCTTTTGTTTTCACTACTCGTGCCTTGTTGAATCACATCACAATAGTGGAGGTTCGGTAGAACGAGTGCTTGCACGAGCTGGCGTTTCAAGTCCTGTGGAAATATGTTCCGAAACTTTTTGAGAGCGTAGAGACAAGCAGACATCTTTCGGCACACTGCGACTGTATTCTCCCCCAGTTGAGATGCTCATCCAAAGTTACACCCAAGTTCTTCACTGTTTTCTGATATGGTATTGGAGTACCGTCGAGCAGAATAGGAGGTAGCCGTTCGCAGAAATCTGAACTTATTAATTTCTGATGGGCTATTAAGATTACTTGCGTCTTTTTTGCATTTAGTTTAAGCCCCAGGTTTTTCGCCCATGTCACTACTGAAGACAGATCATCATCCATCTGAGCGATTGCAGTGTTTACGTCTTCAGGTCTGACGCTTAGGTAGAGCTGGAGGTCGTCGGCATAGAAATGATATTTACAGGAGGACAGAACTGATGAAATATCGTTGACATATAAAGAAAACAAAAGTGGTCCTAAGACTGATCCTTGTGGCACTCCCGAGGAAACATGTTTCCAGGAAGATTTTTCATTTACGCAGACAACACATTGCTGTCTGTCTTTTAAGTAGCTTTCAAACCATCTCATTGCACTATCAGAGAAATTAAGCTGTTGCATTTTTCTGAGCAATATGTCAAAGTTAACAGTGTCAAAAGCTTTGCTGAAGTCCAGTAGCATCAATATTGTTGCCTTTCGATTGTCGATGGCACATTTCAGGTCATCAGTTACTTTAATTAGAGCAGTGTTTGTGCTGTGATGTTTACGGAAACCAGATTGAAATTTGTCATATAGGCTGAATTCATGCAAGTGTTCAGTGATTTGATCATGAACAATATATTCAAGTGCTTTGGAAACAGCAGGCAGTATGCTGATTGGTCGGTAATCACTAGGCAGTTGCGGGTTTTCGTTCTTAGGGATGGGTCGAATTATGCTTCTTTTCCATGCAGTGGGCTATATTCCGTTCACGAGGGAAAAATTAAATATGTCAGTTAAGACAGGTACTAAGATATCGGCAACATTCTTAATCATAGTTATACCGATACTGTCGTTGCCTATTGCATCAGAAGAGATTCTCATTATTGCTTTTCTTGCCGTATTTGTTGTTACATGTTTTAGATGGAAGGTATCGTTGTTAGTTATCCTGTTTGGGGATTCTTGTGGACGGTAATTATCAGCCGTGCTGGTATTCAGAGGTGCAGAGAAGAATTCATTTAATTCGTTAGCTGACACATGAAAAGTAGTTTCCGATTTTGTCTTTCCGACCCCCAAGCTACGGAGATTCTTCCATAGAGTCGTGGGCGTCAGATCGCTGCATACAAGGGAGCGAGCGTGCCTGATTTTAGCATTGCGAATGCATTGCTTCACTCTGTTCCGTAGCTTTCTGTATTCTTTGAAACGCTCGGGTTTCGGATCTGCCTTGAAAAGCCTGTGGGCAGCATCCCTATTAGTCATCATTTGACGTAATTCAGCTGTCAGCCATGGAGCAGGAGATTTTCTTACATGGATTGTGCACACAGGTGCATGTTTGTCATAGAGGGCAGTGAGTTTATCACCAAGTTCATTAATTTTGCCGTCGATTGTAGGTTCTCTGATTGTTTGATGCCATGAGATTTCTGAGCAATCAGCTGTTACAGTGTCAAGGTCAATACGTTTCATGTTCCTACAAGTTATGTAACGCGATTTGATCCTTGGGGGCTGCACAGAGTAGGCCAGGAATATTACATCATGTGCTGAGAGGCCAGGGGCCGATGTTTGACCAACATCTCTTACTTTGTCAGTCTGTTTCGTTGCGATTACGTCTAGAAGAGTATGACTGTGCGCCGTATGGTGTGTAGGTTGTAATGGAAGAATGTTCATGCTATTGCAACCAAACAGTCTTCTTAGGTTGTCTCTTAGCAGGTCTATGTTCAAGTCACCCATTACGATGACATGTTCGTATTGACACTGAAGTGAATATAATTCCGACTGGAAGGAACTCATTGAGTTTATTTTTGGCGGCTTGTACACGACGCCAGTCAAGAATTTCCGACTTTGTATATTTATTTCAATGAACATGAATTCAGCCGCTTTTTCTTCAGCAGGATTTGACGTACATAAGACTTTCGCTTTGAGATCTGTTCGTGTAATATGCACCGACCCCGCCACCTCGCTTTTTTGATCTGTCTGCCCTAAGAAATGTGTACCCTGAGAGATGAATAGATGCAGAGGGTATGTGTGGTTTCAACCACGTTTCGGATAAGAGGATTACGTGGTAGTTATATAGTTGGTTGAAGAGGAGGCTAAGTTCTTCATAATGTGCAGGTAAAGACTGGATGTTGCAGTGAGCTGCTAAAAGCTCTGACGCGTTCCGCTGAACAGGGTAGCAGACTGGTTTGTCCCTTTGTTAGGCACTACCTGCCGCGAGCGGCACTGGCTGGTGCTTCCGCCAAGTGACATAACACAGGGGTGTCAGAGATTTTGCGCGCCCTGTTTGTGACTCCGCGAGTGCCGAAAGAAAGGCGACTGCAAGAGATTTCCTGAGGTTGCAGGAGTATAGAAAATGGATTAGTGGTATTCGGTGCAAGGAGAATATGACCAAAATAGTGACAGCTGTGTGTCACTGTGTATCCTATGTCGTAAGAGGAGAAATGTAATTAGCGTATTTGAAACAGGTTAGGGTGGAAATAAGGGAAAGGGGAGTGATTTAAGAGGCCGATGCTACCAGCAGAGAGAAGTAAGCTTAATAATTAATAGATTATCGTAGGAAGCTAGAATTAAATTGAAATTTACTAAAGTGATACTGGTAGTAATTATCGTAGGAAGCTACAATTAGATTGAAATTTGCTAAAGTGATACTGGTGGTGGTTTTTGTTATGAACAATTTAAACTGAAGAGATGGGTGATTAATGAGCTAAAGGAGAGACTAATAATTGCAATAGAACTATTACAGAATGGAAGAGAATAAACTGAGAAAATGAAAAAAAAAGTATTAGCAGTAACTAAAATTAAGTAATGGTTAGAGCAACAGACACAAAAAAATAGTGAAAAGTTAATACAGTTACAAAAACAATTTGTTGAAGGTACAAATATGGGTATAATTGAAAAGTTAATACAATTAAAAGACTATATCTGAGTATATGGCTGTTACAGTTTGCAAATGGTGTTAAGTTTGTACTTTTGGCTCGAGTAGCTTCACTTAATACTATTCAGTTCTGTCATGTTTGTGACTGTCTTCTTTCCATCTGCTGTCTTAATGATTACTCTGCCATCCTGAGTCCACACATTCTGAAGACCGAAATGGGATATGGCACTGTTTAAAATCTTTAGCCGTTCGTGTGTCAAATCTTCCCTTATTGTAAGCCCTGTCCTTGCTAACTTCTTCTTCTGGGTAAAGATCTCTGCCCTTTTTCGGTACGAGAGAAATTTAATTATTATTGGACGAGGTTTGGTAGCACCTGGTAGTTTTCGTCCCACCCGATGGCTCCTGTCAATGTCTGCCTTGGTCACTTCAACACCTAATTTTTCACGCGCAACCTCTATAAGCAGGTTGTCTGTGTCTTCTTCCTTATTGTCTGCTACTCCAAACAGTCGTAGACTATTTCGCCTTTGGTACTGTTCTAGCTCATCTATTGCGGCAGATAGTTTCACTTCCAACTCTCGTGTCTTTTTCTCGTATTCAGACACAGACTTTTTTAGTGCTGTAATTTCGGCAGTATTGGCCTCAACAGTTTCACGCATTTTGGCCAATACTGCTGCCGTTACAGTATCTGATATAGTGCCTGCTATCAGATCGAGATTGTTTTTATCGCGAAGCGCAGCGTTTACCTCAGAGCGGACCAGCTCCGCTATACCGGGAGCCGCGGCCGCACCTTCCGCCAACAGCAGACCCGCCGCCGCACCTTCCGCCAACAGCAGACCCGCCGCACCTGCGGCTTCCCCGCTGCTGGACGCGCTGCTGTTGACTCTTCTGTTTACCATTTTCTCGAAGATATTGGCAGAGCACAGAAAAAAAATAGCACTACTGCACAGAACACTGTTGTTTACACGATTTCCACTTGTACTAGACAACACCACCTGCGAGAACACCTTCGAAATCAACTAAATTTCGTGAGCCAAACTTAACACGTGTTACACTGCAGCCGTCATGACACTATCCCATCTTATTGATCTTGTCACATATCTTTTTACCTTTTTAACATTTTCGCCATTTTTCACTGACAGAGATAACATCACCCTGCTTAGGACTTTGCCTGCTGCAATCTTTGTCATCACATAAGTAATACTCCAGAGCAACAATAAGTGTATCATCTTGCAACAGATACCCACAGTAAGAATCTGGGCATGACCAAATACCTTTGAAAGGGCACGGCCGACATCCTTCCATAATCCTATGAGACCGATGACCTCGCTGTTTGGTCTCTTCCCCCAAACGACCCAACCCCCCAAATACCTTTCTCATTATTTATTTATGAGCTTTTGAAATCAAATAATGTGAGGAAGTGGGTATGTATTTCTGTATCTGATGCTAAGAGTAACTGTACCTTCTCAGTATAGGTGGCTGCTGTGATAGCAGTATTTCGGTATTGAAACCAAACACCACATTTCATGCACATATCACTATCTTCAGATTCTGCACCAAGTGCACCAACATTATACATTTCACAAAGTTTTGAAGATGTTGTTTGTGTAAAACTTGTTTCAGTTTCTTCCACTTTTCTTTTTTACATACTGTTTTCTTCTTGTGCTTCTTTCCTTTGAGGGCATTTAAGGGGGGATATAGTAGGGGCTACAGCATAAATGCTAACATTCAACACATCAACAACTTCACACCCAGGTATATAAATGTCTGTACTGTCTTCTTCAGTTGCACATTCATCTGATGATGATTGTTCAGGTGGGTTGTCACTAAATTTCCTCTTGTAGTAAATGTAGCAATTCCTGCACAGTGAATGTGATGCTAATACCATTACTTGAGTACCAAGATATTTCTGAAATACCTCTGACAGATTTCCGGCAACTGTGAAGTGTTTTTCACCTTTCTTAAACACCACATCCTTCCCCCCACACACCTCACTCTTCCACTACTGTATTTCCTCACTGACATTGTATCTAACAAAAAGTTAAAACCAAACCAAAACTCGATGTGGAATAGTTAATGTGCAAGTTCTCACTTTTTTATTTTTTTTATTTTAATAAACAGAAGAGTGCTGGAAACAGTGTTGTCAACATGCATGTTTTACACCAGAAATTCAGTGATGCGAAATATGCAGAATATTGAAAAATTTTTAACACTTTGCACAGAAAAATATTTCCACTGTGTTTGAACTGACTACTGACATATTAACCAAACAATATTTTGTGTAATTCTCAAAAGTTTTTCAGGTAAATAATTCATGAAAAGTTATAAAAATGCAATTTTTTTACATGTTTAGTAATATTTACGTAATACAGATAGCTGTAGCAGTGAAGATACTGTTTATAATTGCATCAGTAGTATCTGGTAATATGACAAAAAAGATAGCCTTCTGTGACTTTCCAAATTAGAAAAAAAAATGTTGTAACTGGAAAAATTAACTTAAATTTCGTTTTTTCATCTTAAATTTGTAAATTAAAGAAAGCCTATAAATATGCAGGTGTCAACTAAATTTCAACACACTAACAGGGAGCTTTAATGCTAAACAACAGCCATGTCTCCAGTAATTTTAGTTTATTAGTTATATATATTTTTTTTGTCCAATGTTTTAAGAGTTATTTATGAAATATACATTTTTCAAAGTGCCTTACCATTTACAAAAATTAAGATACAATGAAAATACTTTATTTCTTAACACTTATGATATAGAGGTCTACTATAAATTTTTTCAGAGAAATTCATGACCATGAGTTGACATGACCTGTATGATTTGATATGAAATCACCCAGTTTTGTCCTGTTGTACCAGTTATTAGGGTTTCTTTCTGTTCCAGGGTTTCTTTCTGTTCCATTCACATATGGAGCACAGGAAGAATTATTGTCTGACTGACTCTATGCATGCAGTAATTATTCTAATCTTATCCTCATAATCCCTATGTGAATGATACATAGGGGATTGTAGTATATTCAAAGAGTAATCGTTTAAAGCTGGTTCTTGAAACTTTATTAATAGACTTTCGCGGGATAGTTTATGTCTATCTTCAAGAATCTTCCAGTTCAGTTCATTTAGCATCTGTATGACACTCTCCTGGGGATTAAACAAACCCGTGTCCATTCATGCTACTCTTCTTTGTGTATGTTCAGTAAACCCTGTTAGTCCTATCTGGTATGGGTCCCCCACATTTGAGCAATATTCTAGAACAGGTCGCACAAATGATTTGTAAGCAATCTCCTTTGTAGATTGATTGGACTTCCCTAGTATTCTACCAATAAACTTAAGTCTATCATCTGCTTTACCCATGGCTGAACCAATGTGATCATGCCATTTCATATCCCTACAAAGTGTTACATCCAGATATTTGTATGAGTTGGCCAGTTCCAACAGTGCTTCATTAATATTAAAGTCATGGGATACTACGTGTTTTCATTTTGTGAAGTGTGAAATTTTACAATCCTGAACATTTAAAGCAAGTTTCCAGTCACTGCACCACTTCAAAATCTTATTGAGGTCTAATTATTAAAGTAGCTTTTATCAGGTAGCAGTTTGTTATAGATAACTGCATCATCTGCAAGAAGCCAGATTTTACTATTGATATTGTCTGCAAGGTCATTAATATACAACATGAAGAACATGGGTCCCAACACATTTCCATGGGGCACACCCGAAGTTACTTCTATTTCTGAAGATGTCTCTCCATCCAGGATAACATGCTGTGTCCTCCTTACCAAAAAGTCCTCAACCCACTCACAAATTTCACTTGATACCCCAGACGATCGTGCTTTTGACAATACGTGTAGGTGTGGTACTGACTCAGATGCTTTTCAGAAATCAAAAAATGTAACATCTATCTGACTGCCTTTATCCAAAGCTTTCAGTATGTCTTGTGAGGAAAGTGTGATGTTGCTTTTGCATGATTGATGTTTTCAATGTCCACACTGGTTGACATTGAGGGGAGGTTATTCTGTTCAGATACCTCATTATGTTTGAGCTCAGAATATGTTCTAAGATTTTACAATAAATCAGTGTCAAGGATATTGGATGGTAGTTCTGTGGATCACTTCTACTACTCTTCTTGTAGACATATGTGACGTGTGCCTTTTTTCATGAAATGAGCATGACATTTTGTTTGAGGGATCTACAATAGGTTATAGTTAGGATCTGAGAGGGATTCTCTATCCGTAGCCGCAAATTTAGTATAGACTCTGACTGGGATTCTATTGGGCCTTGGATCTTTGTTTAGTTTTGATGATTTCAGCTGTTACTCAACACCCTGACACTAATACTTATTTCATTCATTGTTTGAGTGGTATGAGGATCAAATTGGGGCAATCCTGCTGGGTTTTCCTTTGTAAAGGAACATTTGAAAACTGAGTTAAGCATTTTAGCTTTTTCTTTGCTAACCTCAATCTCAGTTCCTGTCTCATTTACTAGGGACTGGACACTAACTTTAGTGCTACTAACAACCATTACATATGACCAGAATTTCTGTGGCTTCTGTGAAAGATCACTTGATGACAGTATTCTGCTACAGTAGTCATTGAAGGTATCACGCATTGCTCTCTTGACAGCCAAATGCTTCTCTCTATCTATAGCCCTACTCCTTGTTTTACAAATATTAATTTAGTAATCTCTGTTTCATTAGAAGTTTCTTTACAGTGGCTGTGTACCATGGAGGTTCCCTCCATTTATGAACTGTTCTACTGGTTACATATTGGTCCCATGCATGGTCAGTTATTCTTTTAAATTTGAGCCATTGTTCTGCTTTATGCTCCTGCCCTGTGCTGAAAGTTTCAAGTTCCTATTTCTGCTTGTTTTAGTTGTCCTTCATACTTTGGTTGTCACAATCATGTCGTGGTCACTCGTACCAGTTTCAACGTGGACATCCTCAAAGATGTCAGGTCTGTTTGTTGCAATTAGATCCAACATATTTCCATCATGAGTGGGGTTCCTAACTATCTGTTCTAGGTAGTTTTCAGACATTTAGTAAAGTTTCACAGGATGTCTTATCTCGCCCGCCACTAACAAAACAGTAATTGTTCCATTTAATTGTTGGATGATCTCCACCAATGATTACGGTATGATTGGGGAACTTACGTACAAGTGAACTGAGGTTTTCTCTTAAGTTTTCGGTTATGTCAGGAGATGAGTCTGGTGGGCTATAGAAGGATCCAACTATCATTTTATGGTCACTCCTGATACTGACTCTTGGCCAAATAGTCCAACATGCAGCTTCAGTTTCTACCTCGAAGTGGATTTGAGTTCTTTGCCTACTGTGACAAAAGTACCACCTCCATTTCACATTTGCCTATCCTTTCGATATACACTTAAAGTTTCCCCAAAAATCTCACTGCTATCAATTTCAGGTTTCAACAAGCTTTCTGTACCTAGTATATTGTGAGCTTCACTGCAGCAAACTTTAAGGAAACTCATAACTTTAGTAGCATCACTGTCATTTCCAGCTTTCCATGATTGCATGAGAGCTTGAGTGACACTCACTTTGCTGGCTACCCACCTGACAATTTGAATATCATTCAATTTACAAATTACTTTCCCGAGAAATTGTGCTGTTTCTCTTAGCATCTGAAGACTTTTTATTGATCCATAGTAGAATCTGAAAATGCTTTATAAACAGTGAGTCAAATTTTTTGATATGTTCACATTCCCTACATGCATCTAACACAGCTAACTGCAAGTGGTGTGCAAGACAATGAATGCTTATTGTTCTAACCCAAGAACACTGTAATTTATTGCTTGAACAGTACACATACATAGAAGACAAGGTGCAATACAATTAGCAGTACACAAGCAGCAAGCAGGGCCTTGCACTCTGGCCTATGTAGACATTAGGGCGGGGCTGCCGACAGACTGCACATGCAGCTGCTGTCATATTAGCAGGCAAGTGTCCTCTAGTGGCTGAATCAAGCACACTTCATGCACGAACTATGAAGTGGCGCACACAATTGGTAGTTGCAGCACTTATCACTCTTAGGCAAAGACCTTTGATTTGCACAGGTAATCCAGGTTTGTGCCCAACCATATTTGTAGCACCATCTTTACCTAAATCTATAATATAATGTTTTCCTCTATGTTCATGTGGACCTATGGTCTTTCTAAATAATCTGTTAAAAAGCTGTGAAATAACCAAAATAGTGAGGTCTGGTAACTCCATTACATTTAAAATGTCCTCCTTGATGTGGCTGTCATCTGCATACATGTGTCTAACATAGAAATTTGTGTGATCAATTGCAGATCAATCAGTGAAACTATCAATTGAAAGGCTGATGTATTTACAATTTTTTAAATTGTGTGTGAGATTCTGCTTCAGTGTACCCACTATAAAATAATGAATTCTCTGCACTGTTTTTCATAGTCATACTATGCTAGCACAGTTACATTTAATTGTTGTGCAAAACACAGAAGGTGCACAAAGTCTTTAAATGACTTCTCATGCATAACTATGTAGTACACTACATTAAACATATTTGTAAGTTTGGAAAACATTTGGCTGCTGATTTTATTTTGTAATGTGTGGGTAACCTGTGAAAAGATTTATCTCCACATATAAATTAACTACACAGAAGTATGTATTCTGCATGGCATTCAGTGTCAAACAAGACAAAACAAGGAATGACTATACAATCAGAAACAAAGAATAAACATAGTGCAGCATGGAAGCATGGGACTCAAGTGTAGTCTACACCACTGTACTGGGGAAAGTATATAATGGAGTCACTACACTTTCCCCCCCTCACCCCCACCCCCCAACCCTCCCCCACCCCCAGTGTCAGAGTGTCTTCTCTACATGCTGTCCAGATTGCATTGTCATGCTTTTCTTGAAATGTGGGGGCTTCTTGTTGGGATCTGTGTGTTCTTCTAGCTGCGGGGTGGTAGTGCCTGCTGATGTTACTTGCATGGCAGCATCCAATGTTCAGCAAGGCTCCTCTGCAGCTTGCCGTGCACAAGGATCTTTAGTTGTTACATCTCCCTTCTTCTTACTTTTTGATACTAGTTCCTTCTCTGTTGGCTGTGATTCTTGAAACGGCAGTTTGACATGGTCAAGCTAATTATCGGATATGGAGCTTCATACAGGGTTGTAGTGGTGTGCGCACTGCATCATTACATAACAGTACATGTGAACAGGTGGTTAAATCTGCAAAGACAAACATGTGGTGTCCAGTTCGTTCCTGAGGCTGTACTGGGTGAAACTGACATGTGGGATCACCATTTGGTAGCAAAGATCAATGGTGCAACTGTTTCATCTCACATATCATGGATAAACTCTTCATGCAGACACAACGATTGGCTGTACACCAGCTCTGCTACTGTAGCTTGGAGGTCAGGCTTGAAGGCTGTTCACAATCATAGTAAAACAGTTGGAAGGGTTTCTGTCCACTTGCCTGTTGCATGACGTTGAAGGGCTGATTCCAATTGTAGGTGCAGGTGTTCCATTGCGCTGTTTCTGTGGGGTGATAAGCAGTCGTCATTATTCACTTGACATCTAACCATTTGGCAAGGGCTTTAAAGAGGTACACCTCAAATTGACGTCCTTGATCTTTTGTTATTCTCAGTGGTACGCCAAAACATGCAATCCATCCTCTGGAAAAAGGTTTTTGCCACAGTCTCCACAGTGTTGTCTGGTAATAGGTCATAGGTAATGCATCTGGCCATCTTGTGTATCTGTCCACGATCATAAGGCAATAACTGCAGCCTTCGGACATTGATAGTGGGCCTACGATACCCATGTGGACATGGTCAGATCAGTGGTTAAGCGGTATAAATGTACCTGGCTGTGCCTTGACATGTTGTGTGATTGTTCTTTTGACATGTTGTGAGATTGTTCTTTTGACATGTTGTGAGATTGTTCTTTTGACATGTTGTGAGATTGTTCTTTTGACATGTTGTGTGATTTTGTTCTTTTGACAGGCAATATGTTGTCGGACATGCAATTTACAGTTGACATACATGCTGAGCCAGACAAAACATTTTTTAACCTGCTTCATGGTTCCTCAGACTCTGGGATGTGCTAGATTGTGTATTGAAGCGATTGCCTGGGCTCGAAATTGCTGCAAAACAAGCAGCCAAGGCTTTAGCTTGGTGTCATCACAGTATAACTCCGTGTTCATGCCTGATATTGTCACTCTTCATTGTTGGAAACATGATTGTTGCACAAGCAATGTTTGCAGCTGCTCATCGTCTTGTGCCCATGCCATGGTATCAAAATCAATAGCTGGGAATGCATCAGTAGGTACATTAAGTTTGCCTTGTACATGTATGATATTGGTTGTAAATTTGCCACTGTAGTAAATATGCAACAGCTGTCTTGGAGATGTCTGACTTGGCTTCAGTTTGAAGGTATAAGTTGACAGCTTGTGGTCCATAAGATATTGAAATGGTGGCCTTCCAAAGAATGGTTGAATTTTTTTACTGTAGCATAGGCTGCATACAGCTCTGTGATCATACATCACTCACTTCTATTGTGAGGGAGACAGCTTTTGGCTAAAGAAAGCAAGCTGTTGTGAAGACTGGTTTATCCTCTGTTGCAACAGTGCACCAAGGGCATTCGCGGAAGCATTGACCATTAATGCTAACAGTGCATTTGTTACAAAATGGGGTAGTACAGCTACATCTGCCATCCACTAATTGCTGAAAAGTCTGCTCTACATTACAGAGCCCGAATAGCATTCATGTGAACTTGAATAAAACAAACGGCATGGTGACAGCTGGCTTGGGAACGTCCTCAGGAGCAATCTGAATCTAATAGTACACTCTGACCAAATCTCTTGTTGGAAAAGTCATTTTGCCTTGTATCCCAGCAAAGAAATCCTCTATATGTGGCATGATATATCTGCCCAGAATGGTTTTTGCATTTAATTGTTGGTAACCACTGCAGGGCTGTCAACCATTCTTATTTTTGGGTACCACATGAAGAGGGGCTGCCCAGCTGTTACTTGAAGAGTGGCAAATATCTTGAGCTAAGATGCTACGAAACTCTTGTTTGATATGTAAATACAAAAACTGCATTCAGTCACTTTTTTGAATAGTTATTTATTACTCCATGAACTGGTTTTCGAACCTTTTCAGGTCCATCTTCGGATTCAACTTTTGTAGTCCTGCCTTCCTCAGTTGCGTGTAATATTATGGTATATTGATAATTTTTACTTTTGGACTGTCCAAAAGTAAAAATTATCAATATGCCATCTTCAGATGGTTTTCTGGAAATTACATCACTATTTCTAGCATAATGCTGGGTGCTGGCTCTGTCACAAAGATGGAACATGCTTTAATGTATCACCATGAGTATTGTTTATCTGTTGATATGGGTGCAAAATTTTAGTTTTGTACTTACTGCGACAGTGTGGGTGGCTTTTTTGTTTTGTTAGTGTCTATCTGTCTGCTTCCACTTTAATGGCCTGTTGTTACTGTTACACAATCTGTGTAACATGTGTGAAGTGATGTACCAACTGGCCATCAAAGTGGAAGCAGACAGATGGACACTAATAGAAAAAAAAGCCACCCATACTGTCGCAGTAAGTACAAAACTAAAAAAATTTGCATCCACATCGACAGATAAACAATACTCATGGTGATACATTAAAGCATGTTCCCTCTTTGTAAGAGAGCCAGTACTCTATATTATGATAGAAATAGTGATGTAATTTCCAGAAAACCATCTGAAGATGAACCTGAAAAGGTTTGAAAACCAGTTCGTGGACTAATAAATAGGCCTAACTATTCAAAAAAGTGCTGTTTTATGAATTTACATTTAATTAACAGTCACAGGTTATAAAATATCTGTAATGGATAAGCGTAATCTTGTTTGATAATTTGTAATTTATCTGGTGCTAAACATTCAGGGAGTGCATAAGTTGGCAGGCCTAAGGTAATGAGGATATGATGAATCCTCGAGTGTTTGACAGGTGCGAACGTTATTGATTGCCTCATGATCTCTGGGAAAATTTTTAATAGTTTGAACATTTTGAGTCACCAGCAATCACTCTGACTGTCATAGTAGCAGTACAATTCACCTTACCTTATGCAGTCATGTTTGTTGTTGCACCGCTTAATTGCTGCTGACGTGGGTTGGGTACCAGATTGTAGAACGCCAGGAAGTCTCCTAGTTTGGAGTGTGATACATCAGCCACAGTAGACCACCACTCAAAGGTACCACACAGTCCGAGGTTGAGTAGAAAAGTGATGTGTCCATATGTCATAATCTTTGATCATTTGCAGCATACAGCAAAGCATTGTCATTGTAACTTGGTTGTGTGATACACTGATATTTCCACTCCGGTGTCTATCAGATACTGCACGTTTCTGTTGTGGTCCGTAATAAACAAAGATTGTGTGCTACCGGTGGACATGGTTGTAGCTGCTACTGTATTTCCATCGTGATTCACTATATGTGGTGGTATACATTTCTGTGTGTCTTTCCCAAATTTTCTGTGGCACCAACATGTGTTGTGTGCTGCTGGTGAACGATTTCGACTCCTTGATCATCGATGTGTGCATTGCCTTTTGTGTGATTATTGTAGCAGGGTTACTTGTATTGTAAGCTCAGCTATGTGAAACTGTAGTGACGACGATGTTAATAGGTCGTGTTATCTTGTGCAGTAGCCATCATCATAACAACTGTTGTCTGATACATCTTCGATATCCAATCAGCTGTTTGTGTTAATGCATTCAAATCTCTGGGACATACCATTAAAATTTCCTGTGCATCCACCGGTAGTTGGGATAGTCATATATTGCATAATACATTGTCACTGACAGGATTACTCGTAAGAGTACACAGGCAACAAAGCAGTTGCAATGGATTTCTGTCACCTAATTCCTCTGTTCATAAAAGCATTTCCAAATGTTTAGCTTCTGACTGGGACTTCACATAACACAGGCCAATGATGGAAAAACTTTTTGCTGAAAATACCTTATTCTTATGTTTTTTAGGGTGGGAAATCCAAATATAATACTTAAAAAAAAACTGTATCACCCACCATTTCTTCACATTTTACAGTTAAATTAATTAAATTACATGATTTTTTAAGAACTTAACAGCTTTTATATAGTTAAAATAATTTAAAAAGGAAGTGTAGTGAATGTAGATGACTTTGGTAGCTGCAGCTGAAAAACATTTGCTGGCAAAAAGAGGTTGATTCAATTTTTGTGTTAACAGATGGTGTTTTGTTTACTGTCAACCTAACCTCATTTTCTCATTTCTTGTACATGTGCTCAATACAATATCTAATCGTGGTTGTAAAAACTCTGATTTTTTACAGACTTTGTGAAAAAGGTTTATGTATCATACTTTGGATCTAAACTTGGTGATCAAGATAAATCTTGGGCACCCGCATAAGGTATGTTATGTGGGTGTTGAAGACCTGAGAAAATGGTCCGCAAAGGAGGAAAAAACCTTTAGATTTGCTGTTCCTATGATAGGAGGGAGCCAAGAAATCATTCCGAAGATTGCTACTTTTGCAGTGTTGATATTACTGGTCATAATTCGAAAAACAAGAAGGTAATAAGCTACCCTAACCTTCCGTCCACCATCCGACCAGTCTAGATTTCCCACTTCCTGAATGACCAGATGATTTAAATTCTATTCCAACATAAGTATTTTTTGATGTACAATGTGATTTAGATGAACCAAATGATGATGAATTCCATTGTAATACAGAAAGTCTAGAGCCCAAATTGTTTACTCAGACCAAGCTTAACGATTTGCTTAGGGATCTGGGGTTAACGAAAGAAAAAGCTGAATTGTTGGCTCTAGATTAAAAGAAAAGAACTTATTGGCAGTTGGAACCAGCATATACGTGTATAAAAAGAGAGAGCAGCAATTTTCCAAGTTTTTCCAACAAGAAGGTGATTTAGTGTACTGCTCAGACATTCCCAGTCTGATGAAGGAGTTTGGTATTGAATACAAAAAGGAAGACTAGAGGCTGTTTATTGATTCATCCAAAACTAGTTTAAAGGCTGTTTTGTTACACAATGGTAACATGTACGCATCTATACCTGTTGGACATTTTTACATATGAAAGAAAGCTATGAAAACCTAGAAATAATGCTAAGTAAAATAGGCTACTCTGCTCATGGTTGGATGATATGGGCGATCTAAAAGTAACATGCATGCTCCTTGGTCAGCAAGGTGTCTTTACCAAATATCCATGCTTCTTGTGTGAATGGGACAGCAGGGCAAGGGATCAACACTGGTGCAGAAAGAACTGGCCTGTGAGGGAATCTTTAAAATCTGGTGAGAAGAACATTCTACACAAAAACCTTGTAGATCCAAAAAAACGTACTCCTACCACCTCTACATATTAAGTCAGACCTAATGAAATACACTCCTGGAAATTGAAATAAGAACACCGTGAATTCATTGTCCCAGGAAGGGGAAACTTTATTGACACATTCCTGGGGTCAGATACATCACATGATCACACTGACAGAACCACAGGCACATAGACACAGGCAACAGAGCATGCACAATGTCGGCACTAGTACAGTGTATATCCACCTTACGCAGCAATGCAGGCTGCTATTCTCCCATGGGGACGATCGTAGAGATGCTGGATGTAGTCCTGTGGAACGGCTTGCCATGCCATTTCCACCTGGCGCCTCAGTTGGACCAGCGTTCGTGCTGGACGTGCAGACCGCGTGAGACGACGCTTCATCCAGTCCCAAACATGCTCAATGGGGGACAGATCCGGAGATCTTGCTGGCCAGGGTAGTTGACTTACACCTTCTAGAGCACGTTGGGTGGCACGGGATACATGCGGACGTGCATTGTCCTGTTGGAACAGCAAGTTGCCTTGCCGGTCTAGGAATGGTAGAACGATGGGTTCGATGACGGTTTGGATGTACCGTGCACTATTCAGTGTCCCCTCGACCATCACCAGTGGTGTACGGCCAGTGTAGGAGATCGCTCCCCACACCATGATGCCGGGTGTTGGCCCTGTGTGCCTCGGTCGTATGCAGTCCTGATTGTGGCGCTCACCTGCACGGCGCCAAACACGCATACGACCATCATTGGCACCAAGGCAGAAGCGACTCTCATCGCTGAAGACGACACGTCTCCATTCGTCCCTCCATTCACGCCTGTCGCGACACCACTGGAGGCGGGCTGCACGATGTTGGGGCGTGAGCGGAAGACGGCCTAACGGTGTGCGGGACCGTAGCCCAGCTTCATGGAGACGGTTGCGAATGGTCGTCGCCGATACCCCAGGAGCAACAGTGTCCCTAATTTGCTGGGAAGTGGCGGTGCGGTCCCCTACGGCAGTGCGTAGGATCCTACGGTCTTGGCGTGCATCCGTGCGTCGCTGCGGTCCGGTCCCAGGTCGACGGGCACGTGCACCTTCCGCCGACCACTGGCGACAACATCGATGTACTGTGGAGACCTCACGCCCCACGTGTTGAGCAATTCGGCGGTACGTCCACCCGGCCTCCCGCATGCCCACTATACGCCCTCGCTCAAAGTCCGTCAACTGCACATACGGTTCACGTCCACGCTGTCGCGGCATGCTACCAGTGTTAAAGACTGCGATGGAGCTCCGTATGCCACGGCAAACTGGCTGACACTGACGGCGGCGGTGCACAAATGCTGCGCAGCTAGCGCCATTCGACGGCCAACACCGCGGTTCCTGGTGTGTCCGCTGTGCCGTGCGTGTGATCATTGCTTGTACAGCCCTCTCGCAGTGTCCGGAGCAAGTATGGTGGGTCTGACACACCGGTGTCAATGTGTTCTTTTTTCCATTTCCAGGACTGTAGTTTGTAAAGGCATTGCCGAAAGATGGACCATGTTTTAAGTATCTCTGCCGAAAGTTTCCACACCTTTCAGAAGCTAAACTAAAAGAAGGCATATTTGTCAGACCTGACATTAGAAAATTGATGTTAACTTTGAATCCGCAATGACCTTAAATGAGAAAGAAGCATGGGTATCATTCAAACAAGATGTTACAAAGTTCTTAGAACATGAAAAAGACCCAGAATATGTTTCTATTATAGTTACAATGTTAAAGAAGTTTAAAACTTTAGGATGTTTAATGTGTCTGAAAGTTCACTTTTTGAACAGTCACCTTGATTACTTCCCGGACAACATGGGAGATGTTAGTGAGGACCAAGGAGAGCATTTTCACCAGGATGTTAAAGTGATGGAAAAACGCTACCAAGGCTGCTGGAACACCAAAACGATGGGGGACTACTGTTGGTCACTTCACCAAGAAGTTCAGCAAGCGACTCATCGTAGAAAATGCTACACAAGAAGCTTCAAAGAAAAAAGAGAAAGAGAATACAATCCAATTCCAGCTGACAAGTGAAACCTCTATTAACACGTGTCATTGTTTTAAGTAGCTTACTGTAAATAAAAATCATGCTTATGTTGTAACAAAGCGTTTCATTAATTTCACCATTTACCGTATAGCATAGGGTTTTTATACTATATAATAAAAAGCATATTGCTTGAAAACTATGGGTGATACAAAAAAAGCTAAGGCTAGATTTGGATTCAGCTCATAAAATCTATAAAGATCAGCTATCAAAGTAAAGAAAGTTTTTCAAAAAAAATTTTCCATTGGCCTGTGTAATCAATGCGTTCTGTATCCAGCATATCATACGGTTTCCAGAGGCGTAGTGAGAATGTCTTGGACTTCTGCAGCAAGACCTTCTGTTAACACAGCTCCCGCATAACTTATTTTGTTTCATCTGCTGTAATGTGTGCTAAGATGAATTTGCTCTCTAATTATGTGAATCAAAGCCAGGGGTCATGCTGCCAAAAAAGGCAGTGATTTGATCGTAATGCTGCCGATTCTCCATTACTTGAGGCTGGCTCAGTAGACACTGGCGAGGAATTCATCTTTGTGCTGAATGAAAAACCAATGTGGCTGGCGCAAGAATAACTGTTGTAGTTTCGACGCAGTGCGGAGCATCAAACTGATGTGGAAGTGCTGTTATGCACGATTATTTGGATGGTACCAATCATATTTCGTTAACTCGTGATAAGATTTATTTCAACATATAAATTCATTACACAGAAGTATCGCAGTCTGCATAACATTCATTGTTAAACAAGACAAAACACGGAACAAATGTATAATCAAGAACAAACAATAAACACAATGCAGCACAGAAACATTGGACTCTTGTACAGTCTACACCACTGTATCGCAGAATGTATATAGTAGGAGCCACTTCAAATGTAGCTGGCAATTGATGTTTCTGTGGGTCACTCCTTTGCCTTTACACAAGCAACATGTAAACAGGTGCATAAACCCTTTCATGAACTTCTGCTTAATAGTTTGCACCTGTTCACAAAATTTGCAGCTTTGTTGTGTTATACAGTCTCTTAATAAATTTCCATTTAGTTGGGGATAGTGGTGCAGCAGTATCACATTTCCTTTTAGCATAGCAGGAAGGTGATATAAGCTGACTACTATTTACTGGCTGATTCTGTCTCACAAACCACAGTTTGTTTTTCCTGTAATTCGGGAACAATCACAATGTCCTTCACACTTTTGTCACCAGCTGCATATGTTTTATTGGGTGTATTACAGTTAGAAACGACTGTATATTTGTTTGCTTTTTTCCAGAGTAACAACTAATTCATCACAAAATTAGAAATAATACATGTTTAGTCATGACACAGTATAGATAACCATAAAACTTCAACACCAGAGGATGCCAACTTATCAACAAAGCACTACCATACCACACATTACTCCCTTTTTTAACAGGTGGCACTGCTCTCTTGTTTCACAAATCAGGACTTCTCATTGCTACCACTTGATATGGCATATGTACAGTACCGTAGCACACCCACTGTGTATGAGTTTATGTTGTCTGTACAGTTCTGAACCTAGCCCTAGTGTGTTCATAAATTATACGTGTAGCCTGGGTCGCCAGCTGCTAATTTTCAGTCACGAATTGCAAGTTGGCGATAATAAATTTCACACCATGGACTACATCATTTATATATCTCATAAATACCCCTAAGGTAAGTCTTTCCGCTCCCGGGACTGGAATGACTCCTTACCCTCTCCCTTAAAACCCACATCCTTTCGTCTTTCCCTCTCCTTCCCTCTTTCCTGATGAGGCAACAGTTTGTTGCGAAAGCTTGAATTTTGTGTGTATGTTTGTGTTCGTTTGTGTGTCTGTCGACCTGCCAGCACTTTCATTTGGTAAGTCACATCATCTTTGTTTTTAGGTATATCATAAATAAATTTGGTTGATCTGTTCAATTGCATTGACAAATGTCAGTCCAGAACTACAGATTGTCTTCTACCAGCAAATAGTAATTTGCAAGTTGTTGGTAATACACATGGTAATCTAGATATTGTTCTAGAATATATCATAATGTTTTTAAATCAGTGCTGTGACTGTTATGGTACTGCCCACCACAACTTCCTCTCCTGCACCAACAACCTTGCACCCTATGTCCTTAAGTATTAATCACATGTAATCCAATTTCTGTCTTACTATACAGTTTATAACCTCTACAACTCCCTCTAGTACCATGGAAGTTATTTCCTGATGTCTTAACACAAGTTCTGTCATCCACTTGCATCATTTCAGTGATTCCCATGTGTTCCTTTGTTCACCATTCCCTGAAGAACTTCCTCATTACTTATCTTAGCAGTCCACCCAGTTTTCAGCATCATTTTGCAACACTGTATCTGAAGGGCTTCATTTCTCTTCTTTTCCAGTTTTCTCACAGTACATTATTCACTAAGTACATTGCTGTGCTCCAAACTTACATTCTCAGAAAGTTATTCCTTAGATTAATGCTGATTTTTGATGTCAGCAGACTTCTCTTAGCCAGGTGTTTCCTCTTTGCATATGCTGACCTGCTTTTTTTTGTCCTCCTTGCCTTGTCCATCATGTTACTTTGGTTCAAAGTAGCAGAATTCATTAGCTTCATCTGCTTCATGGTGCCCAGTCTTGATATTAAATTTATTGCCAATCTCTTCTGCTATTCTTCACTACTCTCATTTTTCTTTGGTTTACCCCCAATCTGTATTCTGTACTCATTAGACTGTTCATTCCATTCAACAAATTGTGTAATTGTTCTTCACTTTCACTGAAAGACCAATGGCATCAGTGAATCTTATTATTAATAACCTTCCACCCTGAATTTCAGTCCCACTCTTGAACAGTTATTTTATTTCTGTCATTGCTTCTTCAATGTATAGGTTGAATGGAAGAGATGAAAGATTACATCCTCATCATATACTCTTTTAATCCAAACATTCTTATTGTAAATATTGTATGTTGCCTGTCTTTCCCTACAGCTTAATCATATATTTCTCAGAATTTCAAACATATTGTACTATTTTACATTGTCAAATGCTTTTTCTAGGTGTACAAACACTGCCAAGGTATCTTGATTTTTTGTAAGTCTTGCTTCCATTATGAATTGCAACATCAGAACTGCTCTCTGCTGTCTTTATGTTTCCAAAGGCTAACTGATCATCATCTAAAAGATCCTCAGCTTTCTTTTCCTTTCTTCTGTATATTATTCTTGGTAGCAACTTACGTGTGTGAGCCATTAGACTTATTGTGCAATAGTACTCACACTTATGTGGCCTTGCTGTCTTCTGGATTGTGTGGATGACAGTTTTCTGAAAATCTTCTACAAACTCATAACGACTTACTAAACGCTATCTATCAAAGTTGGACTATTTGGGAAACTGATCTGTGCAGAATAGGACTAAGGTCACTTGTTTGATGAGATATAATGAGAATGTTTTAGGAAATGAAATAACAGTCATTGGCAGAAGCTTCAGTAAAGATAATGTTCATCTTTTGTAACATTTCTTCCGAAATTTGGAAAATTCTTTTCATGAGTAGTCTAAGTATGTTCTGCTCACTTAGAGATTGTACATTAAAGAGAATTATACAAAGTACAATATACACAACACAGAATGTACATTTATTTATCAAGTGTTATTGTAGGTGTAGTTACATCGTCTCGAACTTTGCAAAGCCGTTGCACTTCCTGTTTCATAATCAGAGAAATTAATTTTTGCACTCACATTTTTTTTATTTCATCCTTGTATAATTGTTAAAATTAAATATATCATAATTTTGCAAGTGAACTACTATTGAAATAGGTCTCAGTGAACAACATGCCTGAAAAATCTCTCTACTGTTTCAGGGTTTGCCGCTGTTGTCTTCAGGGTCACTAACTTCCGTGGTTTGGCACAATGAGTTACCGAGAAACAACAGAAGATTTAGAAACATTAGTGGGCAAATTAACCACTCTGATAACTGATACATTCAAATGTTGCGTAAGGAACTATGAAGCCTTACTGCCATACCTTGGGAAAAAGGAAACAAATTCTAAAACACGTCACAAATTAGTACAAGTTAATATACTGTTAAACAAGTTAAATGAAGACCTTGTAAGTCTAAGAGTTGAATATGCAGGTAACTCATCATATGAACAAAAAGGGAAGTCTGTACTGTGTGAAGGAGGTAGGAAGAGAAGAATGAATGATCTACTCGAGTTAGGTGGACATGAGACCAAAAATATAAAAATGAAAGTGCAATTTACCAACAATACAAAGCATTCCATTGCATTAACTTCAGAGACTGGAATCAGTATGCAGTCGGAGGATATAGTATTAACGGATAGTGAAGAAACAAGTAATACACAGAATCAGAAATCAGACATACACAGGAAGAAAAACACAAAAATGGAGATACAAGATTCAAAGGAAGTCAAAGATACACATGAATTGCCTATAACTAATAGTCAGATTCATGCTGTTCAGAAATCATGTGACACTACAAATAATGAAAAGACAGTATGTTTTGCTGATGATGAAGAAAGTGAATCTGTGCCAGATAGAGTTGTGAAGGGTAATACATATGATAAATCTGCTGACAGTACTATTCACACAGAAAGTAATGAAGCATGTGTTCCATTACAAAATGTGGAAAGTGAGATTAGCAGTCAAGAGACATGTGAAGATAGTGACATGGTTCTTAGTAAAGATCCTATAACATGTGTACCTGTTCAGAGAGTAGAGAAAGTGTGTAATGTAAGGCATGAACTATATGGTATCAAAAAGCACAAGAAAAATAGTTTTAAGTGTACACTGTGCATGTGTGTAGTTTCTAACACGAAAACACTGTATAGTCATGTGCAAGGAAAGAAGCACCAAAAGAAACTGGCTGGCAAGGCTTGTTGGATCAGAATTGCTGAAGTTCCAAATAACACCAGTGAAAGTGCAGCATCTGTTTCTGTGTGTTCTACAGTTGCCTGCTCACTCACTGATACTGTTCCAAGTAATAGCTGTGAAAGTATAGTGTCTGATTCTGTGTGTTCTGCTGTTTCCTGCTCACCTGCTGAAATTGGTCCAAGTAGCAGCAGTGAAAGTACAGCATCTGATTCTGTGAGTCCTGTTTTCTGCTCTCTGGCTGATAATGTTGCTATTGTAGAGGACAAAGACAAGGTAGCATCAATGAAACGTGCAGTTG
The DNA here is from genome assembly GCF_023864275.1 of Schistocerca cancellata. Classification (NCBI taxonomy): domain Eukaryota; kingdom Metazoa; phylum Arthropoda; class Insecta; order Orthoptera; family Acrididae; genus Schistocerca; species Schistocerca cancellata. The sequence goes on from NC_064626.1 coordinate 251,379,683, forward strand.
TGTTAGAGCATATATGGACTTATTTTGATCCACCATTTCACTTTAACAAAAAATTCATTAGGTTTCATTCGGGGCGAATAATCTGTTACCTTTGTTATGAAGAGACAGGAAGGTACATACTCGATGTGAGGAAGCACATTTCTAAAGTAAGTCATCTGGATAGGATAAATACATTACGAAACATGAATTTGAAAAATAAATCCTCCAATATACTAATGTTTGATGTACCAGGCAGCCTAAAGAACATTGTTCCTGCTACACAGTTTAGTTTGAGAAACTATGGTTTCTTTTGTACTGTGTGCAACTGTTTCTGTGAAAATACAGTTGTGTTAAATCACATGACAAGTGAAAGCCATGGCAAAAAGCTAGATGAAATTCAAAAATCGGTATAGTATGAGGAAATTGAAACAGTGAAGGTAATGTCTGTGGGACTATAATGTCATTTTTGCTGTTAGTATGTTATTTCCGTCAGCAAATATTGGTAAAGTGTATAACATCAGTCTACTGATACAAACTGATTATTGTAGTTTGAGGTTCTGTCAAAAAAGTAAAGAAAGGATTACATCATACAAGGGTTTTAGAAAAGTGTTTTCAAGGAACTCGTTTTTAAGAAGGCACATTGTTTTAAATTAAGATAAAAATTTACATTGTGATAAGAGTGTGTGAAAATAAAAACGTGAAAGTTAATTAAATGGAAAATGCAATTTACCAAGGAACAACTGGGTGGGATATATTAATTAAAGGTTTTGAAGCACAGTAATTTGTCGACACCAAGTTCGAACTTGTTTTGAGATGCCTGTCCATTACATTTTGGATTCCTGTTCTATGTTTTATATGACACTTGCCGTGCATACAAGGCATGTTCAGAGAGTAAGTATGCTGTGACCAAAACAGGCTGTAGTTTTTTGGTTTTTGAGGGTTGGCAACAGTCAGTGGTAGAGGATTCACCAACCAGTGCAAACATCACACGACACGTAGTATGTAAACTCATATTGTAGAGTCCAGTTGTGTGAAAGATGTCAGTAAGAAACCCCGCCAAGTGCTGCAAAGTCTTTTGTGAATCAAAACATTTTATGGTGAACGAGTTGTGAACAGAATGAGTGTGTTTGAATGGTGCAGGGAGCTTAGTAAATGCAGGAAAAATGTTCATCATGGACAGACGAGTTGAAGACCTTACATTTTGACTGATGAGTTGGTGCAAAAAATCAAACTCTGTTTGTGAAGACTGATGATTGACTGTGGATGAAATTTCTTCAGTGTTTCCACAACTCTCCACACTCTTAGAAATGCTGGGATACTGCAAACTGTGTGCAAGTTGGGTCCATAAACAGCTGACGTAGCAGCACAAGAAAAATTAGGTCAGTAGCACCCATGAGTTTATTGAGTATCTTGAATTGGAAGATGAGGATTTTCTGAGCTCATTTGTGACTGGAGATGAAATGTCACAGTGGTGTCACACCAATTCCCAATCTGCCAAAAAATTTAAAACCACGTTTTCAGACAAAAAAAAGTGCAACGATACTTTGAGACCCTAAAAAACACAAAAGGAGAATTCAAAACAAAAATAGGAGAATGCTGACGAGAGGAGTGCCTGTCCACACACAGCCTCAGCCACAAAGCTGCTCTTGGACCTATTATTTGTTTGGGATCTTACAAACCATTCTCTCTCCCCTGTATTCCCCTGGCGTGGTGCCTTCAGATTATCATCTTTTCACCTCCTTGAAGGCTTACAAGAGTAAAATTAAATTTTCAACAAATGAGCAGATGCAGAAATAGGTTATGAAGTGGAGGAAGGAGAGTTCTATGATGAGGGCATAAAGAAGCTTGTGCCACAGCTCACACATGCACTGAACAAGATGGTGATTGTGTGGTAAACTAGCCTGCAAGTGTATCAACAATATTCCAAAGTTTTCATTCAAATACACTTTTTTTGAAAAATATAACAATCTAGTATATGTACTTTCTGAACACACCTCATATAACTTATTTTCCTGTTCCTGCAGTTCTTTAAGTGCATTTTATTATTTGTTGTCTAAAGTAGTTTGTAGCCATTAGTTTGGATGTTTCAGTGGTTAACTGTAAGGCTATTCTTCACAGGTGAATTTATCTTTCATTTAATTATGATAAATTTTCCCCTGCGGGTCATTTCATATCAAGTCATCCAGACCATGACGCCCATTATCTAGTTGTGAAATGAGATTTTGTGTACTGCTCTTGTATCTAATATCATGAAGTTTTGCCAATTTTTATTGCTTTATATAAATTCTGTTGGTAGCAATTGCTTAAAATTGGGTGCAGTGCGTTATTTCAAAGCAAACTGTAAAAATTTGATAACCTGCTGCAGTTTCTAAACAAAAAAATGGTAAGCTGACAGTTTTTTCCCTGAATATCCTTGGGTCATGTAGTTTCTGAAAACATATTAGAATTGTCCAATTAAATTTTTGTAAGAATTGCCCCCCCTCTGGAAAACACTGAAAAAATTATAAAGTGATCTACAAATAATAAAGTTTCATCACACAAAAATCAGTTTTGAGAAATGAATGGCACTAGGGAAAAAAATTACACACACACACACACACACACACACACACACACACACACACACACACACACACTCACTCTGGAGAGAAATACAATTACTACCCCGGAGACTCCACCAACTTTGAGGACTCTTTGCTCAGAGAATATGTATGGCTTGTTACTGTGGTGATATCAACTTCACACAGAATACGAGAGAAAGAAACATCAAAAACTTCATTATCAGGCCAATAGGAAGACAGGAATGGTCCATGAGGATGCATGAACCTTACTGTAACAATCTCCTTCTTCACAATTCACCTTCTCAACAATTCCCAAGTACCGAGAGGAGTCATATGCACATGCAACGTAGCGGTTGAGCTGCACAGTGCATTCTGGCATTAATGGAGGAAGTGCATCTGAGAAATCATGCACAATACCAAAATCCGTATCACAGTTCAGCCTTCTTCCCCAGTCTTGGTTGGGATTCTGCTATAATGTGATGCGTAGATCGTGTTCCAGGAATTGTTTTTGCACTTGTGAAGCACCGAGAAAGATAATGTCTGACTTGTACCATTTCATCTTTTGAAACAAAGAGAACTGAAATGCCTTGCAGGTTCTCGTGACAGAATTCAGATACCTGTAAAGCTGTAAGTATTTGATCTTTATAAGAGATGAACACACTAAGCAGATTCAGGAGGATGTAGGCTGCAGTACGTACTGGGAGATGAAGCAGCTTGCACAGGATAGAGTAGCATGGAGAGCTGCATCAAACCAGTCTCAGGACTGAAGACCACAACAACAACGACAACAACAACAACAACAAACTCTTTGCAAACTTGTTTTTGTGACAAGTCTTTTAACAGTGCCACCAATACCATCACAGGGAGATTTGCCATGACTGGCAGCAAAAAAGACCAGCTGCACTTTACGTTGAAGTTGTGTTCATGGTAGCAGATATTTCTGAAATTCTTACAATTTTTATATTATGTAGCACAACCATCAGTGAAATATTTAACATATGCAAGATGAATTTCTGGAAATTCACCCTTAAAAAAAAAATTCAATACAGTCTTCTGAGTCTGGTAAACCAAGGTAACACCATGTTCTAGATCACCAGAAACAAAACGAATACTTTTTGCATGCAAGTGTTTGACCTTTTTGTAGTATATATGGCCAATGTGAAGAGTGCAGCTGCCTTCGTTCCAATGGTTCCCCTATAGTTTGTCTTGAACAACAAAAATTGAGATTTTCACTGAAATCCATTAAAATTAACACTGATCCTTCATCAAGTGTTTCCTGCTTCGTTTTCACATAATCAGATTTTGATTGAGAAATTAAAGAGTGTGGAGTAAGTTTTTCAATTTTCTTAACTAGTTTGTCACAGAATTCTGATACATAAGTGATTTGAACATCCTTCTCCAGTAAAAGAGCTCTTGCTTCTCATACCAAATGTTCAGAAACATGAAATTTGGAACTGACTTTCTGTTGAGACCAAGTTGGTGGCACAAGAGTAAGTAACTGAATTTTTTCATGATTATTTGCATATTCAATTTTCTGTTTGATTTTGTACATGAGTTCATCATTATGTTTTGCCTTTTCTTCCAGTTCTGTTAAATCACTGTCAGGGATCGTGCTTGCATCAGCAGCCAGCTCAACTTGATATGTATGTGAAATTATAGTTTTCAGAGCTCCAACTGCTGATTCCAATTTTTGGTTGGCTGCTGCATAATGACTATGCCAAGCAACTGAATGCAGCTTTGCAGGAGATACACCTAAGCTAGTTAAGCTATTATTGAGCACAGATTTTTCAGGAGTCTGCACCTTCACATTACTGTCAATTATGTGGTCTGGTGATGAGTCAACACTTACTTGTTTTTCATTAATAAGTCTGATGCAGGTTGGGCACATTTTCTCTCCAGCAATCACGCTAAAGCCTCTCATTTTGAAGGTCTGTGTCTTTTCTAAACTAATTTCACGCAATCCAAATGAAACAGGTCATTTATGGCACTTGAAGGGATCACTGCAAATTTCCTTATGTAGAGAGAATCAGCGCAGGTATCACAGTATGAATGACTGTTGCTTCACCATAATAAAAGTTATTGTTCTTCGCTGGTCAGTTCATTCACACAAGTCAGGGCATTATAACACATATCCTGCAGATAGTGTCCAAGAAAACGCTGCCTACTTGTACTTTCCATGCTGCTTCAGTCATAAAACCAATATTTGTCGTAAATAATTCAAAAGGTGATTGGTGTAACCTTAAAAGTAATTAAATAATGAAAAATCATACTATCCCATTGTTTCATACTTAAGTTTTCACGTTATCATTGTAACATTAGGGGACTTACTTTTGTTTTGGAATGAATGGTTAAAAACTGCAACAATTGAATTTTTAACCAATAATTGACTCTGGGTACAATTCAGTACAAGAGCTCAGAACTGCATGCTCAATGAACACAGGACTCAAAACAAAGGAACTAGATGATGCAATATACGTGTAGTGGCAATAAAACAGTGTTCCCAGATATGATTTGTTCCTAGGGAAATTTAGTGTAGCCAACTTCAGCAATTTAGTGGTGACATAGTAGTCATGAATTAGCAACTTCAATATTTCTTTTACAATAATGTTGTTTTTCACACTTCCCATTATTTCTACAAACTGATTCTTTTTGTGTGATGTATTGGAATATTTATAACAATATTGTAAATTTTTCAAAGGTGTCTATGAGGGGACAATACCTGAAAAAATTATAATGTCCATGCATGGATTTTGTTTAAAATAAGTTATGTACAATTTTTTCTGAGATGTAGATGATGGATATTCACTACAAAAAGTATGACTACAAAAATATAAACCTTCCTCTTCAACTAAAAAAATTCGAGCTTCCACTTCAAAAACTGTAGGAACTATTGCATTTTTAAATTATGAAGGAGCTCATCTATGAAAGCCTGAATCCTGAATCTATACAACTTCTGTTGTGCCAGATGTGAAAAAGTAACTGACATACAACATTTACGTTTTGGAAATGTGAATATATCTAGGTAAACTTCCACTACCCGAAATGTCAAGAATTTGCATGATGATGGGTGTCAGTTCCTAAAATTTCTGTATAATTTGACATAGAATTACCCCTGCCTTGTATTGCTCATTGCCAGCTGTTTACTTAAATGTCTTGTACATGTAAACTTGTTATCCGTACAGAATTCCAGTAGTCAGAAAGGAGGACTCCTAAGTAGGAATGCTTTCAGTTAGTCCTTAAAGCTATTTTTTTAAATTAATAGAACTTATTATTTGAAGAGTAGATGGTGAAATTCAGTTCCATTTTACAGCAAATTTCAATTGTGTGCATCACTTGTTTTTCTCCTCTTAAGTCCCTGATTTCACCTGAGCACCTGCCCATCATCATCTTCCCCATGGCCCAGGCTCCATCTTACCTAGCTGCATAGTTTCCCATCCCAAGTTTATGTACATACGCTGTACTCTTTGTGTTTTTTTAATAGTCATTCATGGTGTGTGAAGTGACCCAGTCATCAAAGAATTAGACTCACATTTTGTAGGAGCATAGTTCAAATCTCCTTCAAACAATCCAGATTGAGGTACTCTGTGCTTAACAGAAATACTTTGAAGTAAGTGTAAAGATGGCTCCCATGTGAGCTTGCGCTCAGTTTTTAAAGCCCTTATCAACTGGATTTCAAACCTGTATCTTTCTCCTTCCCTTCCTTCCTGCCATTCATTCATTCTATTTTATATAAACCCATGTATTTCTTTCAAGCATATGACAGGTTTTTCTTTCTAGATTATTAATTTTCCTGTCCATTCTCAGTTCATATCCTTTATCTCTTTTACCGAGCATCTTCAGTCCTTATTGCTCTATACATATCTCTGATGCTGCAGATGGCGGGTTCAGTCCAGCAACAATATTCAACAACCAAATCTTGATACAAAATAAGTCTCAAGTTTATGTACCAATCAGTGTGTAAGTAGTAAGTCATATTTGTACTGTATTTTTGAATGATTGTTGATGATTAGCAACCATCAGATCAAGCCAAGATTTTTTTTCTGAGACCTTCTGTTAGAGAAGTGGGTGTAGCATCTAATTAGTATTATACAGCGAATTTCAATATTGGATGATGCTGATGCTGATGTAAGCAATTCAAACTCCCTATAGTTCATTTTTTATGGGAGCAAAATAATTTTTTAATATGTAGTATAACAATAAGGTTTGTATGATGGCTTTTACTGTCTGATTTCATTGCAACATCTGGAGGTTTTGATTTTCTGAGTGAAGATCACTTGAAATTATCAAAGTTGGTTTTTTAAGGGCAAAAAAGTTAAAATTACTCACAATAGTGTCAACATCAAGTCGCAGTAGATTAATGCAATTGCAATAAGATGATATATGAAGTAATCGTTAATGAGACAGAAAGGAAAAACAATGAATAGGTCCACAATGTAGCAATTACTAATAACATACAACACAAATTTTCAGAAAAAAAAACAAAATCACAAATTGCTGCAATGCATAAGTTGGTTTTCCCAAGAAATAGTCATTATAACATAGCAGAGAATGAACAAGAATGTGAAACAAATACTAACAAAGAGATAGAGTGGCTGGCCAGTACTTACCTCAGCTCAGTACAGCCGATAGATACACATAAAACAGAACCAAAAATTACATTCCTAGCTTTCGGAACAAATGTTCGTTCATCAGGGAGGAGAGAGGGGAAAGAAAGGGAAGAAGGGGAAGAAGGGAAAGGAGATTCAGTTACTCACAACCCAGGCTATGAAGCAACAGGGAAAGGAAAATAGGGAGGGTAGCAAGGATGAACCATGCCTCCATCCTTGCTACCCTCCCTATTTTCCTTTCCCTGTTGCTTCATAGCCTGGGTTGTGAGTAACTGAATCTCCTTTCCCTTCTTCCCCTTCTTCCCTTTCTTTCCCCTCTCTCCTCCCTGATGAACGAACATTTGTTCCGAAAGCTAGGAATGTAATTTTTGGTTCTGTTTTATGTGTATCTATCGGCTGTACTGAGCTGAGGTAAGTACTGGCCAGCCACTCTATCTCTTTGTTAGTATTTGTTTCACATCTTTATATGAGATTTTCCATTAATCATTTAGATCACCTATATGGTCCACATTCTTCATTGTTTTGTCCCTTTTGTTAGCTATCAGAACCATGCCTCCATCCTTGCTACCCTCCCTATTTTCCTTTCCCTGTTGCTTCATAGCCTGGGTTGTGAGTAACTGAATCTCCTTTCCCTTCTTCCCCTTCTTCCCTTTCTTTCCCCTCTCTCCTCCCTGATGAACGAACATTTGTTCCGAAAGCTAGGAATGTAATTTTTGGTTCTGTTTTATGTGTATCTATCGGCTGCACTGAGCTGAGGTAAGTACTGGCCAGCCACTCTATCTCTTTGTTAGTATTTGTTTCACATCTTTATATGAGATTTTCCATTAATCATTTAAATGAACAAGAATGACTTTTTATGTAGGCAGAATTTTTTATCTCATCAGGTCATCAAGAGAGAAACCATGTGGTGGTGAGACTGGTACTGCACACACACTCTTAAGTTGAAATACGGTTGATTCAAACTTTTCTGTACATTGTGAGCAATGACAGAAGAGAAATTAAATGTGTATCATTGAATTTACATGTGTCTCTTATGTGCTTATTGTGTGGTAACTTCAAAGACAGTATTTAGTTTGAACATTTGTTTATGTTTAAGAGAAGCCTAAAGGATTTATTGGTGGCCAACTCCTTCTACTCCATTGATGAATTTCTTAGTAAAACCAACTGATTTGTATATAAGTACAACATAACTTCTGCACAATTTCAGTGCAGTAATGTGTTCATTGAAAATGTGTGTGTGTGTGTGTGTGTGTGTGTGTGTGTGTATGTGTGTAAGTTTAATCTAACTTCTGCACCATTTCAGTGCAGTAATGTGTTCATTGTAAATAAGTATTACAGTAGTTGTATTACATGTTTATTACCTTATAAATAAATAAAAAACTTTTTTATTTTAAATTCAGTGCATTAGTATTTGTAAAATGGCTCTTAGTGTTCATTAAAAAATGACGATCATTCCACTTGGGACCTGTGGAATGGTACATTAGCTTACTTGTTTTAGTTGTAAATATTTGTCGTGTATTGTTGTTTTTTCTGACATGTTCCACATCCTGGAGGACCTCCTCACTACGGATCAATTGGAATGAAAGTAAATCTAATCTTATTGACTAACAGAGTCACAAATTAGTTAAAAAGATGACCAGTTTTAGTTTCTCACAGCTACCATCTTCCATTCATACTACCACAAGTAACCCATGCAGTTTTTACATAGTTCATAATCATGATCTGTAAATGTAATCACGAAAGGGGGCACTGAGGATCTAAAGTGAGTCAGGTTATACATTAACACGTACAAGTAGCCACACCTTGCTATTTCTGTGAAGTACACTTTCAACTGATAAAATTTTCTCGAGCTTCCAGCTGCGTCAAGCAGTTGAAAATCCATTGGCTTTCGGCTGAGTGTTCCTTGGCTGTTGTCAAGTGCTGACTGTTGAATGATTGCTGCTGCCATCCTTATACAGTTGCGCTGTCTTCAATGACATCATTGGTGCTCACTCCAGCACCATATGTGGTAATGTTTTCATTGTGCACTTGCAGCGCCCTCTTCAACCTACCAATGACTAGGTTCCAAGCTGTGCTGAGCTGCAAGCCACCATCTTTATTGATGGTGTTGTCAGAAATTTTATCTCAATTGCTTCTTTTACTACACTGTTCCAGAAACTATTAGTCTGTGTAACAATAGGTGTCTTGGTGAATACAATATGGTGTCCATTTTCTAGAGCATGTTTTGCTTCCACTGATTTGTCAGGATACCATAGGTGAAAACATCTCTCATGTTCTACGTGACACTGTTCAGTAGAATGCACAGTCTGTCCAACATAAAATTGTCCACATCTACATGTATTTTATACATCCTGGCATTCGGTTACCTACATTGTCTTTCACAGGCCTCATTAATTGTCGAATTTTTGCACAGGCTCTGAAAATTAAATTGTATTATGTCTCTTTATGAACAAATATGCAAGCTTCTTCATTTCCTCCTCTGGTGCCTTCTGCTTACATTTCTTCAGCAAGATGAGTTGACACAGCTTCTCATAAAAAGCAACTTACTTTGTTTTGTTAGTGTTCAACTCCTATACTTCAAGTGTGTCCGTGTGTTTATCCAGTCATTGTTAGTATGGATAGGAACTGTGACTGCTGTGTGTTCAGATGCAAGTTGAGTTGGTGACCCTGTGCTCACAGCTCCAGGCACTTTTGGCTTCAGTTAGGCAGCTTGGGGCTGCTGCCAGTGGGAATCACTGTGGGGAGCCAGACGGGACGATCTGAGGGATGTCCAGCACAATCCGCTTGTACCCCAATCAGTCCACTACTGTGGCCAACCGGGTACTGCCTGCACTGAAGTTGACCTCACCCATGGTTGAGTGGGAGGTCATTCCTAGGTGTGGTTGGCAGCAAAAGACTTTCAGAGGGGCTAATCGAAGGGCTTCCCCGTTTGTCTGATGAAAGGTGTCAGGTGCTGTCTGTGGCTGACAAAGTCCATGAGCCAGGTGAAGTTGCTCACCATGTTCGAGAGGAATCCTGTTGGCTTGCAAGGTCAGGGCATTCACTGAGAGTGGGATTACTGGTAGTTGCAAGCTCCAACATTAGGCATGTAGTGGGGTCCATTAGGAATACGCCTGCATTGAAGGGGAAGGAATCCAATGTGCACTCTATGTACATGTCAAGAGTTATTTCAGAAGGGGAACTGGTGCTTCTGGATTCTGTGGAGACTACAGGTTGCAGCCGACTGCAGATGGTGACTCATGTTGCTACTAGCAATGTCTGTTGCTTCGGATCGGAAGAGATTCTCTCTGATTTTTTATGGCTAGTTGAAAAAGTAAGGACAGCTAGTCACACTTGCAAGATGAAGGCGGAGCTCACCATCTGGCATCATCAACAGAACCGACTGTGGTTCTTTAGTACAGAGGTAAGAGGAAAGTGTGAATCAGACTCAGGTGGTACTGTGATCGTGTAGGTTGCAGATTCCCCGACTTGTGCCATAGGGTGGTGGGTTTCCGAGATCCACTAATTGATTCAGGAGCCCACTACATGCAGGAAGTGGCTACAAATGTGGCAGGTCCTTTGTGGAAGGGAGTGGGTGGAGTTTTAGTTTAGAGTGTCTCAGGAAAGGGTAGAAACGGCTTCAGTTTCAAAGGGTGTTAGACAAACACAGTAAGATGGTATACATACGAACAATCAATACTGTCATTGTAAATTGTCGTAGCTGTGTTGGAAAAGAACCGGAAATCCAAGTGTTCATAGAAAGCACTGAATCTCAAATCGTTATATCTGTGGAAAGCTGCATAAATCCAGAAATGAGTTCAGCTGAAACTTTTACAAAGGACCAAAATGTGTACAGAAAGGAGAGATTAAATACAGTTGGTAGTGGAGTGTTTATTGCAGCCAGAATTAGTTTACCTTGGAGTAAAATTGAAGTAAGTAGTTCCTGTTAGTTAGTATGGGTAGTGGTTGTACTTGACAACTGGAAAAAATTAATTATTGGTTCATTTTAACCCCCCCCCCCCCCCCCTGCGCCCTGGCTCAGACGATAAATGTGCTGAACAATTCCAAGACAACTCAAGTGTCATTTCAAATAGGTAACGCCCCTCCCTCCCCCCCCCCCCCCCCCCCCCACACACACACACAATTATAGTAGTAGGGTGAGGGTAACGGTGGTTATAGCACATCTGGTTTGTGCAGGTTGCATACATTCATAGGAAAACTTGATTGATTTATAATCCTCTGGGGATTAATTGAGTTATGAACCCCTGGAGATAATCCCATCCTTTTGAGAAACCCCTCATCCCAATGCACCTCCCCGTCCTCCTCCCCCACCCCTCTGGGAAATGTCGTATTTACTCGAATCTAAGCCGCACTTTTTTCCGGTTTTCGTAATCCAAAAACCCGCCTGCAGCTTAGAATCGAGTGCAAAGCTAGCGGAAGTTATGAAACATGTTCGTACGTGCCACCACAACTAACTTCTGCCGGCGAATACATGTAGCGCTACGCAAGCATACTTTGTAGGCACAAAGATAAATACTGGCGCCAAAACCTCTGCGTCAGTAAATAATTTTTTTTTAAAAAAGTGGAAGACGAGATTTTTTTTCTCCGCCGCGAGTTTCGACCACTGCATTTTCATACATTATCCAACGAAGTAAATACAAATTCCGTATTGTTCATCTTCGAATGTAGCACAATTTCAGTGTACTACGAAAATCTGACTGGCAAGACTGTTTGGGATGTTTGTCAATATGGCCAACTCTAAGTTCTGAATTTTTTCCTATCTGTGAGAAGAGATGGTTGCTAATAGGAACCTGATGAAATTTGAATCACATACAGTATTCTCTTCACCATAAGAATAATACGAATATAAACATTTTGCCATGTATTCTTTCGTGTTTGCTGCTATCTCATTTAAATCCTGTCTGCCTAATAAACTACGAAACTATAGAGTGAGACAGCAGCAAACGTGGAAGAATATACATATCATGTCATGTTTATATTCGTATTATTCTTATGTCTAATAGTGATACAGTCAGAAATGAAGCACGGCAAGTGACTAGATTTTTAAATCTAAGATGACTATAATTTCTGTGCAGAATTTGATGTAATAAAGAACCGGCCGCAAAGATTTTCAAACGGAGAAAAATTTTCACAAACTCTCGTTCAGAACATGTTCTATCATACGCAGTCTATTATTTGATTCTTGTTGATCATTATCAAAGAAAGCAGCAGTGTAAGTAACAACAAATAGCAGTCTCTTGTCATTGTTTCGCTAATGAGACGATTCCTCTCTTTCTCTCTCAATGTACGCGGCGGTAGCGCGCACAAAAGCAAGCCATGCCGCGAGCCGCGACTGGCCGTAAACACGCACTATCAGAATGCGACAAACAATGCATGACACAGTGCAGTAATGCATTTTCAGCTTAAGAGTGACGCAAACACCTATAACAAAGAAAACGGCATTCATCAGATCAAAGCAAAATAAGCAATCGATTCAAACCAGACGAAGCACGTGAAAAAGGAAGGGTATCCGTATAAATACGGACGGAGCGCCTGACGCATAGCAATGGCTACGTGGTAAAGCTTAACTGCTAAGCTTACAACTCGAACCAAACTACTGTAGCTGTATCGTCATTCATTCTACCTAAATTGTCTATCATATTACAATGGACCAACTTTGTTTCGATTTGGAAATGCGGCCTAAGACTTTTCTCTCCCCTTGAATTTCGAGTCTCAAATTTCAGGTGCGGCTTAGATTCGGGAAATTTTTTTTTTCCTTTATTTCGAGTCTCATTTTTCAGGTGCGGCTTAGATTCGAGTGCGGCTTAGATTCGAGTAAATACGGTACCCAACCCCTCCCCCTCATCTATTTAAGCACACTTTGGAAATAAAAATTGGCTAATTAATTAAATTGATGAATTAATCAATGCCTCCCCTGCGCAAACCCCAGCTCTCCCCTCCACCACTTCCCCCCTCCCTTCCTGCATCTGGAGATTGGCGGGAAAAACACCCAGTCTGTGCTGGGGAAGAAGAAACTCATGACATGAAATTCAAATTAATGTCAATAATAACATATTGATGTATATTTGTTATTTAATTAGTTTAAGGGAGAGGTCATGTCTGCCCCTCTTCCCATGACATAATAGCTCTAAGCACCAAGAAATGGAATGAAGTGTGGTTTATTAGGCGCCATTGTCCACGTAGGCCTATGTGCCTGTTGTCTGGGCACCAGTGGCCTCGTGCATTCCCACAGGTATAGGTCAGGAGTGAGGCCTACACATAGGGCTGGCTCACAGTCCAGAAGACAACTTTGTCTTGTTCCACTACCCACTATCTTAGACAGAATGAACCAGAGGTATTCACCTTGATGTCTGTGCATCAACTGCACTAGTTCACAAAACTGCTGCAGAGGGCACTTGAAATGGTTTCTTTCTTTTTTTTCTTCTTCTTCTTCGCCACCACTTCCCTCAGGAACAATAGGAACACAGCATTCACCCCCTTCCCCATCTGAAAATTGGTGGGAATTAATAGGAATGCTGGAACACTATATCTAGTTACACGATCGAGTCGTCAAGGGTTGTAAGACAGATGCACTCACAGTTGCAGTCAGTCAGTGTGAAGAACCCTGAAGCGTCAACAGCAGCCGAGATCCTCATCTACCTTTCCAGCACAGAAGTAGTATAAAAGTAAGTACTCATTGCATGTCTTTGCTACTACTGTTTAACTGCTCTTCGCCTTCAATTTTTTATCGCCACTTTACAGTTTTTAACCCCTGATGCTGCTGAAGCTAGATACAATAATAAGCTTTATCAGGTCCATTTTCTTTGTCAATTTAACTCAAGTGGGATTTAAGTATGACGTCACCCACACATCTCCGGCCTCAACAATGGTGTTAGTCAAGTTTTTCCCCTTTAATGAAGAACGTTTTGAAAAAAAATGAACTTTGTAACTTTCAGCTCTGTGTCTGCTGTGAATATGAATAGTTGTCTAAAAAGGCATTGCTACATTTGATGCCTTTCTCTACCACTTATTTATGCAAGCAGACCTTTTCTGTTCTTTGCAGTATTAAAACCTTAAAGCAAAATGGTCTTAATGTGGAATTGGGCCTAAGATTGGTGATAAAACTTATTCCAGATTTCAAAAGAATTATGGAAAACTGCAAAGAATTTTATTCCTCATTTTAGTGACCAAACATTGTTTATCAAGTGGACATTGATTTTCAGTTACTATATGTACTGTACTGTAATGTAATACATGAGGTTCACCGATGACATTGTAATTCTGTCAGAGACAGCAAAGGACTTGGAAGAGAAGTTGAATGGAATGGACAGTGTCTTGAAAGGAGGATATAAGACGAACATCAACAAAAGCAAAATGAGGATAATGGAATGTAGTCTAATTAAGTCTGGTAATGCTGAGGGAATTAGATTAGGAAATGAGACACTTAAAGTAGTAAAGGAGTTTTGCTATTTGGGGAGCAAAATAACTGATGATGATCGAAGTACAGAGGATAAAAAATGTAGACTGGGAGTGGCAAGGAAAGCGTTTTTGAAGAAGAGAAATTTGTTGACATCGAGTATAGATTTAAGTGTCAGGAAGTCATTTCTGAAAGTATTTGTATGGAGTGTAGCCATGTATGGAAGTGAAACATGGACAATAAATAGTTTAGACAAGAAGAGAATAGAAGCTTTAGAAATGTGGTGCTATAGAAGAATGCTGAAGATTAGATGGGTAGATCACATAACTAATGAGGAGGTATTGAGTAGAATTGGGGAGAAGAGGAGTTTGTGGCACAACTTGACAAGAAGAAGGGACGGGTTGGTAGGACATGTTCTGAGGCATCAAGGGATCACAAATTTAGCATTGGAGGGCAGCATGGAGGGTAAAAATCATAGAGGGAGACCAAGAGATGAATACATTAAGCAGATTCAGAAGGATGTAGGTCACAGTAAGTACTGGGAGATGAAGAAGCTTGCACAGGATAGAGTAGCATGGAGAGCTGTATCAAACCAGTCTCAGGACTGAAGACCACAACAACAACAATGTATTACAATTGTGTTATTTTATTACTGTAATGTGCTGTAAATTCTATTCATATTTTGTTCACCAAGCAACAATCATGTACCTTTAGAAGAAATTACTTACTGCATTATTTTTGTTGGTCTTTCTCTTGTCAATGGTATTTCTAATTTTGTACATTTTTAATACCAAGTGGAAATTCAGACAGCATTGCAAGGAGGTCTTTGTAGATGGCATAACATATGAGGTCTGTTGAATACATTCTGGAACTTTGTCAACAAAATTTGTCTATACTTACCTTTTACGTATTGTGCATGGTCTCCTACGAAATCCTCTCCTCTGCAATTGATACACCACTTCCAATGCCGTTCCAACTTCAGGAAGCAGTCTCAGTATGCATCTTGCTGGATTCAATGAAGCACCATCTGTGAATTTTCTTTTATCTCATCTGTTGTTGCAAATCGTCATCCTATCAACAAGGTTTTCAAATTTGGAAATAAAAAAAAAGTCCGTAGGTGTCTGGGGAGTACAGGGGATGGGGCAACACAGTGATTTTATTTCTTGTGAAGTAGTCACACATCCACAGGAATGAATGTGTGTGCTCGATCGTGATGCGAGAGCCATGAAATGTCTCGCCACATTTCAGTCCATTTTCTTCTCACATTTTCTCACAGGCGTCACAACATGTTCTGATAGTACCATTAATTAATAGTTTGTCCCTGTGACTGAACCTTGGTTTTAATACCATAAGTGTAGACCCAAGTCTCATCACCAGGTATGATTCTCTAAAGGAACATCTCGTTCCCATTTGTGTGATCCAAAAGCTGTTCACAGAGTGCGAGGGAAAGGTCTTTCTAATCTTGACTCATGAGCTGTTGTACAAACTTGTTACATGATGCATTCCAAGGTGCTGTGTCAGGATTTCATTACATGATCAATCTGAAATGTTACATTCTTCTGTAATCTCGCGGACAGTCAGTCTTTGATTGGCATGCACAGTTTCGTTAATGTTCCAGACATGCACGTCATCAGTAGACTTTGAAGGGCGTCGTGAATGAGGGTCATCTTTAACTTCGGGCTCAAGCACTCATCACCGTAAGCTTCCTGCATCATTTGGTGTGCGTTTCTGTTAAATTTATCTTGAGTTGCACGCAAAATTTAATGCAGACCTGTTGCTTCTCTAAGTCTGCGACACAACATTCTATTCAATACAGCACTGAACAATAACTACCAGACATACGACAATAAAACTTCTGGCAGTTACACAATAAACACAGGCATGTACAAACTGCATTTTGCTCCAACACGCCACTGGTGCGAAATTGTGAATGTCCCGAAATTTTTTGAACAGCCATTGCACATGTCATTCAGTCAAAGCAGTCAAATGTGACTGCCAGAAAAAAGTAAAGCTAGACATGGTGTTTGTAATTGGCAATGTTGATTCTCATTATAGCTTTCAAACAAGACAATATGAATTTAAAACACATTAACCAGCACATGTTGGAACCAATACGTCATTCAATGATTTTGTAAAGATATGCGCAAATTGCAGGAATCACAGGTAGAACGGGTTTCTTGTTATTGATAAATCAAGAAAACTGAACGACAGTAGGTATAGATGGAACTTCCAGGAGTTTCTTTATATATAGTTATGAAAAACGTGATGAGTATGTTAGTATACATTGCACCATGAACAAGTTCACACACGTCAAGCACTCAGTCTGAGAGGATAGGTGTACATAGACAGAGTGTGCCTCTGTACATGGATGGAAAATTTCAGTCTATTGAATGTAAAGTTAGGAAGGTAGAGGCATATGCCCAAACCCTTCTGAGACTGATCAGCGAATTAGATGCTAGGATTAAGGAACCAGAGATGTACACCTGGTTCATTCTGAGAAATAACGTAGATGACTTTGCTGTAAAGGTTGATGGAATTGAAAAGAAAGTACACAGCTTCACTGTAAAGGTTGAGTGAAATGTTCTGTCCTTTGAATGACAACAATTTGTTTCGTTAATCAAACGTTTTTTTGCATTGCTTATATTAGGCACGCACAGTGATCGAATACATTTAAAGCATTTTCAAGTTTTAATAATTTGCTACCATAAGGATATCAGAAACAGACCGTTTAATGTGTTACTAAATGCTAATTTTCTTTCATTGTGCAACCTGCTACGGCGTCCTAGTGTGTGTACTTAATTGAGCGAAACATGTTTTATGAAGGAAACGACATTATTACGAGGTCAAAGATGAAACTTGAACTACTAATAATTTTTATGCTGCTGCAGGCACAGTCACACAAAGCCATAAGTACCAGTCCGACGCAGATGATTCAGACTCAGCAAGATTTATGACGAATGGTTCCATAATCGTCTCCCTGCCAATTTGCCTGTTGTAATCTTCATCTTGCAGTTTTTCTGCGTGTCTTACGCAAGCTGCCCATGCAGATGTTGAGATTCTGTCTATTGCCTCATGTGTCTCTCAACATCTGCAATTATGAATGTATTGTTCTTTTCCGCAATATATATGCTTTCACCTGAGCCAGTACCAGCTCGATTGGGTTGTAATGGCAATGGTATGGGGGTAATCTAACGATACGGTATCGATACTGCTTTTGCAATTTCATCTATATCATAAACTTTGCATGCAGGCTTGTGCTGATTGACAAGAAACATTAATTTTGCTCTGGTATGCGGCGAGTTATGAGGTATTCCGTTATATGACAGCCAAGCAATAATGTCTGCCTTTTTGGAGTTCGTATTTGGAGCTTTGTTCACTTGCACGGAGTGGATGCTCGCATTGTCCATGACTATAACTGAAGATGCAGGAATATATGGCAATAATTGATGTCTAAACCACCTTTTGAAGATGCTGTATGTCATTTCAGAGTGCTAAACTTCAGAATTCTTAGCTTTAGACATCTTAAAAATTACTCTTAGGGAACAAAGCCAGTATTTGCTGAACTGACATGAAGCCCTGTAATTCTATTATCCTTACCCACAGGAACTTTTGATCCACCGTACCCATCGCTCATTTTCAAGCGCACAGTCCTAGCGTGGTTCTGATTAACGAAACACAGTCCTTGCAGCTACAATATCGCTTCGTTCCATTTATTAATCGTTAGTTTTCTGATATCTGAACCCCATGTCTTTCAGTATCCTCAACATGGTCCATTTGCTTCCGTTAAAATTTTTAGCTTCTTTCATACGCAAAACTAGGTTCTTTGCCGGTGGATACTTGCCTTCAGCATACATGCTAAACACTATGCACCGCAAAACGTTTTTCGCGAAATCGTCTAGCTCACCGACTTCTTTTTTGCCGTTGTGTTGCTTGCTTGCAGGCTTGCATAGACGTCTTAGCTTCGACGGATATTCTCTGAACGGTCCTCAAACCAAAACCATAGGCTTCAGCTGTTTGCTCCAGGCATTTGGCAATGAGCCGGCATGGATTCAGCGGAAGATTGTCTCTTAAAGTATTGGTACACACGGAACACTATTCGTCTTGCCTGTTTGCGTAGCACTTGGTGCGATTACTTATTATCACTCATAATGAACACTATGAAGACAGTCAGCACTGAGCACAGAACAAAATGACTGAAATAAACAGTTAGAACTTCCGAACACAGTACGACCCCCACAGAACGAATACAAGAATGCCACTGGCGCGCGATTGGCAGTGAGTCACGTGGTACACTTCCACATGCTTCTGTGCATCCGACCTTCACCCACCTTCGTAGCTGCTCTACAGTTTAGTAACCATTTACTCTTTCTCACAAAAATGTACAAACACGTGTCCCCATTTTGTAACTTTATAGAGCACTGAAAGACCTAAGTCGAAACAAGGCCCCGGGAGCAGACAACATTCCATTAGAACTACTGACGGCCTTGGGAGAGCCAGTCCTGACAAAACTCTACCACCTGGTGAGCAAGATGTATGAGACAGGAGAAATACCCTAAGACTTCAAGAAGAATATGATAATTCCAATCCCAAAGAAAGCAGGTGTTCACAGATGTGAAAATTATCGAACTACCAGTTTAGTAAGTCACGGCTGCAAAATACTAACGCGAATTCTTTACAGATGAATGGAAAAACTGGTAGAAGCCGACATCTGGGAAGATCAGTTTGGATTCCGTAGAAATATGGGAACACATGAGGCAATACTGACCCTACGACTTATTTTAGAAGCTAGATTAAGAAAAGGCAAATCTACGTTTCTAGCATTTGTAGACTTAGAGAAAGCTTTTGACAATGTTGACTGGAATACTCGCTCAAATTCTGAAGATGGCAGGGGTAAAATACAGGGAGCGAAAGGCTATTTACAATTTGTACAGATAACAGATGACAGTTATAAGAGTTGAGGGACATGTAAGGGAGGCAGTGGTTGGGAAGGGAGTGAGACAGGGTTGTAGCCTCTCCCCGATGTTATTCAATCTGTATATTGAGCAAGCAGTAAAGGAAACAAAAGAAAAATTCGGAGTAGGTATTAAAGTCCATGGAGAAGAAATAAAAACTTTGAGGTTCGCCGATGACATTGTAATTCTGTCAGAGACAGCAAAGGACTTGGAAGAGCAGTTGAACGGAATGGACAATGTCTTGAAAGGAGGATATAAGATGAACATCAACAAAAGCAGAACGAGGATAATGGAATGTAGTCTAATTAAGTCCGGTGATGCTGGGGGAATTAGATTAGGTAATGAGACACTTAAAGTAGTAAAGGAGTTTTGCTATTTGGGGAGCAAAATAACTGATGATGGTCGAAGTAGAGAGGATATAAAATGTAGACTGGGAATGGAAAGGAAAGCGTTTCTGAAGAAGAGAAATTTGTTGACATCGAGTATATATTTAAGTGTCAGGAAGTCATTTCTGAAAGTATTTGTATGGAGTGTAGCCATGTATGGAAGTGAAACATGGACGATAAATAGTTTGGACAAGAAGAGAATAGAAGCTTTCGAAATGTGGTGCTACAGAAGAATGCTAAAGATTAGTTGGGTAGATCACATAACTGATGAGGAGGTACTGAATAGGATTGGGGAGAAAAGGAGTTTGTGGCACAACTTCACTAGAATAAGGGACCGGTTGGTAGGACATATTCTGAGGCAGCAAGGGATCACCAATTTAGTATTGGAGGGCAGCGTGGAGGGTAAAAATCGTAGATGGAGACGAAGAGATGAATACACTAAGCAGAATCAGAAGGATGTGGGCTGCAGTAGGTACTGGGAGATGATGAAGCTTGCACAGGATAGAGTGGCATGGAGAGTTACATCAAACCAGTCTCAGGACTGAAGACCACAACAACAACATAATGTACACTAAGTTTTGTTTGTGCTGTCAGAGGATTCCTAATATAATAGCTGATATCAATATAAATATGTTACCATAAAGACAGCAAGCTGATGACAGATTCTCCATATAAAGTAACACAGTAGATTGCTCCTTATTCAGTCATGTAGACATAACTAAAGTGGATTATAGAAAAATTGTACAATGTGTTTCTTTCTTGTATATATTCCCTTATAAGACCACTATTCAGTTGATTTTTTTGTTTCCACTCACCTCACACTTTCATTTCTCTCGTGTGCTTTCATCCTTGCATTTTTTGCTCCAATTGTCTTGTCTCCAGATGAAATCATTTGCTTTGCTGCTGTTTTTCAAACATTAAAGGAAGGTGAAATATCCCCACTGTTATAGATAATAAGGCACCTTCATTGAACCTCTTGCCAATTCACAATTTTGATCTTCCGTTACTGTTTCAAATAAAAATATAAGAATGGGAAGTCAACAGTATTATGAAAACGGCAGATTGACACTCTCTGTAAAGATGCATTGAGTTCCAGGCATACACGATGAAGAGACTGTGACATATAAGCTTTCAGCCAATGCTCTTTTCAGAAAAGAGAAATGCGCACACATTCACCCAAGTTAGAACACCTCACACACACGACTACTACCTCCAGCCAGACTACAACAGAAACATGTTGAACAGGAGCAACAATCCAGAGTTTGGCAGGGAATGGGGGAGGGGGGGGGGAGGACAGTGAGATAGGTGTGAGGGAACAGGAATTGGCCCTGCCTGACGGAGCACACTGTGACTACAGGTGACAAGATAAATTTGACAGATGCAGCGTTGGGAGGCTGTGGGAGAGGGAGAAGATGGGGAAAATGGGGAGCAGAAAGGACGTAAGCAGAGAAGCAAAAAAGTACAATGGACGCAATGGCACAGAACAGCACATTATGAGGGTGAGAGAAGGCGAATTGTGAGGTGACAGGACAGAGGAGGCTGGAAACAGTAGGATGGAGTGTGTGGGGTCAGTAGGTTAGTGTAGGTTGTGGATGGGATGATTTCGGAGCAGACAATATGTTATAAGGATGTCTCCCATTTGTGCAGCTTAGAAATGCTGATGTTGAAGGGGAACCACATGGCCTGGGTTGTGAATCAGCTATTGAAATCAAGTATTTTACTTCTGCTGCATGTTGTGCTACAAGGTGGTCCACTTTGTTCTTGGCCAGTTTCATAGTGGCCACTTATCTTCGTGGACAGCTGGTTGGTAGTCACAACAATATAAAAAGCTGAACAGCGACTGAAGCGAGCTGTTGCATATAACAGCTGTTTTCAAAGGAGGCCTGACCTCTTTGGTGTGTTAGGACAAGCCTGTGACAGGACTGGAATAGAAAGTGCAGAGAGAGTGGATTGGGCAGGTCTTGCACATGGATCTTCCACAATGGTAGTGTCTGTCTGTGAAGGCCTTTTATGAAACTTTTAGTATTCGAGGCAAGGGAGCTGCAACCACTGCAGATATGGCATCCCAAGGTGGCCAGTCTGTATGGGAGTGATTTTTTTTGTATGTGGACAGTTTTTTCATCATGTCTGTCTGCAGTTCAGTGTGTCATCTTGATCGTGACTTGCAATTTGTCCTTTTCATGATATTTTCAAATAAAACTCTTGTTTATATACTTTAGAATTGCCCATAAACTCAAGAAATGAGACAAAACCTAGGCTGCAACACATACTATAATGTGTTTTGCCCTTGGTCAATAAAAGCTAGAATAAATGTATCATGGCTGCAGTAAAAGTAGTAGGCCACCCAGAGAACACACTACAGCCATAAAAATACAAAACACAATGTACCTTGAGAAAACTGTTTGCTACACTGTGTGTGTTTATGATTATTGTAGCATGCATAAAGAGTATTTCGTAACAGCATGCTGTAAGGATATCCGGTAACCAGATGCAGAACGTGACACTAGGTGGCTATAAAAACTCTGCAGATTGTGAATGGAATTTTATGCAGAATCAATACTCACAGGAAAACAATCTGACAGTTTGATAATAGGCCTAATTGAATATCAAGTTCACTGTAAATGCTATGAGTTCCCAAGTCTCATGTGAAAATATCAGCTGATGACAAATGGAGATGGAAATTATTCTACAAGTTTTCACAAATCTCAATGAGACTTTAAATTTTACGAGTGGTTTGCTGCTTGGGATCTAATATTTTAATTTTGAAAATGCTAGATTACAACTCACTGCATGGAAGAGATATTGAGTCACAGACAAGCACAACAAAAAGACTGCTACACATGTGAGATTTTGGCCAAAAAGTCTTGTTCGTGGCCAGACACACTGCTCATTTGTGAGAGAGTTGTGGTGGCAGGAATATGTGTGTGTATTTTCTATGAGAGAAGATGGTCTTTTGGCCACAAGCTCACATGTATAGCAGTATTTTTGTTGTACCTTCCAGTGACTCAACACCTCATCTATATGTTATCAATCTACCCTTTTCTTACTATCATTGTTATTCCATCCTGAATTTTCCATTCTTTGATTTCAATTTTGAAAGTATTTTCACACTGTGGTGCATGTTTGACTAAACAGAAAGAATCCTTGTGATGAAATCATCTTAGCTGTTCAGAACTACACATTAAGAACTATGTCCTGTAAAGACATAATGAGATAGCTCTGGAAGTTGTCAAGACTAGTTCACAACTCAGGCAACCACAGGTACTGTGAAGGATATAGGCAGTACATTATAAGAGAGCCAGATTTTGTGATGGGTGAGAGCCGAGACCATACATTATGCACTTTAACAGAGAAGCAACACAACATAACATTGCTAGGATGACAGTTTCATTAATAAGTACTTATCAATCTTCATAGATGATGAGTTTTCAATGGTACCACTTCATATTTCTAATTGGTAATTATTTATTATGTAAAATGGGCAAAGTATCAACAAGATACAAATTCTGTAAGAACATACCTTTATTGACTCAGTAATATTCTTATAACTACTAAAAACTTCTGAGTAAAACAAATGCAGGAATAAGTTGTGTGTGACCTACTATCAGACGTCTGTAGTTCAAAATAGTCAATCAGCTGGCTTTTTTAGGGCGATACACTCAACAATTTATTAATGACAAAGTTTAATAGTTGGGAATGATTTCATTCCTGAATGTGATAGAGGAATTAAAGTGCTTACTAAAATGAAATATTAAACTCTGAAAATTTCACAAAAACAAAATCGTTTTTCCTAGTGCATCCAAAATTTAAATTTCTCAAAAGCTTTGAAACAAATAAGAAAGTTTCGTGGGATTACTCTTTAAGGGAGCCAAGTATTTTAATTGGTGAAACACAATTAATAGTCTGGTTGAAACAAATTTACAATACCTGCCAATACAATTATCTAAAACTGAAAATCAGTGTTTGCTTAGTAAAGGTCACACAAAACAAAAAAGTATCAGGCAAATGCAAAAAATTAAAAAACTATGTACTGTGTAGATTAAATTACACTCTGCTTTAGATGTCAAAATATAATAGATTAGGATAGGGACATGAGATCGCACGGACATTACACAAATCAAATCAAAAAACTGGACACCAGAAATATAATAAATTGGGAATAGAACATGCAAATACCATTGATCAAAATATAAGAAATGAGTTACTGCATTAACATTGATTCAGATACACTGAAATACATAGACTGCAAGGTCTAATCTCTCACAGGGATCAGAGTATATTCATAGTTTTAGTTCCATATACATACATGTACTGTGAGGAGAACCTCATAGATGTAGACTTCTGCAGAGAACAAATACATAATACATAGATGATTTCTTCTGGATTGTTACAACAGCCTCAATAGATCTGAAGGAGAACATTATTCCACCAGGTTACATTTCAAACTACATTGAGGCACAGCGCAACTGCTGCAAATGTACTGCAATTTAACAGTATCAGCTCTTCAGACCAAAGAAAATAACGCAAGACAGCAATGTTAATAATTTAATAGCGCTAAGCTACTTTCAGTGTGGCTACACAAACTCGGAAAAAAAATTCCAGGCATGCTGATAAAGTAATGGTAAGAGGGGACGGAGAGAGGGGTGGGCAGAATACCACAATAATGGCTTTTCTTTTATTTCAGTTGCACTATATAGCAACCATAAGCAGTAATTTAACCACAGTTTTTAAACATCGATAATTTGTATAGAATAATATTCATATAGTTAACACACTTAGGAATATTAAGTATTTTAAAATTTGCAATTTATAAAATTCAATTTCAATGATAAACTAAAATGCAGAATTTCCTGGGATTTTATAAAATTCCTGCAATTCCCTGATATTTTCCAGGAAAAATTTAATTCCATGAGAATTCCAGATTTTCCAGAAGAATCACTACCCTGTAGTTCTTAGCACTTTTATCGTATGGCATACATCACAATGCTTATACATTTTGTACATAGAATAATTACAGATCAACATCAAGACATTTAATATAATCAGTTCCTTCCTCTGTTGCAGTGAGGAAATCGTTGAATGTTCACTAGTAGGCTCGAACTGGGTATTCTTCCACTATGTTCTGGACTGTTTGTTTTTCAGCACTGCAGTCGCAAGTTGGTGTTGGTATCATTCCCCATTTGTAGAGGGCGTCAGCACATCTTCCGTGGCCTGTACATATGTGGTTTAGAGTTGTCCACACTTTGCGTGACTGGTTGAAGCCAGGTGGTTTCTCTGCTGTCATGAGACTTTGGAATTTTGGTGGTTAGTGTTCTTGCCAGTGTTGTTTCCACAAATTTTCGACATCAAACTTGGAGTTTGTCATCTCTTTAGCTGATAGTAATGCTGGTCTTCTTGATTTAAGTCTTCTGCTCTCCAAGTCAGCTATGTCGCTGTGTATGGGCATATATGGGTTATTAATTATCTTATTGAACTCACTGAGAATATCGTTTTTTCCCCGCATTCCAGGGGGTGGTATGTGGCTCAGTGTTGGCAGCCATACAGTGGGCATAGATTTTATTGTGCCACTGATGATGTGCATGGTGTCAACTAGTACCACATCAATCCTACTTGTATGTGGGCTGTTAATCCACACAGGAACACAGTATTCTGCCACCGAGTAGACAAGCCCAACTGCTGATGTGCGAAGTGTGCTTGCTGTGGAGTCCCAAGCGGTATCACATAGTTTATAAACGATGATGTTTCTTGTCCTCGTTTTATCTGCAGTCTTCGTCAGGTGCTCCTTGTAAGAGAGTGTCCTGTCCAATGTGACTCCTAGGTGTTTGGGGTAGTTGTTATGGCTAAGGCATTTCCCTTCAAAAAAATGGCTCTGAGTACTATGGGACTCAACATCTTAGGTCATAAGTCCCCTAGAACTTAGAACTACTTAAACCTAACTAACCTAAGGACAGCACACACACCCATGCCCGAGGCAGGATTCGAACCTGCGACCGTAGCAGTCCCGCGGTTCCGGACTGCAGCGCCAGAACCGCTAGACCACGGCGGCCGGCATTTCCCTTCAAAGATGACATTAAGCTCTCTTCTTGCTCAGTGGTTGCAAAGGTGGAAGCATGATATTTCAGTCTTAGATTCGGCTGCAGTCTCCGTTTGCGGAAATAGCCACTCAGCAGCTTCAAGTCAGAGCACAAGGTGTCTTCAGTAGCCTCGAATGATTCATGCTGCACAGCTATAGCCCAATCGTCTGCATAATCAAACTTCCTATATTGTGTGTTTGGGATGACAGAAGTATAAATATTGAAGAACAATGGAGCAAGGACTGAGCCTTGTGGTAGTCTATTCTTGAGAATTTTGGTAGAGGTCATTTGTTCTACAGTAATCACTTGAAGAACCCTCCCACAAAGCTTGTTATCGACGAGTCTGATGATATTTATGCATGGGATTAGTTGTATGAGTTTGTACAGCAGGCCTTGTCTCCAGACAGTTTCATAGGCTGCGCACAGGTCTATGAATGCAGCTGATGTGTTTTACTTTTTCCGGTAGCCTGGCTCTATGTGACGTCAGGCAAAGTACTTCATTAGTACAGCTTCTATTAGGTCGAAATCTTGATTGTTCATCTAAGATTTGATTCCAGTATTATTGGGCTGAGTCTGTTATACAGGAGTCTCTTGAGTAGCTTGTATATGACATTGAGCAGCTTTGTGTAGTTAAAAGTATTTAAAATGTGTGCTTTTAAGTGTGAAGTTTGTGGAAACTAGCACAATTATCGCAAGATTCTGGGACCAAAGTTGACCCACAGCAGCTGAACGAAAAGATAACTCATGTTACAAATAATGGATCTTCATATTCCTTACCGGTGCTCTGTATTCGACAAGAATTTTACTTGTAAAACAGTGCGACAGAAAACATTGAACTCTATGATGTGTATATTTTAAGCTGTTTCTAAAAATTTTTGGTTTGATTGTAAGTTGAAAGAGGAAAGGGAATGCACTTCATAACCCAAATTCGTCAAACACCATGCTGCTAAATTTATTGACGATTGCTCAACTTTTAAGTATGTTTGGCTTTGTT
Organism: Schistocerca cancellata; assembly: GCF_023864275.1. Classification (NCBI taxonomy): domain Eukaryota; kingdom Metazoa; phylum Arthropoda; class Insecta; order Orthoptera; family Acrididae; genus Schistocerca; species Schistocerca cancellata. The sequence continues at coordinate 251,406,632 of NC_064626.1, forward strand.
CAGGTCAATTTATCTCCAAAGGTGAAGGGACAAAACACCAAATATTTTGGAAGAAACAAAATCAGTGGAAAATGTCCTGCAGAGATGAAAGTCCTCTATAAGGAAGGAAAGCGCCTTGTTAATTTTTGGTCGACTCATGTTGGACACCATTTAGACTTAAGTATCTAAATCTGACACCACAAGAACCAGAGAACATTTCTGCACACTTTTATGTAGGACTCCTGTTTTCCATTGTCCTTGACAAATTTTGATCAACAATGCAGGATTCAAATTTGGAGATATTACATCTCACAATGCTGTAGGGCTTGCATAATGTTGTAGCTTCTTATAATTTGGCTTCATAGTCAGTCTCACACGAATGATGCAATCACCATTGTTGCTTAAGGACACAAAGTTAAGCAAAGCAGTAATTCATATGTACTGCTTTTATAAGCCATAGTAATCTGTATCTGGAATTAATAAGCAAATTTTTCAAGTTACCTGCACCTGGAATTAACAAGGGAAGATTTCATGCTAGTAACAATTAATAATGCACATGGTGAATTATTGGCAAAAATACGGAAATAATTATATTTGTGTTGATGGGACTCTCAGTCTAAATGACTATGATTTTGAATTTACGATGATAACAGTACTGGATGATAAGAGGCAAGGATTTCCATGCACTTTCCTCATTTCTGACAGAAATGACAGTGATGTGTTGCCTGTATTTTTCAACTATATAAAGTCACAGGTTGGACAGTTTTTCCCCAAGGTATTAATGTCAGATCTGTCGGAGTCGTACAGTATTGCTTGGAACAGAATAGTAGGAGCTCCTAAACTGAGACTTTTCCTTACTTGGCACGTGGATAGAGCATGGAGGAACAACACCAAGAGTAAAATTCTGCACAAGGGAACCAGACATGAGGTATACAAGCTTGTTAAAATATTAATGCAGGTGGAAGAAGTTGCTATGTTCGAAGAATCGCTGCAAAAAGCACTCCAGAAGCTGTGTAGTGATCCAAATACATCCGAATTTGGTCATTATTCCAAAATCTACTATGAAAAAAAATGTGAAGTGTTGGACATATTGCCACAGGATGCAAGCTGCAGTCAATAGTGTTTGAGGAATCTGGATTGTGTAATGCATTCCATTTCCTCTTTCCACTTTAAAAATTCACCTTCGTTAGAGAACTCCAGATTTCATTCTATTTTCTGAGCGGATTGGAAATGATCAATCCAAAACTCGGCTTCAAATGTACCCATCACACACTACAACTTCTACTCCTGCTGCGTTACGCCATAAATGTTTTGTTTGTGGCGTTTTAAACATCTTTTGCGAGTAAAACTCTTGTCGCCCTTGTGGCACTGGTAGGAACATGGAGGTTCATTATTTCTAACATGAGGTACGAAATCGTTCAGATGCTGTGGGTGCGCTTTGTAAATACGCCGTCTCAGAGTCTTCAGGGAATTATATTCGTTTACACAAAATTCACACTTAAATGCACTCATTTTAAATACCTTTAACACTCCTAGTACAAGCAACCGCAGTAAAATAAGTGGACTGTAAAAAGGCGAGGAAAAAGCCAATTCTTTCTCTGCAACACACTCAAAAATGCGACGAACAAACGCTCACGCTGTTAAAAATGGCACACAAGCAAAACCTCAGTCAACAAATCACTACAAAAAGCGCACAATAAATAAATGTTCTCGCAATAAAACTAACTTAATAAAAACAGGTGCCCCACATAGTGATAATGGCCAAACACCATACGATGTGCACTGCACGGCCTGGACCAAAGTCTTTACCCTCGACTGTTCTGGTTAGCATATGGGACAGGTGTGGATGGAGGTGAATTGACAGGACTTGTTCCATGACCGGGACTGTCGGTAACGTTTCCTCATGCATAGATGTGACTTGCGCAATTATGATCGAACCTTCAACTCCGATTACACCACATTTAATATCTGCGTACTTGCTACAATCTCTCTGCACTGATGTTTTGTGCCCATACATGTATGATATGTGCACACATATCGTTGCGTGTGTACCATGATTTTAGATCGATAATCCATCGTAGGTCCTTCCAGTTCGAAAGAAGTATTGCCTACCAATATTTTGTATCGCAGTGCGATATGAATGCATGAAATTATATAAAAAAGGTGGCGTGTTAATGTTGTGTACATGTGACAGTGAAAGCTATTACACAAAAGTTATTCACAAAAGTGAGCTCCTTTCGTGCTTTTTCTGATTGAAAGATTCATGAATGACAGATAGTGATAAAGTCTAGAGGAACACTTGTAGCTGTATGAAAATTATTAAGTTTGGAAATAGTTGTTGTTCTGCTAGGAGACTCTGAATACAAAAAAATAGTAGGACGATTTGTGGCGATGCCTCATTGCTTTCTTGTGAAGACACAGCTTCGTATTCTGTTTTTTCATCTAATGTTTAACCGTAAATATTGTTATCCCACAGGTACTTACTGACTAACTGAATTTCCTTAATTCCAAGTTTCCTTGGTGTGATACAGTGTTGTATAGTTGGTTTTGGCCTTCATCCCTATTCGGCAGATGTGTCTGAACGTTTATTCTGGATTATTTGCCCAAATCACTTTCGCATAGTGCTAGAATCATTTCCGAAGCAGGACATGGACGAGTTCTTGCAACCAAGCTGTAATTTATTCCGTGTCAGTAATACGTCAGCTATCTGTTTCACAATGGCAAATGGAAGAAATGTGAATTTTTGATAATTTGAGCAACATCCTGAACCCCGCTGCACTGAGAAGAAAAAAAGGTGGGGTCAACTTACAATGTAGCCCTACAGACTCAAATTAAACCTGAATCCTATGGTTCAGTCGACCTGTACAGCTCAAACGAAGCCCACAATACCAAAAAAGCAATAACCCCAACCATGAAAAGTGGAATAGGACATTTCCCTTAACATACTGTATATAGTTCAAATGAAGCCCTCGATACCAATAAAACAATGCCTGTTGTTGTTGTTGTTGTCTTCAGCCCTGAGACTGGTTTAATGCAACTCTCCATGCTACTCTATCCTGTGCAAGCTTCTTCATCTCCTAGTACTTACTGCAACCTACATCCTTCTGAATCTGCTTAGTGTATTCATCTCTTGGTCTCCCTCTATGATTTTTACCCTCCACCCTGCCCTCCAATGCTAAATTTGTGATCCCTTGATGCCTCAGAACATGTCCTACCAACAGGTCCCTTCTTCTTGTCAAGTTGTGCCACAAACTCCTCTTCTCCCCAATTCTATTCAATACCTCCTCATTAGTTATGTGATCTACCCATATAATCTTCAGCATTCTTCTGTAGCACCACATTTCGAAAGCTTCTATCCTCTTCTTGTCCAAACTATTTATTGTCCATGTTTCACTTCCATACATGGCTACACTCCATACAAATACTTTCAGAAATGACTTCCTGACACTTACATCTATATTCAATGTCAACAAATTTCTCTTCTTCAGAAATGCTTTCCTTGCCATTGCTATTCTACATTTTATATCCTCTCTACTTCGATCATCATCAGTTATTTTGCTCCCCAAATAGCAAAACTCCTTTACTACTTTAAGTGTCTCATTTCCTAATCTAATTCCCTCAGCATCACCAGACTTAATTCGACTACATTCCATTATCCTCATTTTGCTTTTGTTGTTGTTCATCTTATATCCTCCTTTCAAGACACTGTCCATTCCGTTCAACTGCTCTTCCAAGTCCTTTGGTGTCTCTGACAGAATTACAATGTCCTTGGCGAACCTCAACGTTTTTATTTCTTCTCCATGGACTTTAATACCTACTCCGAATTTTTCTTTTGTTTCCTTTATTGTTTGCTCAATATACAGATTGAATAACATCGGGGAGAGGCTACAACCCTGTCTCACTCCCTTTGCAACCATTGCTTCCCTTTCATACCCCTCGACTCTTATAACTGCCATCTGCTTTCTGTACAAATTGTAAATAGCCTTTCGCTCCCTGTATTTTAACCCTGCAGCCTTTAGAATTTGAAAGAGAGTATTCCAGTCAACATAGCTTTCTCTAAGTCTACAAATGCTAGAAATGTAGGTTTGCCTTTCCTTAATCTTTCTTCTAAGATAAGTCATAAGGTCAGTATTGCCTCACGTGTTCCAATATTTCTATGGAATCCAAACTGATCTTCCCCGAGGTTGGCTTCTACCAGTTTTTCCATTCGTCTGTAAAGAATTCATGCTAGTATTTTGCAGCCATGACTTATTAAACTGATAGTTCCGTAATTTTCACATCTGTGAACACCTGCTTTCTTTGGGATTGGAATTATTATATTCTTCTTGAATTCTGAGGGTATTTCGCCTGTCTCATACATCTTGCTCACCAGATGGTACAGTTTTGTCAGGACTGGCTCTCCCAAGGCCGTCAGTAGTTCCAATGGAATGTTGTCTCCCCCGGGGCCTAGTTTTGACTCAAGTCTTTCAGTGCTCTTTCAAACTCTTCACGGAGTATCGTATCTCCCATTTCATCTTCATCTACATCCTCTTCCATTTCCATAATATTGTCCTCAAGTACATCGCCCTTGTATAGACCCTCTATATACTCCTTCCACCTTTCTGCTTTCCCTTCTTTGCTTAGAACTGGGTTTCCATCTGAGCTCTTGATATTCATACAAGTGGCTCTCTTTGCTCCAGAGGTCTCTTTAATTTTCCTGTATACAGTATCTATCTTATCCCTAGTGAGATAAGCCTCTACATCCTTACATTTTTCCTCTAGCCGTTCCTGCTTAGCCATTTTGCCCTTCCTGTCGATCTCATTTTTGAGACGTTTGTATTCCCTTTTGCCTGCTTCATTTACTGCGTTTTTATATTTTCTCCTTTCATCAATTAAATTCAATATTTCTTCTGTTACCCAAGGATTTCTACCAGCCCTCGTCTTTTTACCTACTTGATCCCCTTCTGCCTTCACTACTTCATCCCTCAGAGCTACCCATTCTTCTTCTACTGTATTTCCTTCCCCCATTCCTGTTAATTGTTCCTTTATGCTCTCCCTGAAACTCTGTACAACCTCTGGTTCTTTCAGTTTATCCAGGTCCCATCTCCTTAAATTCCCACCTGTTTGCAGTTTCTTCAGTTTTAATCTACAGTTCATAACCAATAGATTGTGGTCAGAGCACATCTGCCCCTGGAAATGTCTTACAATTTAAAACCTGGTTCCTAAATCACTGTCTTACCATTATATAATTTATCTGATACCTTCTAGTATCTCCAGGATTCTTCCATGCATACAACCTTCTTTTATGATTCTTGAACCAAGTGTTAGCTATGATTAAGTTAAGCTCTGTGCAAAATTCTACCAGACGGCTTCCTCTTTCATTTCTCTCCCCCAATCCATATTCACCCACTATGTTTCCTTCTCTCCCTTTTCCTACTCTCGCATTCCAGTCACCCATGACAACTAAATTTTCATCTCCCTTCACTACCTTAATAATTTATTTTATCTCATCATACATTTCATCAATTTCTTCATCATCTGCAGAGCTAGTTGGCATATAAACTTGTACTACTGTAGTAGGCATGGGCTTCGTGTCTATCTTGGCCACAATAATGCATTCACTATGCTGTCTGTAGTAGCTTACCTGCACTCCTATTTTTTTATTCATTATTAAACCTACTCCTGCATTACCCCTGTTTGAATTTTGTATTTATAACCCTGTATTCACCTGACCAAAAGTCTTGTTCCTCCTGCCACTGAACTTCTCTAATTCCCACTATATCTAACTTCAACCTATCCATTTCCCTTTTTAAATTTTCTAACCTACCTGCCTGATTAAGGAATCTGACATTCCACGCTCCGATCCGTAGAACGCCAGTTTTCTTTCTCCTGATAACGACGTCCTCCTGAGTAGTTCCCGCCCGGAGATCCGAATGGGGGTTATTTTACCTCCGGAATAGTTTACCCAAGAGGACGCCATCATAATTTAACCATACAGTAAAGCTGCATGCCCTCGGGAAAAATTACAGCTGTAGTTTCCCCTTGCTTTCAATCGTTTGCAGTACCAGCACAGCAGGGCCGTTTTGGTGTTGCAAGGCCAGATCAGTCAGTCATCCAGACTGTTGCCCATGCAACTACTGTAAAGGCTGCTGCCCCTCTTCAGGAACCACACATTTGTCTGGCCTCTCAACAGATACCCTTCCGCTGTGGTTGCACCTACGGTACGACCATCTGTTTTGCTGAGGCACACAAGCCTACCCATCAATGGCAAGGTCCATGGTTCAACTCCTAAAAGCCGAAACGGAAATTTCCAATAAAAAAACCACAATCACAAACTACACACTTACATAGCTCACAAAACACCACCAAAACCAAAACCCTGAAGACTTCAAAAACCCAAAAAGCTCCATGTTCACGAGATCAATTAAATGATAATTGAAATACCACAATTATAAAGCAGACAAAACATCACATTTATGAAAACACATACACACAAATTCTCCAGAAACATACACAGCCTCCCACCTATAAACGAACACAAAACCAGCTGATACCCCTCCCCAGAAACAAAACCAACAAAATAAAAGAACAAACGAAAATAAAAATCAATCATTCTTTAAAAAAAGCAAATAAATTGATCCTTTCCTAAATAACCTCTAAACAACCCCTCCCCCAAACTACAACTTGCCCTATCAACCCCTCAAACAATACCCACAACCTACCTCCACTCCCTGCAAATACACACAAAAAGCCCCTCAACTCAACACACTCAGCCCATACATTCTCATTGCAGGTTGGAAGAGCACCACTTTTCACTCCCTAAAACATATTTAATTGCACCCGAAACCCCCTCTATGTATTAATGGAAGCCTCCAATGTCATTATCTTTAAATTGAATACTATGGTCAACTACTAAGTGTTCGTAGCTCCTCTTCCTCAAACCCCTATGCAATGAAAATGTGTCTGAAGTAACAATTCTACCCCTCTTAGTGAACCTCGCAAGTTCCCTGCTACTATGACTCCACAAAACCCTAAAAACACAAACAGCATACCCACCTCCCGAAATAACAACTCCCTCCCACACCCACAAAGCAACCTGAGAACCACCCCTTCCATGCTTTCTCTTACTGAACTGCGACCCATCAATTTTAACAATGACCCCTGGCACACCCAACTTCCCCCTACACTTCACATACTTTGAAAAAAATCTCAACAAAAAGAAAACCAATCTAAAACGGTTCTAACACTCCCCCCTGTCTCATGCACCTATAAAAAAGTTATATGTAACCAAAACAATCCCTCTTATGGTCAACCTAGATGTAACATGGCATACTGAATGCCAGATAATGTCACGCTGACAATGCCATCTGAATAGCTCTCTGGTCTAAGGTGCCAGACCTCTTGTCAACGTCATGCACTGCCCACAGGCATGGCACCTAAGATATTCTGCTATCAATCCTCAGAGGTTGCAGAAACTTTATTATCAACAACACATTGCCACCCGAGGTGCCATGTTATGAAAAGCTGGTAAACTTATCAGTCATATACAACACTGACAAAAAAGATATTAAATTTCATACTGCATGACAAACACAAAACCAATCAAACCTAACAAAAATGTCACACACACACACACACACACACACACACACACACACACACACAAAGAGAGAGTGCGAGAGAGGGAGGGAGGGGGAGAGGGAGAGGGAGAGGGAGAGGGAGAGGGAGAGGGAGAGGGAGAAAAACACGTAATAACTCACTGAAAACAAACCAAACACTTCCAAATCCACATTACTGCACTGACTACCTAGACTCAAATAAGCCGATGTTACCACAGTGATAACCAAAACTCAGGTGAACCCCATAGCACATGCTAAACGCCACACGTAGCACACACCAGCAGAAGGCACTGTAAGATACAACAACACGTCATCTACAAACATGACCAACTCAAAAACATTGCACCATAGTGGTGCAACACAACACAACACAACACCATTCCATCATGGGTCGAAAGTTGTCAGCTTCACTCATTTATCATTATTGAGAAAAGAAAAAAATAATTTAAATCTTCCTAACATGGAAACAGAAATTAATATTTTAAGATTGGTGATGGTTGGATTCGCCCTAATAGTACACAACTTTATAAGATAGTTAATCAAATATTAAACTAATTGATAATTATGTTTTAAATTTGTTTGGTATTATTAAAATTAAAAAAGGAAATAATATTTTAACTAGAATTGAACATCATTTTATTTCTTATTCAACTCTTATTACTAACTAAAACTAAACAGAATGAACTAATTTATCTTTTAGAATTGTTTGGTGGATATTTTAAAGATTATAAAGAAATTATTTTTGGAGGTGATTTAACTTGGAGTTCGATAAAAGATCAAGAAGAGTCTATTCTTCGTTGAACTACTGAAAATGATGATTCTACACTTCCAAAAGAAGGTAAAATTGTTATAAAAAGTGTGGAAATTCTTGTTTCTGAATATTCACCTGAATTAGAACAAGAAAGACTTCAAAATCCTAAAATTCCAGTTCTTTTTTCAAACTACAAACAATCGAATTTGCTGGTTTACAGAGAAAAAGAAATTTTGAACCAGATATTACTAATTATTATAATTCTGCAGTATTTCATATGCCTTACTTTATTTTTGTTGTTTTCCAACCTGTTTATTTCAAATTTATGTCTAGAAGAATGAATGTTTTAATTACTCAAAAACAACAATGAAATTATTTGCATCCTTTAGGGGAAATATCCCAAATGATACAATTGCATTTGTTAGTATGTACAGTAAAATGAAAATTTCTAATTACATAATACTAGAAAAATTAAAGAAATTTTAACTACTTGTTTTCATTTCCTTTTGGAATATTTTAGAAAACTAGAGAAGATAAAAACAGACAACTTAAGTTTTTCAAAAATTAAAACATTCCTGAAACAAAAACATTTGGAATTTTGATTTATTAATTTTGTCTATATAAATAGAAAAGAACTCAAATGGTAGCATTGAATAAGTATCAACCGAACTTAACAATTATAGCTAAATTATCAGCACTTAAACAAATATAAATCTTGTTTCAAAGGCTGAAATTTTACAAACTACATTTGGAGAAAAAGTTTTATTACTTTTAGAAGATAAGTTTATTATTACTCTTCCAGATCGTAATATTAAAATCTTTTCAAATTGTGTTGATAAATTAGATAATATTATAGGATTAGAATTTATTTATTGTGGTAAAAAGCAAATAAAGATAGACCTATTCATGTTATTGAATTTAAATAAGTTTTTAAATATTTGTATTTATCCTTTAATTAAATTAAAATTTCCTTAAGTTTTTTTTAAATAGCTCAGTTTAGTTGTTCATTTTGTTTTGTTTGTATTTGTATAGAATTAGATTGGTATATACTGCAATTGCAACGTGGAATTTTTACTCCAAAATGCTTTTTGGTCCAGAGCTCTCGTCAATATACTACTAACTAAGATTTGAGTCAGATTTGGAATTTTGTGTGGCTTTGAGAATTTGATTCATTTCATTGACCTCAATTTCAAGATCAGAATACTGTAACTGCACAATTAAGCTAATTGAAGATTTAAATTTTTATTTTCTTATCCTGATTTTCACACCATAATATTGGCATACTGAATATTTTAATTAGAGGTACTTCAGTTTGATTTTACGGTTTGGGCATCCACAACTTAGATACACGATAGAAATGTTTTAAATTTTTTTTACGATTATTATACGTTCTAAATCAGTTACCTTTTTCATAGATGTATGCATCTGAGGATACGATTAAATCATCGCAAAATCGTTTGTGTATGATCCAGTAATAAAGGAACTGCTATTAGGTACTGCGCCTCCCAAAAATGGCTTTCATAAGGTTTTACTAGTTTTTTTAAAAATATTCTGCTGTGGTATTAGATGGGACTAACTTTAGCCATCTCAGGTTACATCTGTTTATATTGTTCCACTTCTTTCCCAAGCGACCAATATTAATTACTTAATTAGTCTCACTGATGCAATTTATTAACTTAGTCCAATAACAATTTCGAGCACTTTAAGAAGTGAATTGTGGCATGGACACAAAAGGAGTAACTGAAAAAAAATTAAGCATTAATGACAAAATATGTTCTCCAAAAGTTTAGATTACACTTCAATTCAGTAAAAAAAAATCGCGCTTGCCACAAACAATTTGTTACCGTCAACCTCTCACTGATGTTTAGATCGAAAATCCGTCGAAAGTTCCATCACTTCGGAACGTATATCGACTATCGATATATTTTATTGACGTGCGGTACGAAGCTGCGAAGAAGTGCCGTGCTTAAATTATGTGTATGCGACAGTGAAAATTTTGCTGTTGTTGTAAACTATTTCATCTCATTGAATTGCTTTACAAAAGTAAGTTCCTTACGTAATTTTCCTGTTTGGCAGATTGTAATAAAGTCTTTCCTGAGCTGTAGAACTATTGTAGAGGAACCACTTGTGGATGTTTGAAAATTAACTATGAGATAGTCGTTTTTTCGCTAGGAGATAATATAATCTGAATAGACGAAAATGTGTCGATGGTTTATGGCGAGATGCTTGGTTACTTGCTTGTGAACACGCAAACGTATGTTGTTAAGTCGTATCGTTTTACCGAAGGATTACCAATTAATATCGTCATCCAACACCTTAACTAACTGCATTTCCTAATTTGCACGTTTCTACATCGACGTCGAAAAATGTTGTTTAGGTCTGCAGTCGTATTTGGAAGGTGTATCCGCAACTTTTGTTTCGGATTGTTACCCCAGATCACTTAAACGTAGTACTAGTATAATTCCTGAAGCAGGTCATAGGCGATTATCTCCAGCAACCAGGCTGTTATTTTCTTGTGTTCGGATACTGTTGTGTAGGTGAAACTTAACATTTATTTTCCGTTGTCTTTATTTTTTCAGTAGAGTTTCGTGAACGTAATTGTGGTTTGACATGCTATAATATAAATTTCCCAAAGTGTGACGCCCATCATTTTCTTTTATGAGGATAAGATTATCCATGCAGTAGAATGCTGCAGTGCGGAAGTGCGCATTTCGTCCTGTCTGCTTTAACCCGTGACGTCATCAAGATGGCGGACACCCATATTCCCTGCGCATGCGATATGGCAACAATCAATACACTAACCCGACATGCGGTACGAAGCTGTGAAGAAGTGCCGTGCTTAAATTATGTGTACGCGGCAGTGAAAATTATGCTGCAGTTATAAACTATTTCATCTTATTGAATTGCTTTACAAAAGTAAGTTCTTTACGTAATTTTCCTGTTTGCCAGATTGTAATAAAGTCTTTCCAGTGCTGTAGAACTATTGTAGAGGAACCACTTCTGGATGTTTGAAAATTAACTATGAGATAATCGTTTTTTCGCTAGGAGATAATATAATATGAATAGAAGAAAATGTGTCGATGGTTTATGGCGAGATGCTTAAAACATATTGTTAAGCCGTATCGTTTTACCGAAGGATTGCCAATGAATATCGTCATCCAACACCTTCTTAACTAACTGCATTTCCTAATTTGCACGTTTCTTCATCGACGTCGAAAAATGTTGTTCAGGTCTGCAGTCGTATTTGGAAAGTGTATCCGCAACTTTTGTTTCGGATTATTACCCCAGATCACTTAAACTTAGTACTAGGATGATTCCTGAAGCAGGTCATAGGCGATTACCTCCAGCAACCAGGCTGTTATTTTCTTGTGTTCGGATACTGTTGTGTAGGTGAAGCTTAACATTTATTTTCCGTTGTCTTTATTGTTTCAGTAGAGTTTCGTAAACGTAATTGTGGTTTGACTTGCTGTAATGTAAATTTCCCAAAGTGTGACACCCATCATTTTCTTTTATTTGGATAAGATTATCCATGCAGTAGAATGGTGCCATTAATACTGCACTACGGAAGAAGTGCACAGCTCGGCCTGTCTGCTTTAAACCGTGACGTCATCAAGATGGCGGACACCCATATTCCCAGCGTATACGATATGGCAACAATCAATACACTAACCCCACGGAGGAACAAAGGCATAAACCGGCCTAAGTATTTCACTTCAGCAATAATACGAAATTGACGGGCAGAAAGTAAAGGGCTTTTGGCAGGGACAAGCTTAATATAGAACAATAAGAATAGTGTCATTCTAAAACTAACAGAAAATCGAATATTTCATTTTACCTTTATAGCTCAAAGAACACACCGATACCAGGCACCTCCTCCTCCTCCCTCCACTCCCCCCCCCCACTCCCTCCTCATAAACCCCAAAACGCGAAATAACAAATACTGAAACCCACTCCAAACAATGCTGCATACACTCATCCCTAGTTTGAGTAACAGAGACATGGCTCAGATCCATAATTTCCATGCACTGCTGATACTTAATACAATCCACCAACTGGCCATATAACTGGAGAACTTTGATTGTATACGCCATATTGTTGCCAATAGCAGCAACCAAGCAATGACTAATAAATTTCGTTGTTACATCATACATAGCACCAACAGAAATCCTAAAATATGGTTTTCAGACCATTAACAACTCGAACTGACAGTTACAAAATCAAAAATAAATCACTTGCTAGTAACTAACAATACTAAAATAACACACTGCCAAGGCAGCAAAAAACTCCCAAATTATTGAGTAACACACAGTACTAAGTCCAATGCACACTGTCACCACATTCAAACAATTTAGAAACATGAACATCCCACACTGGAGTGCACAAACGCTTACTCTAACACACCGTTTGCAAACACAGACCATTTAGAACACACTGTGCCTCAGTTATGTGACACAACACACCACAGTTATGTCACGAGTCAAAGCAGATGGGTGGAATCGGACCCTTCCATTGGTTTAACGAATAGAATTTTTTGTGCTGTACAATCAAATGTTTTGACAAGGGCTCAGAATAAATTAACAGGATACTATAATATTTTGTAATAAGCTCTGCCAGGACTTATGAGTATATGTATGTTTGGTTTCCACCATGCAGTGGCTGATAGAAGATACTGAAAAGGTATTCTCCACTTATGGTTACACCTATCAGCCACTGCACTGACTGTCAACTTAATTTGTGTGGACAGTACAACATTCCCATTGGTGTCACTGGCTAGTGAGAGTGTCACATCTTTTGATAATACAAATGCCTGCTCTGGCAGCAAACACAAATGTTGGAGATGGTCTGTGTGGATACAACAAGCATTTTTTTCTTCACAAGATTATAAGGCCAACCACCAATGATTGTTATGCATTCAGGCAACAAATACATGTAAATCTGCTAGCAGCATTTTATTCACTTTAGCAGTCACTGACTCTTCTCTGTTCACTGACGAAGTAGAGTAGGTCATTATCTTTGTTATAGCCATTTTTGTCAACAAGTGTTACACACTGAAGCTGATAGAGACGTGGGATCATCCTGGTATTCGTGAAACAGTTTCAGCTTGGTATTGTCTTCATCATAAGGGGAAGCCAATGTATAGTGGGAATCAGCTCTGAAACAACTGTTGTGATGTCAAAATATGATTTTCAAGAGGTCACGTGAAAAGTGTTACAGACCTCTTTAGCCCCTACAACCTCATCACATGGTCCTTTACCATGCACAGTAGCAAAAAAATAACGTTCCAATATAACATCAGAATCTTCCTGTTGCTGGGACACATTCATGAAATTCTTTCTCTTTTTGTATTGGGCAGCATATCCATCCAAAATGTGATAAATATGCTTTGGGGTCGGAAAATAGTATTTTAAGAAATTGTGCAGGTAAGAATGTACACACCTTGTATCTTGCTGGAGACAGATATTTCCACATATTACACAAGGGGTATTTAATTAGCATTTGAATCTCTGTAGTAAGCTACAAATGGTTGAATTTTAACCCAAGAATTATTCCAATAGAATCTGTGTTCCTTATCATGGATGATGGAGAAACTCTGCAAAATCTCAAAAAACAAAATATTCATTTATTTTTTCTTTAGTGAATTTAAAGAGGCATGATTGTTGCTGTGTGATAAGTGAGTGTGGTGGGAGCTGTTGTAAACTTGGGCCAAAGTTATGTACTGGACTGCCACTGAAATCTTTGTTGTGGTGTCACTGATCTGTAGCACTGCCCAATGTCTAGGTTATGTTGGAAGTTGTCAATTTGTTTGTGTGTTGGCGAAGCTAATGAAAGTGAAAGCAGACAATCTGGTTGTGGTAACTATTTGACCTGTAGTGAAGCCTAATGTTTACGTTCATGCCATATTGAAAAATACAAGGGAGATCCAATGCGTAACTTTTACCCTAAACTTGATGTAAGCATTTCAGTGAAACCATCTGTTGCTGTTGTTATCATCTCTAAAACTAATCTACCTGTAGTTAGCCATCACTTACACTGATCAGCCAGAACACTATGACCACCTACGTAATATCCGGTATGTCTACCTTTTGCACAGATAACAACAGCGACATGTTGTGTCATGGAAGCAAGGCTTTGGAGGGAGTCGGCTCCACATCTGCACACATAAGTCACCTAATCCCCATAAATTCCAGGAAGGTGTGATTAGCTTTGACGCAACACTCAATCGCGTCCTGGATGTGTTTTATTGGATTCAGATCTGGCAAGTTGGGGGCCAGCACATCAATTGGAACACAATGGTGTGTTCCTCAAACCATTCCAATCACTCTCCTGGACTTGTGACATGCTGCATTATCTTGTTTATAAATGCCAGTTCCGTCATGAGACATGATGTTGTGAAGAGGTGTAAGTAATCTGCAACCAGTATACAAAACACCATGGCAATCGTGGTGGCTTGCATGAGCTTCACTGAACCCATTGATGCCCACATGAATGTTCCCTAGAGCACAATGGAACTGCCACCAGCTTGTCTCCATCGTGCAGGACAGGTGTCAAGGAGCTGTTGGCCTGGAAGATGACAGATTCATGCTCTCCCATTGGCATGATGATGAAGGTGTCAGGATTCATCAGACCATGCCACTGTGCCAACGTGCAGTGCCAATGGTGATGTGTCCATTTCAGTCGAGGGGTGAACATTGGCACATGTGTGAGTCACCAGTTGCGAAGACCCATCAGTAGGAGTGTTCAGTGCACTGTGTGTTCAGACACACTTTTATTCTGCCCAGCATTAAATTCTGGTATAAGTGACAGTACATTTCACCCCCTATCCTGTGTTACCAGTCTGCCCAGCCTACAACGTCTGACATCACAATCTCACCTTGGTCAAACTCAGATAGATCGTGTGCCGTCCCCATTCTACAAACAGACAGCATGCTCAGGGTTACTATATGAACCATGCGTGCACCTGACTAGCTGTCATTCCTTTTCAGGTAATGGCACTATCACCTGGACGAGTTATATCAGTAGTAGGTCGGTCATCACAATGTTCTGGCTGATCAGTGTACCTATGTATAATTTTGTCATTGCCATTCATACTTAACAGTTCAGATAGGTAGACAGATATGATTATTCAGTCATCCTAGAGCAGTACAAGCTGTATGGATGTCATCAATTGTTGGTACAATGTTCCTTATTAAAAAAACATACATGGATTCTTGCAATTTTGACACTTCTTATAATTAGCCTTAGAATATTTATAATTATGCCATACAGCCCAGTGGAAGAAGACCAAAAAATGTTGATTTGGTGTGTGTGGGTGGGGGGGGGGGGGGGGGGAAGAGATCGAGTAGTCACAAATTTTTGCACATTACTAGGAGGGAGTGACACAAAAAACATACTAAAAATCCAGTGTGGTGTGAGCGTTGGGATGGGTTGCGTTTAAATGTAACTTTTTTTAATATTTTATTCTCAAATACCCAAAAATTGTAGTTCCTAGCAAAAATGTTTACTTATACAAAATCAGACTACATTCAATTTTCTACAAAATAAACGCTATTCGGTTTTTCCCTAGTTTCCACATTCAGGAGATAGAAAAATTGCAATTATTAAAAATATCATTCTGACAGTATAAAAGTAATTAAGTGGGTTAGAAACAAATATGAAATGTGTGTAAAACACCTAAATGCAGTAGAGCCATATTGAAGGATAAATTGTGTTCCAGGGTGTAGCAGGGGAGGGGAGATATGGGTTGGAAGTGCGAGGGAAGGTAGGTCATCAGATTGTGTTCGTGCAATTCCCTTCTTCATAATCCTGCTAACTGCAGGTCAAGCAGGTGATTCTCCAAAAAGTTCAAATGGCTCTGAGCACTATGGGACTTAACTTCTTAGGTCATCAGTCCCCTAGAACTTAGAACTACTTAAACCTAACTAACCTAAGGACATCACATACATCCATGCCCGAGGCAGGATTCAAACCTGCGACTGTAGCGGTCGCGCGGTTCCAGACTGTAGCGCCTAGAGCCGCTCAGCCACTCCGGCCAGCTGTGATTCTCCACTCCACCTACCACACTACATCACAAGAAGCAACTACAGCGTATTTCATGAAGTGATACAGGCTCTCCAAAGAATACTTTATGAATCACTGGCCAAGCAGTGTGCAGACAAGCCCAGGGAGTGTTTATTTTGCTTAAAATGCGTAGACATTACATGGAATTTAGATTTGATAACTAATAACACTAAGACAGGTAATGCAAAATGACAGAATTTGTGTAAATCTCTGCACACAGTTCTACACTGCTAGAAGGAAAAATGATTCTTATTCATCCTTAAGTGTGGTGCTGACAGTAACCTTTGAAAGTGGTGGTGGTAAAGGGATTACATTGGTAAATGTGACACTTTGCTGTTGTGCATCATTGGCAGCATATTGTGAAGCTATGTAATTATGTTGTAGTCATATGTTAGTAAGTTAGAGAATGACCAAAAAGTTACTACACTTCTCTCACCATCAGTTGTGTAACTGGTAGACTGCATAAATCTTTTCCATTCAGGAATTACTGGCACTTGTCGAGTGGACTGAAATGAGTGGAGCCACTTACCACATATCCATAGTGTATCGTCCAAGATGGGCGTGAATATGTCTGATCGAATGGGACTGATCATGTTCAAGTCTAGAACAGTAATCTGCTGTAATGCATTGCTTGACTTATGTTGAAAATTCTGACGTTAGATGTCATCTAGAAGACCTACTTCTGTTGCAGAGGGAGACAATTTAAGCCTCTGGGCCTCTTCAGATTTTGGGAGAGCTGATGAGGCTGGATGATGTATTTGCTGTGAAAAGTATTCTAGACAGTGATAGTGGGTGACAATGTAATTGACATTATTGGGCACATATTGATGGCTTGCTACACTTGGAAAATTCTCTGTATTGTAGTAGACACTTGACAGCTCCAGCTGTTGAGCTTTTTTACATAGAAGCTCATTTAGCAACAGCGAATAAGTATTCCCATAATAAACTGAAAATAATTCCAATAGATATATGCGAGCTAAGTGAAATTATTTTGTCTACTCACATACGAGAACTGGACTGGAAATGCTGGGGTGCTATAGTTTGTCTGTAAACTGAAAAACGAGCAGTGCTCATGGTTGAGGAAGTTCTCTTTATCGGAAGAACACTGCCTCTGCTGCACAGGATAACTAAGAATCAATTTCCCCTCTAGAAATGTAGAACTGTGTGCAGAGATTTATGTAGATTCTGTCCATATGCATTACCTGCATTATTGTTATTAGGAACTCAAATCTGCATTACATGTACTGTTAACATGTTTTGAGTAAAATAAACACTTGCCCAGCATGTCTGTGCACTGCATGGCTAGTGATTCACAGAACATGCTGTAGTTGCTTCTTGTGAAGTAGTGGAGTAGATAGAGTGGGAAATCACCTGCTTGACCTTCAGTGTCCAGATCTATGAAGGAGGGAAGAGCATGAACACAACGCCATGACACATCTTCCCTCAGGCTTCTACCCCACTCACCTCCCCCATCTACCCTGTTATATCCTCGGAACACAATTTATACCTTGCTACAGCTCTGCTACACTTATATGTGGTATGCACATTTGATGTTTGTTTTTAACCTACTAATTTAAAGATAAACATTAATTTTATACCGTTAGAACAACTTTTTTAATAACTGTGATTTTTCCATCGCATGAACGCGGGAACTACTAGTCCTACAGAAAAAAATGAATAGGCTCATTTTTGAAGTAAATTTAATGTACTTTAATTTTGTACTGGGAAACATTTTCGCTAGAAGCCGCGGTTTTTGGGTTATTTGTGAAAAACATGAAGAAGTCACCTTCTGACTTCCCCCACCCCAACACTCACATCTCACTGAATTTTTAGTACGACACTCCCTCCAAACACTGTGCAAAGATTTGTGACTGCACAATTTTTCCTCCAATTTTTCTTCATTGAGTGGACTATTGTTGCTTAATATGTGGGGTATTCATGAATATTAAGTAGCTGTCTATAATTATTTTAAATATTCACATACAGCGTAATAGATTTTATGTAATGCATAAATTTTTAGCCTTTGGTTGAAGATATAAAGTTCATTTACATCTTTAATTTCTTGTGGTAGCCTGTTGCACAGTTTTAGGCTGTTATGTAGTGTATTATTGTGTTTTTATGACTTGCTTTTCCTGTTTAGGTATAAGTAGTGACTGGATTTAGTTTCATGGTCGTGTTTTGAGCTGTTTGTAATACAAGGGTGAGTATACTTTTTGTGTACATTGCAGTGTGGAAAATATATTCACCTGGGACAATCAGAATTGCTAGCTTTTTGAATGAATTGGTACAATGGGTCCTATTGCTACCATTTGTAACTATTCATACAGCCCTTTTCCATACCTTGAAGATAGTCTGAAAGTTCACACTGAGGACTGAATGTATGTATCCAAAATATGTCACTATGGTGCAAGAATTCGCAAAGCATAACATACTGTGGATAGTCTCTTTGCCAAAGCTTTTATGTGCTCTGTCCATTACGGCTGACAATCTACATTGAACCCCAAGAATTTGGTATCTGTTACTCATTCTAATACATCATCATTAATTTTTAATCTAGCATCATTGCATTTTCTGTTTAGTTGGAAGTAAAGCTATTAGTTTTCTTTAATTCTAAAGCTACTTTGTTTTTCAGTGACCCATTGTTTGAAGACTGCATTAGCGTTTTCTTTCACCTGTGTTGGAGTTTTAGCTCTGATCACTATGTTACTGTCATCAGCAAACAGTTTCTCCATATCTGACACTGTGTGAGAAATAATTGATATAAATAAGAAAAAGGTTTGGGCCTAGTACACTCCCTGTGGAACACCTATATTAATATATTTTTTTAATCTGGTTGCTGTTTTACTAGAAATCCCTTGAAATCCTTTGAAGTACATTAGATCTCAATTCGTTGCACCCAGTTTTCTATGTATGACTAACATTACTTCTTAGCCACACCTCTTATTCCTACCGTTTTTCCAGATTTTAGGTTTGGTCTCACCTTTTATGTCTTTTACTGTGTCTGTTTAATGTTCATTATTTTATAATTTGACTCTCCTGACTGGATCCATCCACTTTTAGTGGACCCTCATTCTTCTGTGACTAACTTCGGAATCGTGGGACTGATGAACTCACTGTTTGGTCCCATAATCCCTCTCAATCAATCTATCAATCAATCTTATTCCTAGAAACTCTAATTTATGCAATAATATTCTGTACTCAGCTGCGTTGAATGGCTTTGATAAGTCCAAGAAAATTCCATCCACATGACCACCTTTGTCTAGTGCCTCAAGAATGAGTTTTGTAAACTGTCCAAAAGCAGATTCTGTAATTCTTCTGTGCCTGAAATCTTGTTCTTTATTGCAAAGAAGTTTAAATTTGTTTAGGTACTTCATTAATCTGTTTTTCATTAGTTTTTCAATAATTTTGAAAATGGTGATTAGTAAAGAGATTGGTCTGTAGTTGTCTACATTTTCCACATCACCACTATTAAATATGGGTTTTACTTTAGCTTGGTTTAGGTACTTGGAAAAACAGCCAGATGAGAATGCTTCATTGATTATTTTTGTCAGTGGAGTTTTTATGGTATTTATACATTCATTAAAGACAAAGGCTTGGATTTCATCTGGACCAGTTGATTTTTTATTTTTCAATTGGTATATAATATGTGCCACCTCTCTGTTGCTGGATAGGGTACCACTGAGTTTGGTGATTGATCCTGGGTGAGTAAGACATATGCATCTGGATTTTTTTTTAATTTCTTGACAGTCTTGTTGAAGTAAACAATCACAAAGTTTGCTGTTTATTTTTTGTGGCTTCTTTGACTATCTCTGTTTTTAATAAAGGTAATCAGTCAATCTTGTCACACTTGGACAATAAGGGCGTGCATGTAAGCATTATGCTGGAAAAACAGGACTACACATAACAAATGCTGAAATGAAAGTGTCTAGGGCTGTTCACAGCAAGAAATGTTCACCAATTGGTCAAACCAATAATGACGCTGTTGTCAACCTTTGAGTGTGCAGAGTCAAACGTGACAAGATTTTGAATGTTTGATTGTGCTACTTGAGAGTCAGTTTCAGTGTGTGGTCAAATTGAAACTAACAAGTGGCCCCATGGTTGAGGCTAATTGCAAGAAGTTTTATACAAATATTGGGTTTTATGACATTTGTTTGACTAAGATGTGAAATAAAACTCAAAACAAATAGTTATGAAACAATATTTTCTATAATAATTAATAATGGAAATTATAATTAACAGAAATGCCCTGCCCTGAGTGACTATAGTGTAAAATTAGTGTATAGTGAAGTACAGTCTGAAGGACCGTAAAGCTGGATACATAGCTGCTTACTGTATTTTTTTACTGTTAGTGATGAAGGTGAAATCATTTTTTTGGATATTATGTCTTTGGTGTGTCACTTTGATATTGACTGTGTTTATAGTAACTTACTAAAGCAACAATTCTTTCCAAAAACATTGGAGGTAGGGTGATTAAGATATTCAGGGTCACTCAGTGAAAATTCTTATAAAGATGCCATGTTGCATCTCAGCGTGAAACTCTACCCATTAGGTTTTCAGTCATATAAATTTCATCACTGTATATGGAGTAGGATCGGAATTATAGACATTTAGATTGTGGCGAGACAGAGGCAGGACAAACGAAATGTGTAACAATTCTGATAAAGACATTCCAAAACAAATACTGATGTAAAAATCAAGCAAACTCAGTCTTCAGCAGTCAACAAACTCAAAATGAAAAAGTTCTGGCGTCAGAAATTTCACTTGACCTATATAGCTCAAACGAAATCCACAATACCAAAAACCCACAACTCATACTGATACTTGTTATCTAAACCTAACATGACCAAAATATCTGCGAAACAATCAATAACATTATGCATGGGATACATCACTACTCATCATACAGAGAAGATGTTGAGTCGCAGACAGGTGCAATGAAGAGACTGCTATATATTCAAGCTTTCAGCTAAAAGGCTTTCTTCTAAACTAGAAAACATGCACACATCCACACAAACACAACTCACACACACAAGACCACTGTCTCTGGATGCTGTGACCAGACCACAGACAGCAACTGTGCCTGATGGGAGCAGCAATCTGACATGGGCGATGGGGCTAAGGAGTAGGTATGAGGCAGGAAGGGGGAGGAATAGCAGAGTAGGGGTGGAGGTAGGTGCAATGCTGCCTATGGGAGCATACAGGGACTTAATGGGAGCAGGTTAGGACTGCTAGATGAAGTCGAGATATTTTTTGGGTTGGGAGGGAGGGGGGGGGGAGTTTGTGGAGACAGAAAAGGAGAGAATTAGACAAGGGGAAAAAGAATGGGGTGCGACCATAGGTGATAAGGTTGTATGGAAGGGACTTCTTGGTATGGAATGGGTGGCAGCTGTCACAGTTGAGGTATTGCTGGTGGTTTTTAGGTCGGGTGTGTCTGAAGGTACTGATGTAGCTATCCTTGAGGTGGTCAGTGATGAAGAAAATGGCTTGTTGGCTTGAGCAGGACCAGTCAAGCAAATGGGTTAAAAAGGATTGCGGTTCCGCAGAAACATGAGGTAGGGTGTCCTCATCCTCAGTCCAGATCATGATGTTTTCAGCGAGTCTGGAGTAGGTGAGGAGTTTGGGATTCTCTGTCGTTAGAAAGGATTCTTGTAGATCAAGGGTTCCCAAACTTTTCCTCTGACAAAACACTTCGAGAATCCTGGTACTTTGATGGAACACTTGGTTTATTTTGAAGGTTAATAAAATTTTAAAAAATGAGAAAAACTTTTTTACTCAGTGATCACTTCAATTTTAAATACTAACTGACAACCTAGAAATTATTTAAGAAAAAAATAAAAAATAATTAGAACCCTCAAAATGTTAAAAAAGTTGCCACATTGTTCAAAGCTTTTCATGGAGCAGTTACTCAGTTCTTGCAGAACAGCAGCATTCCATGGAACATAGTTAGGAAAATCCTGCTCTAGATGGCCCATGAGTAGGTTGGTATAGGATAGTACCATGTCGGTACTCATTGATGTGCCACAGGTTTGTTCGTAAGTGGTGCCTCCAAAGGAGGCGGATAAGGTAGTGTTCAAATAACAGCAGCATCATTGTCATTGAAGATGTTAGTGTAGAGGGAGGTGGTGTCAACAGTGATGAGGAGGGGTCCTTGTGGTAAAGTAACAGGTACTGTGGAGAGTCAGTGGAGGAAATGGTTGATTTGTTATGTATAGGGGTATGGGTTACGGGTAATAGGCTGAAGATTTTGGTCCATAAGAGCAGAGATTCTCTCAGTGGGAGCACAGTAACTGGCCACAACAGGGCATCTTGAGTGGTTGGGTTTACGGACTTAAGGCAGCATGGAGAAGGTGGGGGGTGGGGGTGATAGGGGTGAGGAGAGGTTCTGTAACGAGCCTAAGGATTTGGGATTGGAGATCCCATTGGGTTTCTGGAATGGGGTCACTGTGGCAGGGTTCGTAGGTGGACAGATTTGGCAACTGGTATAGTCCCTCTGCAGTTCAGTGCTTGTAAAAATTTGTAAAATAGGTAAAAAACAGAAAATGTATTTTTGTGCATTTTTGTCTTTCATTATGGATCCTAGATACCCTATCCCTAGCCAGAACCCAGCCCCACATATCATTCCTAATATATTTTTGTGCCTTTTTGTCTTCCACTATGCATACTAGTTAACCTATCCGTAGCCAGAACCCAGCCCCACATATTGTTCACACATTGGAACCTACCTCATGTATTCCCACACAGACTGTCTGACCATCAGATTACAACCCCTCCTTTCACAGTGACATCTATCTGTTCAGATTCCATCAGTCCATAGCCTTCACCAACTCAGTCTTGCAAAACCATGTAAATCCACCCCAAACCTCTTTGCAACACCTATCCACCATCCGTGTTATTCTCCTGCTGTGCTGTCCCAAGAGGAGAGGAGGCCTTTAACAAGTCCAGCATGATTGAATTTGGGAGTGGGGCAAAGGTAAGGCGTTTGGAAAGGACTGATACTTCTGTTGGACTAAGGCATTTGGAGGAAAGGCTCACGACTGTTTCAGGTCTGTTTATGTTCTCAGCGCTGTATGGTGGGTGACATACACGAAGCAGGTCTGCAAGGCATGGTTTGTTGGCTATGGGGTGATGTGACGGAGATTTGGAGGCTCTTGCAGAGGTGGCGGATAGTGGTAATCCAAGGTGGCAGTTGAAACTCTTGCCCTCGAGGAAGTAGAGCAGCATGCACAGTGCGGCCTCAAAGAACTCTCCAACCTGTAAACCACCTACTGCCACCTTGGATTACCACTATCTGCCACCTCTGCAAGAGCCTCCAAATCTCCCTCACATCACCCCATAGCCAACAAACCCTGCCTTGTAGACCTGCTACATTTACGTCACCCGTAGAAACTTCTTCCCACCACCATACAGCACTGAGAACATAAACAGACATGAAACAGTTGTGAGCCTTTCTCCAAATGCCTTAGTCTCACAGAAGTATCAGTCTTTTCCAAAAGCCTCACCTTTGCCCCACTCCCAAATTAAACCATGCTGGACTTGTTAAAGACCTCCTCTCCTTTTCACAGTCCGTACAGTGAAAAAACATTTTTGCCACCAACCCTACCAATAAGACCCAACATGAAACCAATATTGGAGCCTGCCTGACTCAGTTCATTCTTCCATTCAACTGTGATCCACCCCCACTGACCTCAAACCATCCCTGTTAGCGTTTCAGAATTTCTTAACCTTGGACCCCGCCTCACCATCATTTCCTAGATCCTACAACATGGAAACCAACTTAACATGTACAGTAAGAACCGAAATCCACCACCTAACAATTGATCCTGACCTGCTAACAAAGGCTCCACCACTGTGGTTTGAATTGCAGATATGAGGTGGAGGGACTCCACCAGCTGTCTGATTCATCCACCTTTAAAGCCTGCCACAGTGACCCAATTCCATAAATCCAACAGGAAATCCATTCGCTCCTCAAATCCTTGGGCTGCTCCCAAAACATCTCCCCTGAGTCTCTCTCCCTCACCCCTATCACTCCCCACACTCTTGTCTTCTACATGCTGCTTATAGTCCATAAATGCAACCACCTAGGATTCCGATTGTGGCTGGTTATTGTGCCCCCATGGAGAGAATCTCTTCTCTCATTGACCAAAACCTTCAGTCTATTACCCATAATGTACTCTCCTGTATAAGAGATACCTACCATTTCCTCCACCAGCTCTTCACATGGCACTATCCTAGCCAACCAATCATGGGGCATCTAGAGGAGTGCTTCCTAACCACCCACAATCACAAATCCCTTATTTGGTTCATATTCATTGATGACACCTTCGTGATCTCCAGAACATCGACTCAACACCTTCTCCCACATTCACTTCACCTGGTTCTCCTCAACCCAACAAGCCACCTTCCTTGATGTTGACCTCCACCACAATGATGGCTATATCAGTGCCTGTCCGTTTCAAATCTACCAACCACCAGCAATACCTCCACTTTGACAGCTGCTACCCATTCCATGCTGAAAAGTACCTTCCACCCTGACACCTGTGGTCATCACATCTGTAGTGGCGAGCAGTCCCTCTCCCGATAAACTGAGGATTTCTCTGAGACCTTCACAGACCAGAATTACCCTTCCAACCTTGTACAGAAATAGATCTCCCTTGCCTTGCCCCTCCAGTCACCTACCATATCCCACATACCCACCATCTAGCCACAATAGAGCACTCCTCTTGTGACTCAGTACCATCCAGGACTGGAGCAGCTGAATCACATTCTCCACCAGGGTTTTGACTACCTCTAACGATGCCCTGAATTGAGAAATATCCTACTAACTATCCTCCCCATCCCTCTCACAGTGCTATTCCACTACCCACAGAACCTGTGCATTACCCTAGTCTATCCCTACTCCAGTCCTGCTCCCAATCCCTCGCCTCATGGCTCACCCTTGCAATAGACCTAGATGTAAGGACTGTTCCATACATTCCCCACCAACATCTACTCTAATCCGATCACAGGCATCTCCTGCCCCATCAAATGAAGGACTACCTGTGAAAGCAACTATGTTATCCACAATCTAAGCTGCTACTGCTGTGCTGCTTCCTACATGGGCATGACAACTAACAAGCTGTCTGTCATTGTGAATGGTTAGCGATGAATTGTGGCCAAGACACAGCTGGACCACCTAGTTACTGAACATGCTGCCCAACATGAGGCACTTCTCTTCAGTGACTGCTTCACAGCCTGTGCCATGTGGATCCATCCCACCAACACTAGGTTTTCTGAATTGCGTAGTTGGAAACCGCTCTCTACGGTGCATCCTATGCTTCCATAACCCATTGGCCTCAGCCTGCACTAGTCCCTGTCCTCCACTTACCTAGTCACTTAACTGCTCTCACTCTGACACTACACAGTGTTTGATTTCACTAGCGCATCCTCTAGTCTTTTTCAACTCCTCTACTACTTCTCTCCTTTTCCGTGCTCCCCACGCCTCACCATCAAACCTCCCAACTGACTTAGCAGCCCTACCCTGTCCCCACCATGCCCCTGCATGCTCCCATAAGTAGCACTACACTTTCCCCAACTCATACCCTACTATCCTTCCCCTGCCCCATCCCATGCCTCTTCCTTACCCCCACCACCAATGCTAGGCTGCTGCTCCTGTAAGGCACAATTGCAGTCCACAGTCTAGCCACAGTGGCCAGACCCTGTGGTCATTATTGTGTGAAACTCACCCTACTGTTGATACTTCACACATTTTGCCGTGAGGCCACATAACTGCAGGAACTGGATTGTAGTGGCTATGTCATTGACCAAAATGGCAACCAGCATATGACTCATAAATGTATTTATAAGATTCATAACTAATAACAAACTGAAAACAGAAACTTATATATTCAACATGAACTAAGTGGTGAACTAACAGTTCCCAAACTGAAAACAGATGTGTAGCCAATTACTAACAACTGTAAAATAACTCACTGAAAAGCCAACAAAAGCAAACTTCCAGAACACTGCCTCACTTACATCACTCATATACAACTTGTAAACATAGATACCCAAACCAAGAGAGCATCACTACAGATGACAAAATGCCATCTCCAGACACAATGCATTTCAAATATGTTGCACAAGCATGACATCATGTAACACAACATATCTGTGTCGTGGGTCACAGCCTAAGGATGGTACTGCAGACTTTGTGTGATCTGGTCCCTATGGCACACTGTTCTTAAATTTATTCACAATTTGCTCCAAATGACATATAATATAAAGTGCAGTTACGCATTTCATCACTGGACACTCTACAGTGACTGCCAGACCATGAACATTTTGTTATGCTCCTTGCACTAATCGCTGTCTATTCAGAAAACTGACTCCGTGCTCATAACTATGCAATTACACTCCATGCACATCTTCATGTTCTCCCATCTGCCAGAAAAAAACTGTGTCAGTGTTCACCCATTATGAGTGAGATGTTGAGCTCAGAAAAATCATTAATGTCATCCTCTACAGGTACTGGCACATGATTTTCTTGTAAAACATTATGATTATGATTGTTGTGTCGGCAAATTAGCCAACACAATGTACACTATTTTATAGAGGAGGCCGAAATGCACGCGTCAACTCACGCAGGCTTGCATTAGGTCTGAAACAGGATACGTAATGAATGCTATAAAGAAAAGTACGTAGCTGCTGGAATACTTAACTTTAATCCATCATTTGTATACAGCATTCTTGATGATACAAATGAGACTCTCTCTAGAAATGGTTAATGGCGCCTTGCTAGGTCGTAGCCATGGACTTAGCTGAAGGCTATTTTAACTATCTCTCGGCAAATGAGAGAAAGGCTAGCAAAGTCGTCCGTACAACTGGGCCGAGTGCTAGTACATCTCTCTAGACCTGCCGTGTGGTGGCGCTCGGTCTGCAATTACTGACAGTGGCAACACGCGGGTCCGACATGTACTAATGGACCGTGGCCAATTTAAAGCTACCACCTAGCAAGTGTGGTGTCTGGCCGTGACACCACAATGATCATGTATTGTAATGTGATAGGTGTTCCTGTTATCACCTTTCCTTATTAACCACCACTCTGAGTTCTTTAAGTAATCTTTAATTGTGTAGTATGCATTACTTATGAAGAATGTTTTGACTGCCTTTTAGGGCAGATATATTTTAGTAACCTTTTTCATCTCGTATTATATAATAAATTGTATTCCTTGATAGAAAATGCTGTTTTGAGTTTTTGTTTGTTTTTCCCTGGTAAACGTAAGTCCGATTCCTTGGTATTTGCCCAACAGATTGGTAAATGTGCTCACTTGGTGCAGTAAGGATATCCAGTTTTTTTTAATAGGTATTTACAATAAGCCCTTCTACTACTTTTAGTTGCTATTCTTATAGCCCTTATCTGCAGTTTAAAACTGTTTTTGCCATCAGTGCCTAGAAAAGGATCCTGTAGCAAAGAATATAATGTATGTAGGAATAGTATGTCACCACAAGTCATTGATTGCCACAAACTGATGATAGTATCCTTTTTGCCGGTGTCTTTGTGTTTGTTCCACAGTAATTGACACTCGGTATTCACCTCAAAAAAAAATTTGTGTGTCTGATTCAATCCACAGATTTGTTATCTATTCATAATACTAAATGAGGTGGCGCAGTGTTTAGCACACTGGACTCGCATTTGGGAGGACGATGGTTCAAACTTGTATCCAGCCATCCTGATTAGCCTAAATCGCTTCAGGCAAATGCCGAGATGGTTTCTTTGAAAAGGGCATGGCCAACTTTCTTCCCCATCCTTCCCTAATCCAATGGGACCGATGATCACACTGTTTGGTCTCGTCCCCCACATCAGTCAACCACCCTATTCATAATGCGACAGAATTGTTTTCCCTGAAGTGCATATTCTTTGTTTTCTTTATGTTCAGTGTTAATTTTTTGCATATTGCCTAAATATAAATATCTTTGAGTGGTTCATTTGCTTTCCCCAATAGGCATTCAGTTGTTTTGTCAGTAACTATAAAGTTACTATCATCAACAAAGATCTCTTTTTTGGTGTAGATTACATTGTCTGGAAAGTTGGTGATATGTATAAAGAACAGACTTGAGTCCAGCGCACTAGCATAAGAGATTTTCTTCTCTAACAACTATTTTACTAAAAATCTGTTGATGATAGACATGAACTATCTCTACCTTTTGCATCCTGTTTTTCAGGTAAGACTGGAGCCAACTTTTGCTATTCTTCTTACGTTTAGTGATTCCAGCTTATTTAGTAGTGTTTTATGGTCAACAGTGTTAAAAGTCTTGGATGAGTCTAAAAACATGCCTGTAACACTGTCATCCTTGTCAAGACTCCCCAGAGGGCTCACAGCTCTTTTGTGAGTTACGTGCTGGGCTACCACATAGCCCCAGCCTTTGCAGCATTATTTCCCTTCTGTGCTGCAAACTTATACTTCCACTGTCCTTTTCCCCTTCTGCCCCTCCATTAGATGGTTTTCTGGTGCAGATCCCGTGTGGATCTGATTATGATTTGGGACTCAAGTTTCCACTTCTGAAGTTTTCTACAACTTTTCATTACACACACTTGGTCCCCATTGTTGGGTTAGACCTGCCACCAATTTTCAAAATTATCCAGAAGTATAGATCTTGCAGGGAACATCGCCCAATGCAGTGTATGTGCCACCTTTGTGCCTTTCCATATTCGCGTCCTTCCCTTTAATAAGGTAATATACCCAAAACCCTGCATGGTAGCCATCCTGTCGCGGGACAGTTGTCAAATACCTGCGCAATGGTATCCACCTGACTATGCAGGGATCACACTGTTGTTGCCTGAGCTGAAAACTCCCCATATATGCCAAAGCAGTATATCTCTGTTGTGACTGGAGCATGGGGGATTCCAAGCAATGGATTAGTAGTGAGGTGGTCGCTGTTGGGGCCAGGGGGCTCCCATGGGAGAGAGCACCCATGTGGAGTGGATGGGACCATGCTGAATGAGCCACAGATGAAGTGAAAGAAGTTATCTCTCACTCGTGGCCATACGGCTTCAACACTCTATGGAACGAAAGTCCTCTTTTAATGCAAAGAGACCTGACCCTAAAGTTTTCCCTTCCCAGACTATGCCATGGAAGGAATGTAATGGCCACAAAGCCCTTATTCTCTGTGGAGAACTTAGACAACAAGTTTGGAGAAGTGGCAGCCATCTCTAAAATGAAAAAGGGGCCAATTTTGATCAAAACAGCATCCCCTGCTCAGTTGTGGGCACTGCTCACTTGTCACTCTCTGTGTGACATACTGGTGATTGTCATTCCACATAATAGACTAAATGTGGTTCAGGGCATCATTTGCCACTGAGACCTGCTCTTGCAATCTGATGATGAGCTACCTGCCAACTTGGAATGATTGGGTGTACACTTTGTCCATCATGTACATGGGGGGTCAAAGGACAAAGGGTCACTACCAATGCCTTCATCTTGGCCTTTGAGGGCGATTCATTGTGTGAAAATGTTAAGATGGTGGTATACCAGTGTGATGTGAAACATTATGCACTCTCCACCCCCCACCCCCCTCCCCTATTCAGTGCTTCAAATGTTCGAAATTCAGGCACATGTCTTGGCATTGCTATGCTAACCCCATCTGTAGAGATTGCGGACAGTTGTTGCATGCAAATGCTCCTTGTGCCCAACTCCCACCCCCAAGTATGTGTGTCAACTGTGGGAAGCACCATTCTCCCTGCTCATCAGATTGCCCTGTTTTCCAAAGAGAGGAGAAAATAGAAGAATATAAGACTTTGGACAAACATACAAGAATACAAGACTCTGGGCACACTAACTTACCAAGAGGCCAAGAAGTAGTATGAGCCATTGTACCCAGCATGTAAAACACCCACCCACCAGGGACATTGGTCCACACCTCCTAGTTGGAGATGAAACACCTTCCTGTGGCTTGGTTTTCACTGGCCTACCACCGGACACCAACCAGTGGCTAAAGGAGCCACAGTCTGCTGGTCGCAGAGTTTGCGATCATCATCTTTACATGAAACTTATTCAGAGAAGCCCTTGTAATTATTGAAAGGAGAGGAAAGACAAGAAAAAGTCATCCAAGTAAAAGAAAATTGCTGTGGCCCCTGCGCCACCAGATCTCGCCTCTTTCACTCCTGTGGCCAAGGCGGAGATTCTGGCAGCCTCTGAGGTCCCAGTACACGCCACATGACAGAACCCGGAACCTATTTATATTGATGCTGAAATCCCTCAGCCAGTTGCAGCAGGTGACGTAGGGTTTAACCTATCTCCTTGGTCCCTTCATAGTGTCACAGTACATTGACAACATTGTTCTTGAGTAGAATTGTAGTGTTTTTTTTACCGCCTGCCTGAGCTACGACATCTTTTAAGCATTTCTCCTCCCTTCTGTGTTGCCCTGCAGGAGACTTGATTTCCAGAACGTGGACTCTGGCCCTTTGTGGTTACTGAGAATATTAAAAGAATTGTGCCACCTATAACAGGGTGTCAGGTGGAGGAGTTTGTGCATATATTCTGGACACACTGTATGATGAACTTGTGTCTTTTGATATATGTTTGGAGGCTGTGGCTGTTTGGGTAGGGGCATTTACCATCTGTAGTGTTTATCTCCCTCCTGCTGATGAAGAACATATTGTTTGCATTGGTTTCTCAGCTCCTCCCACCTTTCCTAATCTTGGGTGATTTCAATGTCTATTACCCTTTGTGGGATAGAACCACGATTACCAGCTGCAGTCAAGACATGCGGAAAGACCTCTGGCACAACTTGACGTTTACCTCTTGAGTATTGGTACCACCGCACATACTTCAGTGTGGCACACACAACTTTCTTGGCCATTGACCATTCCATTTGCAGTCCTTGTCTTCTCCCATCCATCCACTGGAGAGTCCAGTGACCTTTGAGTTAGTGACCATTTCCCAATCTCCCTGTCCTTCCCTCATCATCACTTCCATGGATGCCAGCCCAGGTGGGCTCTCAACAGTGTTGCTGGGGTATTTTCACCTCTGCTGTTGCCCTTGGCTCCCTGCCGCATGGAGATGTCGATGAAGCAGGTGCAGTAACTACAGCCATTCCTTCAGCAGCATATTTGGCGATCTCTTGTTCCTCGGGCCCAGCCCAATGGAAGACAGTACCTTGGAGGCTCTCCAGTGCCATAAGCGGCACCAATTGATGGAGCACCTCATTGCCTTTAAATGGCTTGATGTCCGGGTCTGCCACCCAATAAAATGATGGAAGTGAGAATGCAGGGAACAGTATGTTTCAACGTCGGACCACGTATCTCCCCTTTGTAGGTTTGGGCAAAGGTCACATGTCTTAGGGTACCAGACATCTGCAGACGAAACTGGTACAGTAGAGCGTCGATTATCCGAACGTCGGTCAACCGAACGACCGCTTAACCGAACTGTGTACTCGCTCACACCTGTTACTCTCTTAAGTAATCATAAGAATATTGACTTGAAAGACACATCCTACATGATCAGCGTGGCATGGAATAGCGTAAAGGAAGAGAATTTGAAGAAAGCCTGGAATAAAATTTTTGACACAGAAGAAAATTCACAAGGTATCATTGAAAATGACGAACAGAATGATATGTCTGACATTCTCGGTATGCTAAAAGAAATAGATTGCCGCGAATGTGATGAAGAAGACGTTCATGAATGGATGAATATCGATGATGCAGATCCAGGACACCAAATCATGCAGGACAGCAAGATTGTAAACGTCGTCACTGATAAAGATGACGCCGCCAGTATCTCATCAATCAGTGCTCCAGAAAGTGAAGATGAAAGTATACCAACCGCTTCTGAGGCGTTCACTTGTTTAGATACTGCCTTGCAATGGTTTGAAGTCCAAGATGAAAGTGACCAGTTTCAGATATCTGTAATGAAAAAAGTACGTGACTTAGCTGCTCGTAAGCTTGTAGGCTTGCTTAGACAGACCAAAATAAAGGATTTTTTTTAAACGTTAATTTTGTATACTGTGTGTATTGTTCATGCAAAATGCGTATGTAATATGTATATATTTTTGTTTAATAAATTGTGCCACATACTATATATATTCCTACTGAAATTGCCTTTGTATGTTACTTTGTAATACTAAAAGAGATGCCTGTTTTTATGAATAAATTTACTGTACAGTACTTCTTTTTGGCAAATAAACATGTACAGTTCGATTATCCGAACAAACCAGTTTTTCGAACTCGCATGTCCCCCAGTTACTTCGGTTAATCAATGCTCTACTGTATTACCTTAAATGTCACTGTCTACACAGCCCAGATGACATAGCCAAACATTTTACTCTGCATTATGCACAAGCCTCTGCATCTCAGAATTATAAACCTGCTTTAGTGTCCTGAAACAGTGGGTGGAGCAAAGGCAATGACCTTTTACTATACGCCACGTGAGCCATATAATTCGTCAGTGTTCTAGCCCACTGCCCTGATACAACCCCAGGGCATCCACAATCAATTGATCAAGTACATACCAGTGGATTGTCAACGTCATATCCTTGCCTTCTTTAACTGCATCTGGAGTGAGGGAAAGTTCCCATTGCAGTGGAAGAAAGCATCATCGTCCCAGTACTGAAACTGAGTAAGCACCCTTTAGAGGTGGACAGTTATTGCCCACTAAATCTCAGAAATGTTCTTTGTGAGTTGCTTGAATGCATCATGAGCCGGCAACTATGTTGGCTTCTTGAGCCTCGGGGTCTTCTGGCTCCATCCTAGGGTGACTCGCCGAGGCAGTTCCACTACTGATAATCTGATTTATCTGGAATCTGCCATCTGAACAGCTTTTGCCCAACGTGAACACCTTATGGTCACCTTCTTTGACCTGTAAAAGGCTTATGACATAACATGGTGACACCACATCTGGGCTACCGTACACGAGTGGCGTCTCTGGGGTCCGATCCTGCTTCTTATCCAAAACTTCCTGTTGCATTGCACTGTATGTTCCAGTTCAACTTGGTGCTTTCCACAGTCCCCACCCCCCCTCCATCGCCAAGAGAATAGGGTCCCAGAGGGCTGTGTACTAGTGTCCCTTTCTTTCTAGTTGCCATCAATGGTGTAGCAGCAGCTGCGAAGTCCACAGTATCACTCTCTATGTATACTGACAACTTTTTCCTCTGCTATTGCTCCTCTAGTGTGGCTGTCACTGAACATCAATGGTTCAATGGCAAGGTGCTATACAAAAGATACAGCCATGGGCTCTCATCCATGGCTTTAGATTTTCAGCTGCCGAGACTCGCATCATGCACTTCTGTTGACAATGTACTGTTCATCCACAACCAGAAATTTAGCATGATGACCAGCTTCTCAGTGTGGTGGAGACTCATCGCTTTTTAGGACTGGTCTTTGATTCTCAGTTGACATGGATTCCCCATCTTGACAAGGCTAAGCGAAAGTGCTGGCTGCACCTTAATACACTTTGTTGCCTGAGTGACACCAGCTGGGGTTCAGACTGCACTACTCTTCTGCAGCTTTACAATGCCCTATTGTAATCCCATCTCAATTATGCGGGTCTGGCATATGGTTTGGTATCGCCCTCAGGACTGTGAATACTGGATCTGATACACCACTGTGGTGTTTGACTTGCAGCAAGAGCCTTTTGAACTAGCCTTGTGAATAGTTTACTCGAGGAGGCTGGGGTTCCTCCATTTTGGATCAGGTGCCACCAAGAGCTTGTCAGTTATGCTACACATGTTCGCAGCTCACCTAAGCATCCAAACTACCATCTCCTCTTTCCAACAACAGAAATCCATCTCCTGCACAGTGGCCAAGATCAGGGATTATGATCGAGGTCTGCATCCAGTCCCTCTTCTCTAAACTCCAGTACCTCTTCCACCTCTCCTCTGGGTCCACTCACATAAACCTCCATGGTGCATCCCTCAGCCACAGCTTCATCTTGACTATCACAAGGTCTGAATGACTTGGTCCCTCCGGAGGCCCTCTGCCACCAATTTTTCTCCACCCTTTGTGCATCCCGGGGCTCAGAAGTAGTCTTTACTGATGGCTCGATGGTCACTGTCCACATGGGCTTTCCTTATACCCACACGGGGCATACTGAACTTACTGGATGGTTGTAGTGTTTTCACTGCAGAGTTGGTAGCCATCTCTTGTGCTCTTGTGCATATCTGTTCTTGCTTCAGTGGGTCCTTCGTCATCTTCAGTGACTCCTTGAGCAGTTTGCAAGCTCTTGACCAATGTTACCCTTGTCATCCGTAGGTCATTGCTATCCAGGATTCCCCGTATGCCCTCAAGCAATGTGGACACTCAGTGACCTTTGTCTGGACCCCGAGCCATGTCGGGATCCCGGGTATGAACTTGCTGATAGCCTGGCCAGACTGGCTACCAGTAGACTGACTCTTGGGATTAGTATTCTGGAAGCAGACTTCATTTGGTATTACCTTGTGAAGTTTTAGGAACCTGGGATAAGGAATGGCTCACTCTGACTTCACCAAGCAAACTATGGGTGATAAAAATGACTACGAATCTGTGGAGGTCCTCCACACAGGCCTCTTGCAAGGACTTTACCATTCCTTACTGGGTCCACATCGGCCCTGCTTGATTGACTCATGGTCATCTCCTCTGCTGTGAGGACCTACCCCACTGTTGTTGTGGCACTTGTCTGATTGTGGTCCACATTTTGCTGGGCTGTCCCAACGTAGCCACCCTGTGGAGGACTCTTTAATCTCCCTGACTTGCTACCACATGGTGTTAGGAGATGATGCCTCAGCAGCTGAC
The DNA here is from genome assembly GCF_023864275.1 of Schistocerca cancellata. Classification (NCBI taxonomy): domain Eukaryota; kingdom Metazoa; phylum Arthropoda; class Insecta; order Orthoptera; family Acrididae; genus Schistocerca; species Schistocerca cancellata. The sequence continues at coordinate 251,441,760 of NC_064626.1, forward strand.
TTAACTTTACGTTTTATTTGTGAAGGGGCCTTTACCACTCTTTTAGGGAAGGGCCACTTAACCTTATCAGCCTATTGAGGTATTGGCAGGAAACTCTGTTGCCTCCTCTTACCAGACTGGGTTCAGCTGTCTGGGCATGGTGGTCCAATACAGCCTTCACCCAACCGGCTCTTCGTACTCTTCTTCCTTACTGTCAGATTTGCTTATCTTTTGTGTCTCTGTTCTTCCCTTGCTCTGTATGTATTGCTAGTCTTTCCTAGGCAATTTCTGAGTGGAGTACCTGTGATACGTTGCAGGGGCTGGGAAATGTATGTCTAATGTGTACCTCTGGTAAGTGGCAGGGGCTGGGGGATGTGCCCGCCCCCTCATTGTACTCTGCTTTCGGAGGCTTCCAGCTGCTCCCTCAATGCAGTACCTTGCCTGCCTTTCGTCCTTGTCTCCATTTCTTCTTTGTGTCCTTTATCTTGCCTTCATTGACATTTCATAGACCTGCGTGTTTTCTACCCCTGGGTTTTTTTGCGGTAGGCTATCTCTGATCTGCAGTCATGGATATCTGTATGTCTGAGGAAAAAGGGATTGATAACATAGTATTTTGTTTCCTTTTATAATCCTACCAACCAACCATGCTTGTCAAGAGCTTTAAGTGCCAGTTTTGTGAACTCTGTAATGACTGATGTCATGCTTCTCCTACTTCAGAAAACAAATTGTGCTTTGTTTAGAAGATTGTTCCTATTCATGTAGCTTTTTAGTCTATCTTTCATGTTTGATTCAATTAGTTCTGAGAATGCACACAGTGATAAAACTAGCATACAGTTTATTACAATACTACCCATATTGCTTCCTTGCTCCCTTAGCAAGGGCAAAGCTTCTGTGTGGTTTTGGCACTCTGGAAAATACATGATCTAGAGGACTCATTTATTACATTTGTTAATGGGGCTTGGATACTCTCTATGCATGTCTTCAGCACGGAGACTGGAACCTCATCTATGCTAGCTGAGTTCTTATTTTTTAATTTCTGTATTGTGTTTGTGACTTAAAGCTCTGTTGTGGAAAACAATAATGTTTTGCTTACTATGTGTCATTGTGGATGCTTCATGTATTTTAGTAAGATTTTGCTGCAACTTCTCTGCTTTACCAGAGAAATAGCCACTTACAAAATTTGCCAATGCTATAGGATTTTCTGTTATTGCACCCCCATTGTCTTTCATTTGCATGTTGTTGTACTAGCATCTGCCTTTTCCTGTTTCGTGTTCTGTGTCATCCCAAATTTCTACACTACTGTTTGTGGAAATTGCAACACCAAGAAGGAAACGCATGAATTCAATTAATTTAATACCACAGGTTAGGTAGATGACAAGTAACAAATGATTACCTTTTCAAATCTGTACATGTCCTTTGAGCTCTACTATTAATATGTTGTGTGGCTTGTATCTGAGCGCACAGATCCGTGACACCAGTTACTGGAGGACCGTGACGCACCAGGTGCCGTTCAAAGTGCGCGCAATATGTACAAGACAAGATCGCTTGTTGTAACCAATGGCACCCCATCACACCTGGTGTTTGTCCTCTATGTCGCTCGACAATGCAGCCCTCCAGGTTGTGCTCACCACAGTACCGTAGACACATATGCGGCAATCACTGTAGGACACATTGAAGCGGGACTCATCCGAAAAGATTACTTGTTGCCACTCAGCATCCCAGTGACAGTGTTCATGTGCCAATTGCAGTTGGAGGAACTCATGATTTCTGGACAATGGAAGCCGACATAATGGTATGTGTGCAACCATTCCAACCTGCAGCAGATGGCAATGAACCGTCAAAGCAAACAAGTTTACACCTGTTGCAGTGCTCCAGTGACAAGCTAACACTGTGGATGACACTGTACAGTCCGTAATGGCCATGTGGACAAGATGACAGTCATCCCTTGTTGTGCTCATGTTCCATGTCCAGTTCCCACTCGTTGCTGCTTATGACCTTCCTCTATCCACTGTTTCCACACACCTATCACTGTCATAGCATCATTCTCTGTGCGAGCTGAAATGTCATGGTATGACAACCCTGTTTCCTGGAGACCGATCATT